>NC_135279.1:2314166-2625833 GCF_051311805.1 Agelaius phoeniceus | reverse complement strand
GCCATGCCCAGCTTGAAACTGTGCTGAGCACTGGGGGAAGCTGCAATGGAACAAAATGGACTACAAGGTTGTCGGACTTATTTTTCACTCCTTACATTAACTAATTAGCTTTCTTCCTCATTAAAGTCCCTTCAAGCATATCAATTACCCAGCTCTGATGGCAGGGACGCTCCAATAGCCCTCAGTGCAATCAGATGAGCTGGAATTCAGCAGAGCAGACCAACAGGGTGCAGGGTTGGGTTACCCATGTGTCAGCAAAAGGGCATTATTCTCCTGACCTCCCTCTTGCAACAGGAGCTGAATGGTGGCCTGGAGAGGGCAGAGGAAATGCCAGCAAAACAGCACAATAAGCATCTCCCAAGGCACTGCAAGGGGAAACCAGAGCTGGGACAAAAGGCCAGAGAAATGTCCAAGTGTTGGTCTAAAATTAGGACAGCCCAAAACTTGGCCCCTCTCTTCTTTTGTTTCTATCTGATGGGAGTGGCTTTGCAATTCGTGTCTTGGTTGGAGCAATTCCACCTCTCCCCTGTAGGAAAATGGTGAAGAAAAGGCTGAGCCCTGCTCTCAGCAGCTCTCAGGGCTCTCACCCACACCAGACATGTTTATCCCAGCAGCTCAGCACAGCAGGTCTCCCTAGGAAAATTCCAGATTCGTTTGTTTTCCCAAACCACTCTGTCACAGCATCATCTCATTGCTGCCCTCCTGTTGGGACCCAGGACATTCCTCTGGCTGCCCTGGGTGATTTGAGACCCTAGCAATGGCCTCAGAGGCCTTGGCACAGAGTCAGAAACACCTGTGCCTTCAATTTTAGCCCATGGAAACAATTCCCAACTTTGTGTGAAGAGTTACAAGCCACAAGAGTTTGAATAGAATGATAGTGAATTTGTCACAGGGTGAAAAAGTAGAATTTTGGGGGTTTAGAATGGGGGTTCAAGAGGCAAGATGGAGGAATCTGGGCATGTCCTGTCCTTCTTCTTCTCCTTCATCTTCTGCTGTGATGGTGGCACTTTTGGATTGGTTTAGAGTAGAGACAGACTGTCTAACATAGGTGATAGGTATTGGGAAATTATTGTAAATAAAGCACACATAGCTCTTAGTATAAAAGCCAACAGCACCCCAAGGGTGGTCAGAGTGCCACAACCCAACCTGCTGGACAGACCTCAGCAAGTCAGAGAAAGAATGGAATAAATAAGAGAAAATAAACAACCTTGAAAAGCAGAACCAACGAATCTCAACTTCCTCTTCAGTCATGGGGCTGGGAGAAAGAGACTTTCTACCACCTCAGGGGGCATCTCAACCACAGAAACCCGAGACCTTCCTGCCTTACCTGGCACTGCCCTGCACCTGAGCTGGCTGCTCCCCATCTGCCAGAGGCTGTCCCAGCCCCCAGAGCCAACGTGGGCTCCAACAAAACCCAGGAGCAGCAGTGACACCCAATCTGCTGCGCCCAAAGCCCACGCTCAGAGGCTGCACTGCTCCTGCAGCTGAGCACTGAAAAGCACCCAGACAATAAGAATGCATTAAACTTTTATCTCCAGTGCTCCAGCTACAATAAGCAATCAAAGAAATTGCCACTCTCCCAGAGCTCCCGATTGCCTAAAGGAAACCAACTTTTGTCTGGGTGTGGGGATGTGTGTGTGAGAGGGAAGATGGATAAAAGGAGCTCAAATACCAGCTGCAGTGTTTGGCTACTTTGCATTAGGCAAATGATGAGCACGAAACACAGCACAAAGCTCAGGCAAAGGCAGCTTTATGCACTCACACACAGGGAAGAAGAAATAAGAAATAAGAAGAAATAATAATTTTTCACTCCATTTTTCACTCCATTTTTCAAGATTTCATGGTCAACGCCAGTTTTTGGGTTTTTTTCCCCCTCAAATGTGAGCTTTATAGGAGACAATTACCAGCCTAAAATTCCTCCCAGAGCCACACTGTGAAAAAATCCCTTTGCACAAGGATGTTTTTCTCATTATCCAAATTTTGGGGGCCTGGATGCAGGTGCAGCTCACCTTTCCATGAGTGGCAGCAATAGCAGGATTATCAAATCACGTTATAATTTCTTAAACTACAACAAACTGGTTGAAAAGCTCTCATAAGACTTACGCATGTTCGTTTTCACTTTACTCTCTGGCCACTTAATGATGTGGAAATTTTATTTCTCATGAAATATCCACAAACTGGCCACTTTCCTCATGAAATATGCATGAATTATAGAATTCCTTATGCTCCTGAGAAAATAAACCACTTTAATCTGAGAAAATCCTCCATTTTATAATGTCAGAATGCTTTCTTTTCCTTTTTTTGACTCAGAACCAGGGTGCTTTCAGAAAAGGTGGTGCTTGTCATGAACCAGCCTTTTCATGTGAAGGGAAAAATGGTTAAAAAATAAAAATAGATTTTAAAAGAAGACCACCAAAAAAAAAAAAACAAAAAAACCAAATCAAAACCACCATGAGCTGATATAGATAATTTCAAAACAACTCTTTGCTTTTCAAACATTGTCTTCTTGTTTATTTTCCCACAATCCTTTAATGGGCGAAAATCCCTGGTAAGAAATCACAGTATTGAAAAAACTTTGTTTTCAATTCACTTTGTTTCTTGGTTTCCTATTTCTCTGTGGATGTTTTCCCTATCCTGCAGATAAAACCATCTGAGTAGGAACAAGGTGTTTGCTCCAGGAACTATAACACAGATTTCCTCCATTTAAATTTAATACAGCTCTAGGAAAAAACTGAAATTCCCCCATGTGCACGATTGTCTCACTTACAACAGCACCTCTCAGCAAAGGATCTGCACGAGCTTTACCGAGGAGAAGTGTTATGATTTACAGTCTGTTGAAAATACCCTTTACAGCATGTTAAAAATAACCTTTTTGAGAAGTCCTTGATGCTCAAAGCATGGCTGGATGGAGCTCCGAGCACCCTGGGACAGTGGGAGGTGTCCCTGCCATGGCATGGGGGACTGGATGAGCTTTAAGGTCCCTTCCAACCCAAACCATTCCATGTGGAATAACTTTGATGCCTCTAGAGCCTTAAACATTTCCAGCTCTGCCGGTATCTGCCCCAGTCTGGGATTTCTGCAGCAGCTTGGGCTGTTTCACACACCTTTCCTTCACTTTCTTTCATGGTTTTCCATGAAAAGACATCAAGCTAACATCCTCTCAGCCCAGCCCCAAAATATCAAGGGGATGTTTTAAAATCAGAGGCAGAGAAACATTTCCCTGTGTGAAAAAGGAGAGGGTCTCCTTCTCAGAGTGGGAAGGGATGAGGAGGGAAGGACAGACAAGGCTCAGGAAAGAGATTTCTGGAAGAAATGTGCTTTTTTTCCCTGAGAATAAGCAGCATCTTCCTGAGAGCCATCATTTTGATTCACTGTTTCACGTGTAAATAATTTACCAGGCTAAAAGGTCAAGAGTTGCAGGTCCTTAGAGAAGGGGAGAAAAGTGCAAGCTGTAAATAAGGGACAAGTAACTTATGTGGAGCATAAAACATGTTGTAGGCACCACGTAGATCCACAAACGCACAAACAGGGAAACCCCAGCTCCACATGCACCACACAGAGGCAGAAATAACCTCTACCCATGCTGCATCCCCTTGAACTCCACTTGAGAGCAGGAAGTACACTGAATACAATCTTTTGGGATAGAAATTACACTTTTAAATTAGCTCCATGACGCCCAGATGCACTGCTGATGGATGCACGAAACAGAGGGGCGAAAGAAATTAATTTCCAGCCTCCTTGTTTTCATCTTTTCATCCTCTGATGTCAGGGTAATTGCTGCTGGATGTGACAGAGCAGTCCTTGCCTCTGTGCAGAAGGTGAGGGAACAGCTGCTTTGCTTCCTGACACCATGGATTTCCCATCAGCTGTCAGGCACCATCAGATCCCTGAATGCTCCCAGCGCCTCACGCTGTCCTCACCCTCACAAACTCCAAATCTGGGGCTGCACTCCCCACTTTGAGGCAGGAAAGATCAAATCTGCTCAGATTCAAAGCCAGGGGAGGAATGCTGCAGGGACAAGCAGTGCAAACGAGCAGAGGGCCACTGAGGAGCACGGGGTGTTATCCTGACATGGATATTCAGGTGGAGAGATCAGGAATAAGCAGCACTTTGTGCCCCACACACTGCTCCTCACAGTGCCTTGAGCAGCAGTGCTGCCCTCAATAGTGAGATCTGTGCTATGGAAAATTTCTCAGGCTCAGGCAAGAAAAGTAAATAGTGGGCTTGGAGAAACAGCATTTCATCCAGCACTTTGCACAGATAGCTCAGGTTTTTTTGGGTTTGCTCCCATCTCTGACACTGCATTCCAGAGCAATCACAAGTTGTTCATTTGCCCAGCAAAAAGCCTGTATTTCCCTGCCCAGAGGGGCAGTTACTGACTCCATCAGCTCAACTGGCATTTTTCATAAACATTTCTAAAACATGTGAAAACTTCAAATGCCAGCAACTCTTCCAAGGGATTATATTACACAGATACACTCCAAGGCTTCATTTGATGATCTAGTTTGGAAAGTTACCCCTTCTGCATATATGGCAATAATGTTTATATTATTTTTACCACATGATTTCAGCCTTTCATAATAATGGAAACAATGATATAAGAATGAACAACTGACATTTCTGTTTGAGGACACAGCATGCATCTCCTCTGAAAGGCTCTGCAGCAGCTTTACAAATACATTTGCCTCTGGTATTTGCAGATACTTTGAGCTCCAAATTGTTTCAGCTACAAGACAGAAACCACCAAAAAAAGCAGAGAATAAAACACCATCCTGTGGAGGTGGGCATGTTGAACACAAATTCTGTTTACTTACATCTCTGCTATAACACCAGCCACTCCAATATAATGCATATGCATGCACACACTCACATATATATATATTTACATATAAAACAAATCAAAGTATAAATTTCAATGCAGTGTTTCAGAAATAGAGTGATTCAGAAAGCGTGTGGTGTATACAGCATATGCTCCATGGGCAATATGTTGCCCAGCACAAATGGCAAACATGCAGGGAATAGACATTTTCTTCCAGGGCTCTGGAGCCTCCAAAAGGTTGGCAGGCTGGGTGCATGCTGCACATTCTTTGGGAGAGAATTATGGGCTGGGGAACATTCCTGCAGCTTCCCAACTCTTTCAATAATTTGCCACCTGCACAGCCAAGCTGTTCTTTGTGTAAATCTCCAGGATCTCAAAACTCTGGAGCTTACCCCGATGCACACAGAGGCTCAGGGAACATGGCTTTAACTCCTCCAAAGGCTGGGGCAAAGATTAAACACAACTCTGGGGCTGCTGGCACCAAAAGGACCAAACCCAATACACATTTCCTCTGTTTCAGCAGCTCATGCTCTCTCCTCACCAGCACAGGGCACAGGAGCAGGGCTGTGATCCTGAGCCCAGCTCCAAACAGGCTCCCCAGGAGATGGGCAGAGCCCTGAGGCTGCCAGAGCTCCAGGAGAGGTTGGATATTGCTCTCAGGGTGGGATTGGTGGGGTGTCTGTGCAGGGCCAGGAGTTCCACTGGCTCATCCCTATGGGACCCTTCCAACTCAGGATATTCCATGTGAATATTCCACCTGAGCTTCTGCCCTGTGCCAATGCCTGACCATCCTTTCCAGGAAGAAATCTTCATCGTGATGATGATGAATCCAACCTTGACTGGATCCCAACAAGAAACAGCACAGGGTTCATGAGATTTTCTGGAATTTTGGCTTTTCCTGCCTCTCCAGCAGCTGCCCTGCTCCTGAGCATCTGAGATGGGCAGGATTGTGCCAAGCCTGGTGCCAGGCCAAACACAGAGGTGGAAATCTGGTCCCCACTGCTGAGGAAGGAACAAACTCCATCTCCACAGAGGATTCACACAGAACACACCCTGCAGCAGGAATTGATTCACACAAACCCAATGAAAATGAGAAGCTGAGGGCTCAAAGGAGAGTGAGCACAGGGAGGACTCCACTGCTGCATATTCCACATGGGAATTCTCACCCTGCCAGCTCCACACCCCTTCCAGGACCTTCTGGCTCATGCAGCATCACAATGTGAGTTTTCAGTGAGAGCTTTAAGGAGCAGAAATGAGCACCCACGAAAGCAGATTTCATTCACATCACTTTTTGGGAACAACTTGGTTTTGTCAGCCAGTTGCAAGAACCATGAACTCTTTGCAGGCAGCTGTAGCAGAGATGGCTTTTCCCCTATGATATCAGAATTTCCATGGAAAGAGGTGCTGCTTTACAGCTCTTGTGATTGTGGTGACAGGAGGAGGGTGAAGAAGGGGGACTGAGAATAGAGGAAATGTGCAATGCAGTGATGACAAACACTGACAAAGAAAGGACTGGCCTCTGGTTCTGATCATCTGTGACAGAAAGTGTGACTGGAATTCAGGTTTTTCACAAATTGAAATTACAATTAAATACCCACATCTCCCTGATCAGCCACAGGAATGGGGTTCAAGGGGACTGTAACACAGGAAAATAAGATTTAAAATCATTGATTGCCATCTTGATCCAAGCAACTTTCTACACCAATTATTTTTCCATTTATTTCACCTGAAATAATCTTTCTCCCTAAGCTTTACAAGTTTGCTTCCCCTCAGCCTAAGCATTTATCCTACCACAAGAACTGAATCTCCAACACAACAGCAAACAGGCAAAAATTCTCCCTTCCTGAGTCTTCCACTGACCTGAACTGTGGAAACTGCCTGAAGCTCTCCTCGAGGCCACAGATATAGGGAGAGTTCACAGATCTCATAAATTCTGTACTTGGGATGTGATTCAAGGAGAGGTTCACAGTTCTGCTCCCTGGGAGCCAGGCTGCTTTATCTGAGGCACCACAGTTTAATGCTCTCACTGTGTGCTGTGATGTCGGGCAAAAACACACAGATAAAACAGATTAAACGCTCTGTTTTTCTCTTTTCCCCCCTGCTCCAGATCTCAAAACTATTAAACACAGCTTGACCTCTGCCACAGCTTGTAAGAGAACCCGTGAACCCTCATTATCTCATAACTACCTGCTTTGCCCCCTCTGCTCTGCCTTGGAGCATCAATTGTGCCACCGCGGGAGAGAGGTCACGGCATCCACCCACAGGAAAAGGCACAGACCCCGCACAGGGACTTGGAGCAGTGCAGCAGCACCAGCACCGCGGGCAAGGCAGCTCCGGAGGGGCCAGGAGCGTCCCAGGGCAGCTCCAGACCAGTCGGGAGATCCCGGGGATGTTCCAGACCAGCCCGGAGCACCCCGGGTACCGGAGGCTGCACTGAGGATTTTCCCTTCCTGCATCACAGTTCGTTCCTGTCATTTGTTAATTGGGAGGGGATCTTTGCTCGGGGCAGCCCCCAGTAAACCCTGGGCTGGATTCTGTGCTGCTGAAGGGTTTTGCCTTTGAGGTCGCTGCCTCTCAGCCCAGCCCAGGACAGCAGGAAAATCCCAACAAATAAATAAATAAATAAACAAATAAATAAAATAAATAAATAAATAAATAAATAAATAAATAAATAAATAAATAAATAAATAAATAAATATCCGACTCCTCCGTCGCTCCCTGGCTGCTGCGAGGGTCCCAAGAGAGGAGCCACCCCTTCTGCCTTCGAGGCTAAAATCCATTAACGACGTCCCTGCCAGGGGTGACACGGAGAAGCGGTCGGGATGGGGATGGGGACCGGGTGCCACCTGCCGGGACGGCCGCGCTGCTTCCCCCGCTCCGAGCGGCACCGCGGCCACGGCTCTGCTCCTGTCCCTGCTCCTGTCCCTGTCCCCGAGCAGCGACCGCCCCTGGGACCCCTGACAGCTCCCAGGGAAGGGCTGGGGCTGTGCCAGGCAGGGTTGGGGTGGATTTTGGGACAGGTTCTTCCCCCAGAGGGTGCTGGCACTGCCCAGGCTCCCCAGGGATGAGCGCAGCCCCGAGGCTGCCAGAGCTCCAGGAGGGTTTGGACAGCGCTCCAGGGGTGCCCAGGGTGGGATTTTGGGGGTCTGTGCAGGGACAGGAGCTGGGATGATCCCTGTGGGTCACTTCCACTCAGGATATTCAGCGATTCCCCTGCCTTGGGAGAAAACAAGGCCATGTACCCTAAAAACTACCCAGAGAGGAGGTGCGGGGTCCTGGCAGATCTGTTTTATAAAACATATTCTGGCTTTATAAAACACATAAAACATATTCTGCTTTATAAAACACGCTCCTATTCTGGCTCTAAGCAGTCTCTGGAGTGTCCTGTCGCTGCTGTCACACGTGTGACACCAGCACAAGGATCAAAAACCATCGAGTCACACCCACACGTCCCTGTGTGTCCCCAGGGCACTGCCACCGCCCCAGCAGAGCGATGCCAGCGGGGACAGTGTCACACAGGAACCATTCCAGGGACACTCCTGAGTGCCGGGATGAGCCCTGGGGGTTTCACAGCCAGTCCAGAGAGCCAGCACTGAGCAGTGACAGGGACAGATCCTGCTGCAGCAGGAGCTCTGTGTGTCCCCAAAGCCCGGCTGTCACAGGAGGTCCCAGGGTCTGTACACGCTGCCACTGCCCCTCTTCTCTCCTCAAAGCTTCCCTGGCAGGGTGGGCAGGCCCTGGCACAGCTGTGGCTGCCCTTGGATCGCTGGCAGTGCCCAAGACCAGGCTGGATGGGCTTGGAGCCACCTGGGACAGTGGAAGGTGTCCCTGTCATGGCAGGGGTGGCATGATCCCCAGGGGTGGATGATCCCCTGAGGAAACTCAGCTGTTCTGGGGTTCTGTGGTTACATTCCTGCACTGCTTGTCCTCCTGAATTGGGATGGGAATATCCTGTTGGGATGGGAATATCGTCATTATTTCATACCCCATCACTGGGCAGGGAGCGAGCCTAGCGTGTGAGGTTCGTGCCCGGCAGCTCCCGGGTGCGATCCGTGTCGGCACACGCAGTCCCTGCTGAGGGCAGCCGGGTCTCAGGATCCCGATAGAAATACAGCACGATCCGACACAAATTGAAGTATATTATTCGTAATTTACATCATCTCTGCGCTCACTACGGCACAGGAGAGCACACGCAAGTTACAATCTCCCTGTTATCATGGCAGGGGGATCCCTGAGCATCCAGCTGCAGACCTGGGACACCCGGGCCCTCTGCCCGGCTGAGCCCGTTCCGGAGGGACACGGGGAGCCCTGTGACCGCCCCGGCCGGGTGATCCCAGCACCGCCATCCCCTCGCAGCCGCCGGTGCATGTGGGGAGGGTCCTCCGGTGAACTACAACTCCCAATATACACCGCGACAGCAACGCGACCGCCTTTCCGCCACTTCCCTGAGCCGCGCCGCTCTTTACGCTGGGATTTGTAGTTCTAAGAGATTACCCAGCGTATAGCATCACTGTTGAGGAGAACTCGCCTGCCCGTGATGCAGCGCGGCGCGGTGACACCATCGGCGCGCGCCGGCGCGGAGGCCGCGGGCCATGTCGGAGAGCGGCGGCGGGGCCGCGGCGGGCGCGGGCGGCGGCGCGGGGGCCGCGGGGCCCGGCCCCACCGACCCCGGCTCGCTGCCGCCCGGGGACCCGCAGCTCATCGCCATCATCGTGGAGCAGCTCAAGAGCCGCGGCCTCTTCGACGGCTTCCGCCGCGACTGCCTGGCCGACGTGGACACCAAGGTACCGGGGCCGGGCAGCGAGCCCAGGCCCTGCCCGCTCCCGCCGCGCTGGGGCCGCTCCCGGGGGATCCCCGCGGCCACCTCCACACCCCGGGCACAGAACAGCCTCAGCCTTTCGTCTCAGCCCAGGCTTTCCTGGGAAAACGCCTTCCCATAGGAACAATGCTAGTACCACAGCCTGTATTTCAAAAATTCCCATGTTCTTAAACGTCTCTATAGTCCCAAACCGAACCTTTAACCTTTGTTTTTTGAGTAGATCACCCCAGACTGTTTGACATTAATTTTTTCTCAGCCGCAACGAACTCCTCATCATTTGTTGTCAGTATTGAATTGGGCTCTCAGTGTCAAGTTGGATTGTTCTCAGTGACTGTCAAAATTCAACGCTTTTTGTTGAATTTTGCTTTCCCAAAGCTTTTATGTTTCCAGCAGGAGCCCTGTCCTGGGATCTGCCTTCCACACCCAGAGCAGACACATCAAACTCTGAAATATCCCTGTTTCCCTCTTGTCCTTCCCTTGCATCCAGGTTGTGCATGGTCCTGAGCATTATATGGATTTATTAGTTAAGTTCCTGTTCAATGGAATTACATTTCATCTGATAAAACTCAAATAATTATAATTATCTTTATAATTATAATTTTATATTTTTATTCCCTGCTACTGCCACAGAAGCAAATAATTCAAGTGTTTGTTTAGTGGCAGCATTGCTCAGCCACTTTCCTAGGAATTCTGGGGTGGAGGCTTTCCAGACAACAAAAACTCTGCTTAAACAACCTCTGTCTTCACAGTTTGCATTTCACTACAATTTCAGCCCAAATCTACCCAGTTGCTTGAATTATTACAACACTGAGGGTTCTGTGCAATTTCCAGTTGTGTTCTCAGGGAAAACAGGATTATCTTTGTTCGGGGAGTGAAAGGAGGGACACACAGACAGCAGGGCAGTCTGTGTGTGACAATAGCTGCACTGTGCAGGGCTCTGGCAGGGGGTTGTTGGGAGCTATTTGAGCTGTTGAACTGGGTTTATTTTCATTTCTTTTAGCCAGCCTATCAGAACCTGAGGCAGAAAGTTGACAACTTTGTCTCGACCCACCTGGACAAGCAGGAATGGAACCCAGCCATGAACAAGAACCAGCTACGGAACGGGCTGAGGCAGAGTGTGATCCAGTGAGTGAGCAGCAGCCTGCACAACAAGTGGGATTTATAAACCATAAACCACCTCAGGCAAGGCAGAACTGGCAGAATTCAGGTTTTCACAGCACTTCATTATCCTCCCTGAGTTTCATGGTGAGAGTTGGTGCAGGCTGAGCTCTTCCCAAAATGCACATTATTGCTCTGCCTGAAATGGGTGGGTTTGAGTGGGGAAATATTTATATTTCCTGTCCAAATTATTGCTGCTGTGCTGAACTGGGTTACCTTGATCTTAACTTTCAGGAAAGAGAAGAGCCCTTAAAGATTCTTTAAAGAAAGAGTCCTGAGGATGCCAAAGGTTTGTGTGCAGACTCCAGCCCCTGTCACAGCAATCTCTGCACCAGTTCCTGTCCAGCTGTTTCAGACTCTCCACTGGGGATCACCAGGATGGGCAGAGGGCTGGAGCAGCTCTGCTGGGAGGAAAGGCTGGGAGAGCTGGCATTGGACAGATGGAGAGGAGAAGCTTTGGGGTGACCTCAGTGTGGCCTCACAGGCCAACAAGATAGGGAGAGAATTTTAAAAGGGCCTCTAGAGGGACAGGACAAGAGGGAATGGCTTCAACTGAGAGAGCAGGGTTGCAGTAGATATTGGGAATAAATCCTTCCCTGTGAGGGTGACAGGCCCTGGCACAGGGTGCCCAGAGCAGCTGGGGCTGCCCCTGGATCCCTAACAGTGCC
Source organism: Agelaius phoeniceus (assembly GCF_051311805.1). Lineage (NCBI taxonomy): Eukaryota > Metazoa > Chordata > Aves > Passeriformes > Icteridae > Agelaius > Agelaius phoeniceus. The sequence continues at coordinate 2,614,369 of NC_135279.1, read as the reverse complement.
CCAGGCCAGGCTGGACAGGGCTGGGAGCAGCCTGGGACAGGGGAAGATGTCCCTGCCATGTCATGGGGTGAAATGGGATGAGATTTAAGGTCCCTTCCAGCCCAAACCATTCTGTGACTGACAGTTCACATTGCTTCCCAGAACTGCTGAGATTTAATCAGGGAGAGGAGGATGAGGTACTGCACACAAAATGTTGTGAAGAACAGCCCCAGTCCTGGGCAGTCTGAACAGTCCCTGTCACTCCTGGAGGGGCAGGGCTGAGCCCTGGGGGTGTCCAGCTGTCTGTCCTGCCCACCCAGGCTGTGTTTCCTGCAGGTGGCACAGGGTGCCCTGTCTCTGCCTCCTTCACAGCCTCATCGTGCTGAGGCTCCTCTCCCAGTGCCATGAACATCTCCATTTCCTGTCCCTGCTCCCTGCAGACATGACTTAACCCTCCCAGACAGCCAGTGCCCCACCATCCAGGGCCCTGGCACTTCAGCTCCTGCTGCTCAGCCCAGAGCCTCTGCTGTGTGCTCACTGCCTTGTTTTTGGAATTCATACCCTTTTATAATTCATTTCCATCTGTCTAGACTGTGACAAGGAGCAAGTGACAGTCCTGTTCTGAGGGGGCAGGGCTCTTCTCCCTCCACTCAGCCAAAAAAAAGCCTTTGCTCTCACCTGCCCTCCTCCTCAGAATAGCTTATTTCTCTTCTTGGGCCAAAATGTGTTTGTTTGCTTTCATGTTGACCTGGTTTCCACGGGAGCTCTGTTAAAAGTGGCTCTTGGCCAAGGTGTCATCTAAGTACCTGGGAGAGCAGATGTGAGTTGTTAATTCTGTAGGAAGCAGGGAGAGAAATAGGTGAGTGAAACAAGTCCCTGTTAAGGATCTCCTGAGTAGGCTGCAGTTCTCACCATGTTAATGCTAATTGCAGTTGACAGGAGGGCTCTGGAGAGTTTCTGGAGGAGATTGGGGAGTTTTTCAGAGGAGCTGAATGACTTCTTTGTCTTTGTTCAAGGTCAGGAATGCTGGAAGCTGGAGTGGACAGAATTATTTCTCAGGTGGTGGATCCAAAACTAAACCACATCTTCAGGCCTCAGATAGAGAGGGCGATTCATGAATTTTTGGCTGCACAAAAGAAAGAGGAAAATGTGCCAGCTCCTCCTCCAGAGCCTGAGAATAAGGATCCTCCTGCTCCATCTCAGGATGCCTCCTAAAGGTCTGGTATCTCTGCACTTAGTGCTGACATTCCTTGTGCCTCATCTCTGTGTTTGTACAGTGCAAGATAGAGCAGGGCTTGGCAGGGGGGGCACTTTGATCAGCAGCCTGTTGTCATTGTCACACAGCCTCTGCCACTCCAGTGCCTCTAAAAATAGCTGGGGCTAAGACATAAGGGTGATGTAAATCAGCTATCAAGGAACACTGTGCACTCTGCCAGAGCTGGGTTTGGATCAGCCCAAAATGCCTTTTATTCCAAAAAAGAAAAAGCATATCCAGCAGCATGGAAGTGGCTGATTGCCTTCAGAACTGTATCAAATGGAAAAAAATATATATCATGTACTGAAGCACAGTGGGACTAGAGTGGTGACAAGTTATTGTGGCTTAGCATTGAAAGTTTTGGGTATCTCTGCTTCAGAACCAACACTGGAGTGTTGAATTGTCACTGACCAAAATAGTCCTGCTGGAGTAAGGGGAACATCTCTGAGAGTGAAAAACTGTTCACTCAAAAACTGATTTAAACAGAAGAACCTGACTCTTCCAGCTGCAAGGACTGAGAGTGCCTTTGTGGCAAACAAGTTCATTCTGGCTTTTGTGATTAAAATAACTCCAGGGCCTCAGGGGGCCATAACTGCTCCTCTGCCTTAGCAAAGATGGGCACACCTTGTGCTAAGATTGCAAAGGTTGATTTGGATATTGAGGAACCACTGCCTTGATGGGAAATTTCAGTCTGCAGCTTTGCTGGGGGACTTAAAGCCATGCTGCATGAAAGGAAGTTAATTGTCAGTTGTTCCATCTGCCAGGGCTTTCGGAGAGCAAAAATGCTCCATACAATCTACAGCTGATTTATTTAGGAGGAATATGAACCTAGAGTGGCTGTTCTAATGCTTGGAATTATCAGAGCAACCAGCACAGGGGTTTAAGGGGCTGTACTTTCACCCTGAGTTATTTGCTTGTGACTTGCAGCTTTAAAGCTTTAAAGCCTTGAATTTTTGCATTTGCCTGGTTCAAGTAGTTGAAAAGTCCATTATAACCCACAGTTAATAATATATCCTAATCTCTCCTAATGCACTGACTTGTGAAGGTGCTTTTACATCCTCTAAAACCTCTTTTTTTTTTTTTTTTTTTTTCCCTTGCAGGGAGATCCTGCTGCAGTTGCAACATGCCCTGTTAGACTGGCAATGGATTCCTTGTTCCCTTTGGTGCAGGGTTGCTGTCTGCCAAAGATGATTAACCTTTATTAGGCCTGTGGGAAATAGGCACTGAAATGGGGAAATTCAGGTGCACCTGGAGTTCTGCCTGTGGAGGGACAGCCCAAGTGTGGAGAGATTTTTTGCTGTGAACTGCAGCATGTATTCATTAGTCATGCCTTTGGGCAAGGGGGTGGGAAGGGAAAAGGGGAATTGTCTGCAGTCTGGAGGGAGTGGGGAAGAGGTGCCACAAGGAGCACAAAGAAAGGAAGGAGGGTTTGGAGGTGGGGTGTTTTTTGGGGACCAAGTGGAGCTGTCAAATTTGCTTTGCTAGAAGCCTTGTGTGCCTCTGCTGGGTCACAGGGAGCAGCAGGTGCCAGGACAGGTGGAACTCACTGCACTGCCTGCTTTGGGAAAGGAATGTCCTGTTCAAAAGTGGAGCTGAAGCTTCAGGATCCATTATCCAGATCGATTCTGTTGGACACAGGAACACATCTACAGTTGGCTGTGCCTGTAGCTGATGGCACTCCTGTTTCCCAGGGAACTCTGGGGAGCAAAAGGCACCCCAGTGTAGGGGAGCAGGTGGAAATTTGTCTTTTTCTGCTTGGAAGACTTTTCTTTCTCAGGTGCCTGGTGGAAACTGTCCTATGCTTTCAGCTTGAATGCATGCAGTGTCCTCTGGATGACAGTCAAATGAAGAATGTGATAACCTGTTCTGCCAGCAAATGTCCACACCTTTTTGCAATAAAACACCTCAAAAAGCATCTCTGAGGCTTGGCTTCTGCAGCAATTTTTTAAAGGAGAAACTATTTAAAGAAATCCAGGAGCCCTGATGGCTGGAACCCTAAGGAAAGTGTGACCTTACACATTTTGTGGGTTAATCCAGGTTTAATAATCTGGGCTTGTTAAATAAAATTATTTTAGTATCCTTTCCAAAAAAGATGTCTCAAAAAATGTAAAATATTGTGAGGATTGTGTGAGTAAAGGGTTCTCTCTTGGATGTTGGGTTGGGGGTTAAACACTGCTCCAAATGTGTAATAAATGCTTTCCCTTAGGGCCTTAAGGGCAGCTCTTGACAGAAAAGAACCTTTTGCCTCCTGGTAGGGTTCTCAACCACTTCTTTGGAACTGAAAGATTTATTCAGAGGAAAAAAATTGTTCAAGAGTTTAGAAAGAGCAGCAAAAAGGATTCTGACTGTGCTTAGGCACATTCTGGATGACAGCAGGAGCAGTCAGGGAGCAGGGACAGGAACTCAGGGTTTTTTGTAGCAAGTCAAGCTGGATTTACTGCAGTGAGGGGGTAACCTGAACATTTCCTACCTGACAGCTGCTTTAAGAGATGAGTGAAGGAGAATAGACTCAGCCAGGGTCGTTTTTAAAAGGCTTTTCCATTGTTCTCTCTGTGTTAACCCTGAGCTCTGCCACTGCTGTGCCTTTGGTGGGGCCCAGCCTGTGCACAGCCCCTGTGGCTGTGGAACCTTCAGATGACAACAGAAGCACCTGAAGAGTTGGGGCAGCCACTTTGGGATCACAGGCTTTAATGTTGGGGTTCTCAAGTCCTTGCTCTGCATCAGAGCCTTGGAAGCAGCCCTGCCACAAAAGGACAGTGACAAAAGCCACCAAGTCCTTATGATGAAGGACTTGAGCAGTGCCCTTTGATGAAATCCTGCCAGTCACACAGCCAGAATCAGGATTCCAGCCTTCAAACCTCAGTGATGAAAGAGAAATCTCCACAGCAGAGCAAAAGAACAAAGCTGTACCCAGTGCAGAAGTGGAATTGTCCCTGCAGGAGGATGTTGGACTAAAGCTGGGGAATGAGCCAGGTTTTGCTGTGCTGGGTGTGTTAAACACAGCCTGAGGAGTTTGGGGAGGAAGGATTCAAGGAATTTGATTCAAGGAATTGAAGCTGACGTTGAACTGAAATGTTTGCACAAGAATCCCAGCAGAACATTCCTTATTTTCCCACTCTCTCTCTGCCCTTCTTCCATCAAACCCTGCAGCCATACAGCAGCTCTGACCTCTTTGTGTCCCAAATGCTGTCCTGTTAGAAAACCTGAACAGCAGAATTCCATTGCCCTTCCCCCATTATTCCATGTAATGCAAATCAAACACACACAAAGCAATCCATTTTTACAAACATATTTCAGCTTAATAACATAAACTTAATTCCAAGTACTCAACAGGAGTTAAATTATGAATAATGTGTTTATAACATACTTTTTAAGTAAAACTGATTCTTCCTTTAAATTCATAAGCATTTTCTGATTCTTTTTTTAACTTCTTGTGCAAATCTTACATAAAATAAAGGGGTGATTCCTGAGGCACTTGCTGTATAACTGTTCTGCCATAACTCCAGAGATGCTTTTCAGTGAAACCTGGAGCAGGTTAGCAACAGAGCCAGGCAGAACCCACAGCTGCTGATCACCTTATCAAGGTCACAGTTCCACCCGAGTGGATTCTGGGTTCCTCAAACAAAGGCAGTTTTTGAGTGAGTCACAGACTCAAGCAGACTTGGCCAGAAGGAGCAGAACCAAACTGCCATCACCTGTGTCACCTTGAAGGTCCCTTCCAGCCCAAGCCATTCTAAAATTCCATAATTACATATTTGCCCAGCTCTGGGTTCAGTTTAACTCTTTCACAGATATCTTGTGGTTTATACTGCAGTGCAGAACATATTTTAGCAGTTTCCCTGAAGAGAGCTGGGTTTGGCTGGGAGCACTGGGGTCTCTCACATCCCCAGGGCAGGAATTCCTGCTCCTTCCCTCCCTTCCCAAGCGCAGCTGTTCAGAATTCGGCCGTAAGAGGGAGATCGGCTCTCGCTTCATTTCTCAATTCCTCCCTGCAAATCCCGAGCAGAGCCGGGGTTCTCCTGCTGCCTCCTGAGTGAATCAGCCCAGCAAGGTGTGGACACAGCTTCCCCAAAGGGTTTCCATGAGCTCTGGCTGTGCCTGGCAGTGCAAATCACACAGCAAATACTGACATTTCTCAACAGGTTTAGCAATAGGAACAAATATCAGGATTAGGGGAGAGAAGTGAACAGCCCCAGTGATCAGGGACAAAATCCCAGCTTTAGGATGTGAAGCTGTAAATCCTGGCCTACCCAAATCTGTAATTCACAGGTGTGAACAAGGCTGAGGCCCCAGCTGGTTGTGCCATGAGATTGTATCAGAACCATTGGTGCAGTTCCTGCATTTTTGTGATTCAGGTGCTGAGCCCACAACAGAGCAGAGCTGTGGGCTCAGCCTCAAGAACATGACTGGGCAGTGACCAGCCCAGTCTAGACACCATCCTAGCCCTGCACAGAGAAATGTGCTACCTCAGCCAGCAGCCTGGGAGCTGGCTCCTGCAATCCCCTGCAGCACTGGGACAAACCAAAATGCAAAATGCAACAAGTCCAGCCCACCTGAACAGGCTGAAGGACCTCATGTGTCACCAATTCCATCTCCCTGACTCACAGAATTCACTGCCTTTTGTACTGTGTCTTTCAAATCCCTGCTCATTCAAGGAAAAAAAAAAAGAGGAAAAAAATCCCCAAAGCACTTCAGGTGTTGGCCCTACAAAGAATTCACATGAGAACAGATGGCTGCAGTTTGCTGCATTGGGGCCTTTGGGAATTCCAAGCAACCTTATACATTAAATATACCCATTCTGGAAGGGATTTCTGACAGAAATAGAAAACCATTGCCATGAGTTTCACGTTTCAATTCTGCCAAAGGGAGATGAAACAATCACAGTTCTGAGAACACTCACAAAATTTACATTTTCTACAAGGGGGCAGCACAAGCGCAGCAAAAACCAGAAAACCTGGTGGGAACTCTTCCCCCAGAGCCTTCCCTGTGGGCACCAGGACATCAAACACACCCCTCTCTGCCAGCCTTCACCTCCACCACCTCCTCCTGCCAACACTTAGTCCTTCCTCCAGGTAGTTCTGCCCAACTTCTGCCATCCCAGTAAAACCAGGACTGCTCTGACCAAGAAAAGAGCCTCGGGTATCACCAACACCAGCTCTGGGCTGCTCTGCACCAGCCTGAGCTCCACACCTTCACCCCAGCTTCTCCAACCATGCTATGCACACAACACCTTGCAAAAAGCACACCACTAACACAAATCTTCTCAAGAACCCCAAAATAAAGGGCAGTTGAGCCTTACCTTGCTCTGGAGAGCTCTGTGCTCCTCTCTCCTGGGCTCTGGCACACTCTGTGCCCACCCTGGGCTCAGCCCAGCTGCAGGGGCTCAGGGGAGCAGTTCATCTCATCTCATCTCATCTCATCTCATCTCACCCAAGAAACACCTGAGCCATTGCCTTCCCTCCCAACCCCAATCACCTCCCAGGGGGAAAAAAAAGCTGCTTCACCTGCAAAAAGGGATGACTGATTATCTCTGACCCTGCCAGAACCTCTGCTTCCTACAGCAGAGCCTGGACACAGCCAGGATCTCAAAACCCACCTGAACACAGCCACAATTGTCACTGTTAGGTCAGATGTGACATATATATGTGATTAGGGTATAAGAAGAAGAAAGTTTTTTATTCTGCATGTTCTCTAGCTTATGTACTTGTAACAAATTGTGACCTTAAGTCATTAATTACATTACAATAACTTATTATATTCATTGGTGCAAAGCAATTAGTGTCAATATAATTGGCAAAAGTTTTACAGAAATTTAATAAGGCACATATACACATCTACTTATGCATGTAGTCTAGTTTACAAATATTTTCATGTATCTTTTCTAATTTGTTTCTATGCTGATGGCCTTGTCTTCTTCCTTACTATAAATACACTGAAAAACCAATTGTTATTTCTTCTATTAACTCAGCTTTGCTTACAAGCCAACTGTCAAACCCCTCCATACAGAATCTTGTGTAAAAAACTCACCTGAACACAGCCAGGATGTTGTGTAAAAACCCACCTGGACACAGCCAGAATCTTGTGCAAAAACCCAACCTGGACACAGCCAGGATCTCGTTCAAAAACCCACCTGAACACAGCCAGGATCTTGTGCAAAACAGCCAGAATCTTGTGCAAAAACCCCACCTGGACACAGCCAGAATCTTGTGCAAAAACCCACCTGAACAGAGCCAGAATCTTGTGCAAAAACCCACCTGGACACAGCCAGGATCTCGTTCAAAAACCCACCTGAACACAGCCAGGATCTCGTGTAAAAACCCCACCTGAACACAGCCAGGATCTTGTGCAAAACAGCCAGAATCTTGTGCAAAAACCCACCTGAACACAGCCAGGATCTCATGTAAAAACCCACCCGAACACAGCCAGGATCTTGTGCAAAAACCCCACCTGAACACAGCCAGGATCTTGTGCAAAAACCCACCTGAACACAGCCAGGATCTCATGTAAAAACCCACCTGAACACAGCCAGGATCTTGTGCAAAAACCCCACCTGAACACAGCCAGGATCTCGTGTAAAAACCCCACCTGAACAGAGCCAGAATCTCTCGTGCAATAACCCATCTTTCCCAAAACGCTTTGGAAAAAGTGGATTTTGGCAGCTGCCAGCCCCACAGGTGACACCTGTCAGTTCCCCCAGGCTGACACTGCTCCCAGAACATCCCACCCTGCTCCCAGCACATCCTACCCTGCTCCCAGAACATCCCACCCTGCTCCCAGCACATCCCACCCGCTCCCTCCAGGGATGTCACGGACACTCGAGGGCTGGGGGTGTCCAGCAGCCACCCCCAGTGGGTTCTTTTGGGGACAAATCCCCTTTTTCACCCAGCTGCGGTACCGGGATGCGGCTCCATCCCCTGCCAGCCCCGAGGCTGCCGGGGAGCCCCAGGGGTCTGCAGGGCAGGGCAGGGGTTGCTGTGACAACAGCACGGCCCATCCCGAGCCCCCCTTGTCCCCCAGCCCCGCCGCCACTGCCGACGTGCGGCTCTGCAGGGACAGCGAGACGGGAGGGAAGGAGTTGAGTCAGAAAAGGCAACCCCAGGCAGGATTTGAGATATGAGACTTCTGCGTTTTGGGGGGTTTTTGAGACAGGAAATCAGAGTTTTTAGATCAAGCCCAAATTCCGTCCCCAAGCGATGCGGTTTTGTTGTTCGGTGTCGCTCTCGCTGTGGGGCTGAAACGGGGCTGGTGACCCCAAAACACAGCTCACCCACAGGCTGCAGGGCTCTTGGGGTGAGATGTAAAATGTTTATCTGGTTAGGAGACTCACTGGGTCTCAAAAGAAGTTTTCTGTGCTTTAGGAAAACAGACTCCTTCACAGAAGGGAAAAGAGTGAAGTTTGGTGGGTAAACTTCACCACGGTCCCTGTCAATTAAGGCATTTATTACAGTTTTTGCATCAAGGCAAGGTTTCCTCTCAGGATTTCATGGCTGTGCACATCCTTCCCAAAGAGGGAGCAGCCTGAAGTGAGTTTCAGTGGGAATTTGGGCAGGACAACCATGGGAGCAGGTGAAGGAAGCTCTGCCACGTGTGCAGGAACCATCTTGATGGCAGGGGACCCTTAGGGACAGGGGCTGGCAGGTCTGCACCACCACACAGCCCTGGAAGCCTGAATGGAAAAGTATAAAGAGGCAATTGATTTTTTGGACAATGCTGCAGACAGGAGAAATTGAGGGAAGCAGCTGTTTGGGTGGGGTTTAGATTAAATATTAGATTCCTTTGCACTTTGTCCATCCCCACTGAACTGACACCTGAGAGAAGTGCCCTCTCTCCCAAAGGCAGGGAAATATTCCAAGCTCATAATAAAGAAATGTGGTCCTGGAGGATTTCCTGAGCAGGATTATTCCAAGTCTAAGGAGAAATCTGGTTTCTGCTTTGATTTTCAGTCATCTCACCATGAGAAGCATTTGTGGGATGATTTGCTGCCCTGACCACTGCTCCTGCCAGATCAGATCAAGAGATTCCATCTGTCCTTCTCAAGCTCAGCTCCTTTTGCCATTGCCTAAAAGAAAATCCTCTCCCAGCAGAAGAGTTTTACTCTGGAGGCTTCAGGATCTCTGAGAAGCAGTAGGAGAGATGACAGAGCTGCCTTTGAATCGAGCTGTGATGAATAATTTGTAATTTTGGTAGATGTAATATGTATGACATCCCTTACCTCTGTGAGAGCTTTTGACTTCTCTGCAGAGAGTGAAATCAAAGGGAAAGTGAAGAAACTGAGCTGAAGGCAGAGCTCAGACACCAGCCTGCAGGACACAGAGGCACTGGGAGTTACTGGCAGGTGATCCATGCAGAATATTCCAGCCAAACCAGCAGTTCAGAATTCTGCAGGCATCAACCGAGGGCAGTTGCAATGTGAGAGCCCATCCAAGAGAAATAAAGGCATGGAAATAATGTTCTTGGGGACTGGAAAAAGGCTCCAAAAGAAACGAGTTTATGAGATACTGGCTCATAATAGGAATTAAATTGACCTCACTGAAAAGCAGCTGATGCACAGCAAAGAATTGGTCGAAATCTTTATGGTTTTAATCAGAAATTTTAAAAAACTGGAGAGCCTTTAGGGTGTTTCAGCAGAGGGCAGAGAGTCTGACTGGGTACAGATACTCTAAACTGAAAGGTTCTTCAGAAAAAGGTTTGATGAGTATGAGGAGGAAGAGACAGAAAATGAGATTTAAACTGCAAATGCAGCAGCAGCACTGCTGGTACAGGGTGAATCCTTGGGGTGTCCTGTTCTTGTGTCAGGATATTCCACTGTGATTCCCTCTGCTCACATCCAGCACTTCCCACTCTGCAGAAAGGCACCAATTAACTCTGCTCACACTGTATCATCCTGAAGATCTGGATTTTACCCACACAAAAAACCAGAGGGCAAGTCTAAGTGGCAGTAAAGTTCCAGAAGGTCTTAGGAGTTCTGGGAATTCTGAGCCTTTTATTAAAAATTCTGGGAATTCTGAGCCTTTTATTAGGTGAACCAGCAAATCTGCAGGAAAAAATTGCTTTGGGATTTGATGTTCAATTTTACTTTTCCACATTTCTTGGAGCTCTGAAGGTGTTCAAGGGCTCAGCCTGCACTGCAGGCAGGGGATGCATTTTTGTGGAACATTCCCTGCCTCTTCTGCAGGATCTGGGAGTCCTCCCCATCAGCCACGCGCTCTCGTTCCCAGCACAAGATGGAAATGAGCACAAAAGAAGAACAAAAATCCAACTAATGGGACTTTCAACAACCAGAAATAAAATGATAACAGGGATTCTGACAGCTCAGTGCTTGGTAACACCTTCACCTCTCCCAGATGTCAGAGGATAAGCTATTTTTACCAAAAAGAGACGTAGAAATGGGAGCTTATTTGGACACCTGCAGCAGAAATTGATTTAAAGTGATTTCAGCTTTGAAAACGGGGTTTGGAGGCAACTCACTGGGCTTTGTTTTTCTAGAAAGGGGGCCACACCACCTGAGATTCTTGGCACAGGATCAGTCTCTCCACTCTAATGCCTGTCAGTCATATTTAAATATGTGCAATATTTAACTTTTCCACTCTCTGGACCTAGATATTATTTAGGTTTAATTTTAGGCTTTGCTAGTGGATGAAAGTGGTGCTTCCTCCTTTTGGGCATATCAAGGCTCTCTTCTTTTTTTTTCTTTTTCTTGTTCCTTTTAGAGCAGAGAAAACCACAACATAAAACATAATTCCCCTGTCCCACTCCCACACCAGCCAAGTTCCATCTCCCACCAGCACTGGGTTTATCCATCCCTCAGCTCCATCATCCCCACTCCAGGCCCTCTGCTCTCCCTGTGCTGAGCTCACCAAGCCCATCCAGGCAGGAGCTCCATGTGCCAGGAGCACTTGATCCATTGAAATATTGAATTTCATGCTGCAGCCTCCAGTTATGTGACCCAGAATGTCTGACCTGATGTCAGAGGGGCCTGGGGCTCTGCAGATATTTCCCCAGGGCACCTTGCCCTCTTTCCACCAAAGGAATCCGATCCAGCCGCAGGAAGGAGCAGGAATTTTCAGCTGTCCCATCCCCTGGGAAACAAAGAGCCTGTGCCACATGACTCTGATGTAAGGTGCTTCTCACCCACTCCCTTTCTCCTGTTTGCCTCTCTAGGTACTAATCCTGCACTAATTTCTACAAATAACTAGATAAGGGAGATGTTTTTTCCATTTTCCAGCTTTTCCAGCCAACACCCCACAGGGGCTCCACACTATCAAGGTGCTGAGCAGCTCTGTCACCCACAGAAATCCAGGCAGGAAGCATTTTGCAGAATTTCACCACCTTTGTGGGATTTGCCTCAGCTTTCATGGAAATCCTGCCCCTCTGGGATCAGAGTATCACCTGAGCATCCATCCCACAAAGGTGGAAGAGGGAGATAATTCCTGACACCAAAACTCACAGGAGCTGGGAGCTGATCCCTCCTCCCCTGTCTGGTATCCTTGTGGAAAATTTAGCCATTTTCTAAATGGCTACAAAAGGCAAAGTCCAGAGCTTCACCAGCACCAGGAGAGGCAGGAAAATGCCTTTCAAGTTTATTTTCTTGCCATCACCTGTTTTCAAGCAAGGGGTGATTTTTAAAGACCAAAGAGTCTTGAAAATGAAGTATCTGGGTATAGAATTATCGCTGCTATTATCTAAAGAGCAGCACAATAAAATTATTTTTTTTAGGCTTTAACAACTCGGAGGTAGAAAAACCCTCTCAGAGTTATTGCAGATGCTGAAATAGGCCTGGCTTGTGCAAAATGTCACCTCTGTATAGGCATTTGCCCCTAAATGACACAAATTTCACAGCTGCCTGGTCTGTCTCCACTGCCTCATCTCCAAGTAGCTGTTACTGGGCTGTGGATGCAGATATTCCAAACATTCACATGTTGCTGATGGAAAAGTGATTTTTTTTTTGGCCTTTTGACAGTGTGGGTGTGAGTGCACACAGCCAGCTGTTGTCTCACCTGGCTCATCCTTTGTCCACATGGCACCCAGCAACTGCTCCATGAAGGCCAAAAGGGAACAGAAGGAAAGCACAGAGTCACATCTGGGCATGGAGTCAGGATCTCCTCTGTTCCCATCCCAGCTCCAGCTGGGATCCCATGCTTCATTTGGGGTAACGCTTGTAGGGTCCCTACAGCATCACCCCAGCTTAGGAAAAGCAGCAATAATCTACCCATCCTCACCTCTCCAGACTGAGAACTTTGTGAGAACCAAGGTTAGAAGGATGTCCTGAAGACTAAATCCAGCCCAACTTTGTGAGAACCAGGTTAGAAGGATGTTCTGAAGACTAAATTCAGCCCAACTATGAGAAATAAGGTTGGGAGGATGTCCTGAAGATTAAATCCAGCCCAACTTTGTGAGAACCAAGGTTAGAAGGATGTTCTGAAGATTAAATCCAGCCCAACTTTGTGAGAACCAAGGTTAGAAGGATGTCCTGAAGGTTAAATCCAGCCCAACTTTGTGAGAACCAAGGTTAGAAGGATGTTCTGAAGATTAAACCCAGCCCAACTTTGTGAGAACCAAGGTTAGAAGGATGTTCTGAAGATTAAACCCAGCCCAACTTTGGGAGAACCAAGGTTAGAAGGATGTTCTGAAGACTAAATCCAGCCCAACTTTGTGAGAACCAAGGTTAGAAGGATGTCCTGAAGATTGAATCCAGCCCCAACACTCACCCCAAACCCATCACAGTTGCTTAAAACTGAACAGCACAATGGAGATAAGGAGAGCCAGGGAGTCAGTTGGGAGGGGCAGACAATGGGCTCGTCAATCAGAGCTGCTTCCAAGGCAGACATCTAAATAAATGCTAATGAAGCCACTGCTGTGACACCCCCTCCAAGGGGGCTGCAGCACTCAGGGGTAAGAACAGCCCCCAGGACAGACTGTCCATTAAAAAACAAAACACAAAAACACAACCCTGAAAAGCCCCCAAAGAAAGCAACAGTTTGTGCATTTCAGGGCTCTGAGAAACGCTGTACCCTCGAGCCAGGCTTTTGTCCCAGAGAGGCTTTTCCCTTTCAGCCCTGCCTTGCTCAGTCCCTGCTTTATCACTGCTGCTCTCTGCTCAGCACCACCCAGCTGCTGCAAGAATGGCCGGGCTGTGGCTCCAGCTGAAGCCTCCTGACATCAAAAGGCTCCTGTTGACTTCAAGCAACGTTTAACCAGCCCTCCATAAATCACTGAAGTCACTGATTAAACAGGCAGCCCCTCTGAATAGGGCAGGCACTGGCAGCACGCCCCTGGGATTTGCTTGCTCTGCTCCCTGCATGCTCAGGGGCACGTCCACCTCTGCCTCATCACCCCCATGCTGGGCACTGCCAAAGAAGGGCAGAACTCCTCTCAGAGTGGCCCTTTTTGGGTGCTATGTCCTCTTTGCTGTGTTTTCTGGGAGTTGAGCATCCCCAAGGGGGCAGGGATCATCCCCCAAGGGTACAGAGATCATCCCCAGAGATGCAGGGATCATCCCCAAGGGTACAGAGATCATCCCCAAGGATGCAGGGATTGTCCCCAAGGGTACAGAGATCATCCCCAGAGATGCAGGGATCATCCCCAAGGGTACAGAGACCATCCCCAAGGATGCAGGGATTGTCCCCAAGGATGCAGAGATCGTCCCCAAGGGTACAGAGACCATCCCCAAGTATGCAGAGGCCATCCCCAAGGATGCAGAGATCCTTCCCAAGGATGCAGGGATCGTCCCCAAGGATGCAGGGATCATCCCCAAGGATGCAGGGATCGTCCCCAAGGATGCAGAGATCATCCCCAAGGGTGCAGGGATCGTCCCCAAGGGTGCAGGGATCGCCCCCAAGGGTTCAGGGATCACCCCCAAGGGTGCAGGGATCACCCCCAAGGATCAGCCAGGTCAAGGAGCTGATTCCCAGATCCTGATCCTCTCTCCTGCACTGGAGAGAGGTTTGCCAGCCACAGCCATTGATTTAACACCTGATTTTCCTTCCAGCCCCACTGTGCTGCACAAAGGAAGCCACCACAGCAGCAAACTTCTGTGCAAGGAGTCTGAATTCTTCCCTCAGCTGTACACAAGCAGCTTTTGGACCTAGGGGTTCAGGTGATAAAACCAGGAGGGAAAATTTGGTTTGACAGCCTCCAAACCTTTCCCTTTCCTGCTCAGTGCTGTTTGTTCTGCTGGGCAATCAAGGCAAACAAAATGGAAATGTGCAGCTTTGAGACCTCCTTAGTTATTCCCAGATTTGGGAATAGTGAATTTCACCATTTGGGAATGGTGACTGTGTCCAGCAGCTCCTGTTGCTCCCATCCACACTCAGCTATTCACAGGGAGTGCCCATGGATTCTCTCCTTCCAAGGCTGCAGCTCTCTGGTGTACAGGAAACACAGCTTGGGGATTTCCTTTGCTGTCACTGTCACATTTTCTGAAAAATCCCTTTGCCCAGGATTTTTCTCCTGGGAAGCTGAGAAGCCTCAGAAAAAAAGGAGAACAAATTGTTATCTCATTTGCTTCCCCTGTGTTGTGCTCACATGTGGAATGTGTTTGGACATTGTTTACCCACAAGTGATTGTCTCATTGGATTCTGCTGTGAGTTGTTTTCACTCATTGGCCAATTGGGGCCAAGCTGTGTTGGGACTCGAGAGAGTCTCGAGTTTTCATTATTATTTTTTAGCTTTCTGTAAGTATCCTTTCTGTATTCTTTAGTATAGTATTCTTTAATAGAATATAGGATCTTAAAATAATAAATTAGCCTTCTGAGAACATGGAGTCAGACTCATCATTCCTTCCTGCCATGGGGCACCCCACAAATACAACACCTTGCAACTTTTCCTGGAGTTTTCCACACTGGGTGAAAACTGGGCCCAGCTTCCACGTGAGCTCCAGGTAAAACAATCCCACCAAAAAAAGGCTCATCCCTCATTCCAGGATGAAGAAGAAGGAAGAACCTGAGCTGTTGTTTCTCCATGCCAAGGGAGAGGGGCCACCCTGTGATGATCTGATGGAAAGAGACCTCTTGGCAGAGCTGCTGGGCAGAACGGCCCTGGTGGAGCCGAGCTGGGCCCTCCTGCCCTGGCTCCACACACACACAAGGTGCTGTGCCATCAGCCCTGAGCTTTCTGGGGCTTTTAAATCACATTGCAAATGAGCCAGGGGTGTTTTACAGCTTGCTGGCAATGCCACCTTCTGCAGACATCAGGGCAGCCCTAGAGGGCTCTGTTTTTACAAGCATTTCCCAATGCCAGGAATGCACAAGAAATGTTCACATTTAGGATTTGGGGGTGTTTGTCCCCTTCCAGAGCTGGCCCTGCAGTGTCCCCAGGCAGCCCATGGGGATGAGCTCTCTGGGGAAGGGCTGGTGTCTGTCCTCACTGGGGGTTTTATGGGTGGTTCAGGGCACTGGCAGAGCATCTGTTGTCAGACCTGCTCCTCCCTCACTTGAGAAGTTATTTGCCTCATCAAGAGCCAGTTTGCTTGTTTAGAAAAGGAGATTATAATATTATTTCCCAGGAGAGATGCAAAGCCTCGTCAATCGTTACTTAAGCAACTGAGGGCTTTTATTTGGATAAGGCTAAATAGGTGTAAAATTATAGGGGGGATTAGAGACAGATTAAGGGGTGCCTGTTAGTCAGAAATGACTCCTGGTGGGCTGGGAATATTTCCAAGAGGCTAAACATAACTTGCAGCAGAACAGAGCAAGCATCTTGTGCTACCCTGTGCTTGGAGGCAGCAATGCCTTGAAAACCTTCTCCTGCCCTGCTGGCACACCTGATGACAGCTTGAGTGACCACCCTCGGCTGTGCCTGGAAGTGAGAGCTCACTGTGGCACTCGGGCTGAAGGGTTTCACCCAGAAGCAAGTGGAGATGGGAGTCAGAGCCTGCTCTGGCAGGTCTGGCCCCACCCTGCACCGTCACTTTCAGCAGCTTCCCTGCCCACGGGTCCTCATCTCAGAGCCACCCCCTGCACTCCTCACAGCGCTGGGTTCTTTCAAACCAAAATTGTCATCCTGGGAAAATGGTGTCACATCCCTTGTGTGTACTGTCACAGCAGAGCCTTAAAGGGATGGTGTGCAAGGGCAGGTTATCAATAGCACTTTATCACTGTTATTGATAACAGTTTATCAACAGCACTTTATCAGTGTTATCAGTAACAATTTATTAATAGCACTTTATCAGTGTTACCAATAACACTTTATCAATAGCACTTTATCATTGTTATTGATAACAGTTTATCAACAGCACTTTATCAGTGTTATCAGTAAAAATTTATCAATACCATCTTATCAGTGTTATCAATAACACTTTATCAATAACACTTTATCAATGTTATCAATAACACTTTATCAATAGCACTTTATCAGTGTTATCAGTAACAGTTTATCAACAGCACTTTATCAGTGTTATCAATAACATTTATCAATAACATTTTATCAATGTTACCAATAACAATTCATAAATTGAATTTTATCTGCATTTTATCAGTGTTATCAATAACAGTGTATCAATAGCACTTTTATAATATTATCAATAACAGTTTATCAATAACATTCTATCAGCGTTATCAATAAGTTTATCAATAACCCTTTTTCCTCCCTTCACTCCTCTCAGCACTCTCTGCTCCATTAGGAAGAGGAAATTCCACCTTTTACCCATCACAAAGCCCCACGTGTGCCTTTTCTCCTGGACCTCACACATCCTGGGGATGGAAACAAATCAGAAAGTGCAAAGACAGTGAACACTACCAGGGAATGATATTTCTTAAAAAAAAAAAAAAAACCAAATAAAAATCTCAGCATTTTATTTCCCTCCCTTCAACTTACTTGAAAATTGTGCAACACAACTATTTCAGCCCATATGACACACAAGCTGCAGTTTCAAATTGCAAGTCAGCACTGGATTACCTCTGGACTGGATGCTAAAAAGGAAGGATTGCTTTTTTTTTTTTTTTTTAAAGAATAGGGCAAAATGTGATACTTTCAAATATTTCTGAGGTCCTGGGATTTCTGGTTGCGTAACAAGCAAAAACTTCTCTTGAGTCATTATCCCCTCCCCTCGTTAAGTTCTCATTTGTTTTCACACATCTGACATATCAGCTTCCTACATCAGTAGGTAGGAAGGTCATAACTGCTTTAAAATCCTTTATAACGCTGCTTCTCCTTCCCTCAAATAATTTTTTTTTATTTCAAAAAAAAACCCCTTTCAGGTAATCACTCAGCCCACAGATCTGAAGAGAATCGCTGTCTCCTGACAATGACATATTGCCTGTATTTTAGGAAATCTAAAAAAAAATAAAAATCAGGGAGTATATTTATTGAACAGATCTGTACCTGGAATCCTCCTCCCAATACTGCAAAGGCACACGGGGCCTGTGTGGAACAGAAACCTCCCAATACAAAGTGAGATTCTGAATAAAGGGCAAATTTTTTCCCAGTTTTTAGAATAAACTGAATTGTGACACTCCAAGTGTCACACCCAAAGCTTCTCTATGCAGCTGTTTGCCTTTGGGATGAGGTTCAGGATGTGATGGGGGCTGCAGGCTCTGGGTGGAAGGAGGAGTCCACAGAAGGAAGCAAAAATCAGAGAGATCCCAAAGGCACAAGAGCCTGAGCAGCAGCGCTGGGAATATCTGCCCTCCTCCTCCTCTCATTTCTGATGTTCTTGAATAAAAATGTAACAGGGGCTTCTTGGTCAGTCTGAGAGAGAAATGGATGGGAAAATAAAAGAAGGTTGGGAGTGAGATGAGTTTTAAGGTCTCTTCACACATGAACCAGTCGGTGATTTCTAAGGGGCAGGAGAGGAGCCCCCAGGGCACTGGGGGTGTCTGCAGCACCTGCTGCTCCCCCTCTGCCCTGGTGACACAGAGCAGCACATCCATTGTCTGCTGGCACCACAGGAAGGTTCAGCCCCCTCTCAGCACATCCCAAGCTGCTTCTCCTGCTCCACACTGGCCTTGGAAGCTGCCAGCAAAACAGGAAACCCGCGCTGAAACACAAACCAGTGCCACCCAGTAAGAGAAAATGAACAATTTCCCCAAGGAGCTGGCTCAGAGGGGACCTGGCTTTGTGTGGATAATTGGGAGCAGCAAATGGCAAACCACAGTTCATCCCCTCACATCCATCCCAGGATGGACCCAGCATTTCCACTGGCTCACATCAACCCCCTGGGCTCTTGGCAGGAGTTAAGAGGCAACTGCAGCAGCCCTGAGCCCTTTGGGAAGCAGAGCTGGATCACTATGTACCAAGGGAACTGTGCCACCCATTGCCAGCTAATCCTGCTCCAAGAGCCCTACAAGGAAGAACCCCTATGGAGTAATGAGAAACTTAAACCAAACACGAGGCTCTTTTCTAAAAGAGCCATTTATCCTCAGAGGGGAAGCAGGAAAACACACATGGCACCACTCAGAGCTGCGTGCTGCCTGCCTGGTACTGCGAGTTCTATTTTCACATTTTTATAATTATCACATAATGCATAATGTGACACAAACCAGGAGACGTCAGCTCTGTGCAGAGCCAAACTGAGCACAGGCAGGCACTGCACGGTCCCCACAGGGCAGCCAAGCCCTGTGCTGCTCCTCCTGGCCCCATCCCAGGAACACCAGGCACGTCCCTGTGCCCCAGGTCACCCCCTGGAGCAGCAGCACAGCCCAGGGCAAAGCTGTGCCCTCACAGGAGGGTAGCCCCACATTTCTGTTCACAGAGAAAAGTAAGGCACAATTCTTCCCAAGAATATTTCTGGGATTCACATTCTCTGAACCTCAGAGAAAGAAACCACAATTCTTATCATTTGCTGTGCCTGTGTTTGTGCAAAAGTAGAATGCAACATGGAGATTGTTTACCCACAGTGATGGTGTTTTGTTTACCCACAGTGATGGTGTTGTGTTTACCCACAGTGATGGTGTTTTGTTTACCCACGGTGATGGTGTTTTGTTTACCCACAGTGATGGTGTTTTGTTTACCCACAGTGATGGTGTTTTGTTTACCCACAGTGATGGTGTTTTGTTTACCCACAGTGATGGTGTTGTGTTTACCCACAGTGATGGTGTTTTGTTTACCCACAGTGATGGTGTTTTGTTTACCCACAGTGATGGTGTTTTGTTTACCCACAGTGATGGTGTTTTGTTTACTCGTGGTGGTGGTGTTTTGTTTACCCACAGTGATGGTGTTGTGTTTACCCACAGTGATGGTGTTGTGTTTACCCACAGTGATGGTGTTTTATTTACCCACAGTGATGGTGTTTTGTTTACCCACAGTGATGGTGTTTTGGTTCCTTGGCCTGTCAGGGCCCAGTGTGTGTGTCTGTGTGTGTGTCAGGACTGTCAGGTGACAGTCACAAGTTCTGAGCAGTTGTGTGCAGGGTTGAGTGCTTGGCAGGTTCAGTTTAGATTTATAGGATAATATAGTATAATAAAGTAATTAATTAGCCTTCTGATACCAGTGGAGTCCTGCTCATCATTCCTCCTTCGTGGGGGTTCCCAGAGCTACAGTACAGGAGAACCCTTCACGCTGCCATCCAGAGGGTTTGAAGCAGGTGGCAGAGCTGCAGTGGGTCTCAGCCTCTCCTGGACACTCCCCAGCCTGCAGAGTCAGGATTTCAAGCCAGGCAGGTGTGCTGTGAATTGAGGAAGCCCAAGCACAGCCCTGAGGTGCCCTGGCCAGCACCGTGTCCTCAGGGCATCCTGGCAGGACACCCACACCCTGCTCCTGCCTGTGCCCAGCCTTGTGAAATCCCCAAAATTCCTCCTGGAGACATGAGATAATGAAACTTGTCAAGGCTTTCAAGCTCCTTCTCCTGAGTGTCCCTGTCCAGGGCACCCCTCTGGCTCTGTGCTCCCCATTCAGGGACTGTTCTCCAGTCCCTGCCAGCTCTGGCACTGCCCTTGGCACCCCCTTTGCTCTGTGCAGCACAGGCCAGCAGCTCCCTCTGGGATCAGTGGCTGCCCTGGGACAGGGCACACAAGGATGGCTGGCTAAAGGATGCTCCAGCCCCCATTTCTTATCTTGGAAATTGCAGATTTAAAGAGAAGCCTTAGAAGTGGTGATTTAGACACAGGGGTGAGAGGCCACTGCAGAAATGGATGGGAAAATAAAAGAAGATTGGAAATGAGATGAGTTTTAAGGTCTCTTCCAACCCAGAGCATGGAATTCCCATGGCACTGGGACTTCATAACTCCTGGGAGATTTGCCCTGGGCTCCTGACAGAGGATGGAGGTTCCAGCTCCATGGAGCACCTGGGCTGGTCCTTCCCTGGCTGATGAGGGATCCCTGCTTTGGCTCCAGCACCCTGGCACAGGCACATTGCTGTCACCAGGGCCACTCACACACACACAGAGCTGTGCTTTTCCTCATTAAAGGTCTCCCACTCACACACACACAGAGCTGTGCTTTTCCTTATTAAATGTCTCATATAAACTTTTCCTCCTCACACTCGATCCCAACCCTTGCTCTGCCATCAGGACCAGCTGGCTGAACCTCACTGTGGAAGAGCAGAGCCTTCACCAGGATCCACTTGAGTTTAGCCATGGCTGGCACAAGGCAGCAGCTTTGAGAGATTTCTGCAGCAGGTCCTGCTGAGAAGAGCAGAAATTATCCTGAGGAGAGCTTCCTCCTGTATGGAAATTCCTTCATTTCCACAGAACTGAATGGGTTTTTCTCCATCCCCACCCTGACCTGTGAGCCACAGACAACTGTACAGTGCTGAGGAGTCAGGATGACCAAGAGGGATGAATAAAACATCTTTTTTTCCCTCCTGTAGGAAAGTATTGTCCAAGTAACCAGCTGGACTGAGGGGGGGCTGTTCCAGAGGAACTGGCATGCTCTGCTGTTCCTAGACTAAATAGATTGCTGGGCTTCTCCAGCCAGTGCTGGTTTACAGAGAAGCTGTACAAAGTAAATATCTTCCTTCCAAGGCCAAACCCCTCCTGGTGCCAGCTCTCAGCTCGGAGCAGATGTCCCTGCTTGGGCTGCAGAGCCCCCAAGGAGCAGGGCCAGGTGTCCCCAGCTGTGCTGTGCAGCCCCTCGGGCAGCTGGAGGGGACTGGGGGTGTCAGACAGAGCAAATTCCTCACTGAGGAGATGGGAATACAACCACCACTCCATCAGGGCTGTCTCAGTCACTTGGTGAAGCCAAGGAGTTGCTGTGTAACCTCGGGGAAGTGGGGGAAGTGTTTATAAGTTAAGTTTTTCAGAGGCAGAGTTGAGCAGCACAGTGGGTCTGTGCTGAAGAAATCTGCTCTGGGAGGGAGTGTCCTTTGTCAGGCAGAGAGAGAAAGTGTGATTTCTTATTAGAGAGGTGTTAGGGAAAGAAATGTGATGCAGCAGTGCTAAGGTTGCTTCTGAGCCTGACACAGGAGAAAGCTCAAGGTTGAGTAAGGACCCTCCTGTGAGATCAGCTCAGCTGGGCAGGCATGAGGAAAATGATGAAGCTGCACTCAGAACTGCTCTGCCAGCTCCTCCAGCAGTGACCGTGGAGAGCTGGGCACTGGCCAGAGGTGCACCAGCCCCTCACCTCAGGGCATCCAAGATTCCACGTGATGCCAAGTGGGGAGTGAATTGTGGAGAAATCTGTCCTGACTGGGATGAAAAGGAGGCCAGTTCATCCCCAGGACACGTACAAAGGGGACAAGCCAGCAGCCTGTGCACTCCTTTCCTGCTTTTGCAGCGTCAGGCAAAATCGGAGCTTTAACCCAGCAGCAATGAAATCTCCTTTCACAAAAAAACCTCTGCCTGCATCTGGTGGCTGAGAACCCTGCCAAGGCTTTAACCCTGTGCTGGTAACAGAGGGAGATATTGATGGGTGTCCCTCTGGCGAGGGAAACCAAATGGTGGTTTTAACCTCTGCGGATTCCTTGCAGCTTTTCAATTCCTGAGCGGGGCTGCAGCTCCAGACGGGGGTGTAATTGAGATGCATTCTGCTCTGCCTCTGAAACTTTCCCAGGCACACATGTGCACACACACAGACTGTGCATTCAGCTATAAATACATTCCGTACCTGCACTGGCATTAAGCTGCTGCTGCTCAGGGGCTGTCTGGGCATTTCCCTGCCAGCTCTGCAGTCACAGCACTCAGCACTGCCAGTCCAACGTGACAAATGGAGCAAACACTGCCAGCCAGCTGGAAACCACAGCCACAAAAAGCAGGAGAGGGTCTTTTAAGGACCAGTCCCCTGGAAAGGCAAAGATCTGGGGGGTTTTCATCCTAAAAGGGTTTTTCGTCCTAAAATTTCATCCTCTTTAACTCTCCTACAAACAAGAGCAAGAACTTGCTGATGAGCCACTCACCCTCCTCTTCATCCTGACCCAGCCACCATCTGTGCCCAGCAGGGCAGAAAATCCCCCTCCAAAATCTTCCAACCTCCTCTATTACATTAACCTTGACCAAAGGCCAAATTCCATCAGAAGAGGCTGATCCCATTCATAGCACAGCATCTCCTGGGGTGGAGGAAGTTTGTCCTTGAAGGGTTTCAGTGGCTTGAGGACCTGAAGCTGCACCACTGACCTGAGCACACCTTAGCTCTGAGAGGCTGAGATGCCCTCCAGACACAGCTCCTGAAACTCTGACCAAATATAGGGTTCAAAGCACAGATCTCACCAACAAACGGGCATTCCCTGCAAGCAGAGTTTGCTTACAGACCAGAGACTGCAATGGAAACCTTTTAACAAAATATTTCAGAACAGCTTCAGTCTTTCTTTTAGCCTGGGAATGTAAATGGGTAACATTATAATGAGAGGCACCTTTCTAGAGATCTATAAGCTAAGAAAAATCGTATTCTCCTCTTATGAAACACAAGAAACATGAAACATGTACTAAGGGTTATTTCCATCTCAGAAGAGATGATCCATCAGTGAATCCTAAAGTACTTCATGAGAACTAAACCCCTCCACCTCTATCCAGCTGCAGCAGGGAGAATTAATGCACAGAAAAGGAAAATGAGGTACAAAAATCTTATGATAGGTGTCTGGAAACATCATCCTGTAACCAGACCTGTGTAGCAACCTGATCACAGTGATTGGCAGGATAAATTATATCCTTTCCTGGAGAAAAGGGGGAAACTCATTCTGAAGGGGACCAAAGGTTTTTGGACACAGAAATAAACAGTTTAAAACTTACCATTGACAAAACCTCACAAATCTAAACAGAAAAGCCGATCAAAAGGTTGTAGAAATGAACTGACAAATAAAGAGAATTTTTTCAGCTTTGTACCACAATGTCCAAAATGTTAACCCAAATTTTTAAATGTTTATTTGAACCTTTCTTCAGAAGTCCTCAAAAATTTGCTGTCTATCAGTCTGAGGCCCATCATTTTCTTTCTTTTGCATTGTCCTCCTTCACACTCCCTCGCTGAATGAATTGCTGGGGTTGCTTTGCCTCTGGCACACAGTGAAGTCTCACACAGCCAAATGTCTCCAGAAGTCTGTGCCCAGCTCAGTTTGAAGGTATTTTATCTGGACATTCAGCCCCCAGCCCACTGGCTCTTCAAAGAGGAGAGAAACTGAAGGCTGAACTGGCTAATTCAGAAAGGAAATAGCTCGTGCTGCAGCAGCCAGTGAAGTGACCACTTTGATTACCTTGATGGAAAATAATGGGATTTGGCCCAGTTGTTATTTTTCCACCAAGCATTTCAGGGAAGCCAAGGAAAGCAGAATTATATCAACTTGAGACCACTCTCAGGTCACCAGGCACCTTCCCCTTCCAGGTCCTCAAACACTGGGCAGCTTCAGGCACCTCCTGTGCATGGGCTCTGCTGGCCTCACTTCAGAGAGCTGCACCAGGGAAGGGAGGAAAATTTCTTCCATAGGAAATACCAGGGGAACCAAAAAAGAGATTGAAAATTTGCAAAAGTCACCTCTCAGTATTCAGGGGTTTTACTTAGCCCCTAACTCCATTTTGCCCAAGCAGTGCACCTGCTGCCCTTGTGTTTTCAAGTCACACAGACAGAATATTCCAAACTGTAACTTCAGGGAGGTCAGGATGCTGTTTTCCTTCCTAAATTTTCTGCAGGTTCTCTACTCAGGGAAGTTCAGGCTGCCACAGCTACCCTGGATTTCACAGCAGTGGCTCTCCAAGAACTCAGGTCTGTGTGTTCCAAAAACACAAACCTGCCCCACAGCTGATTTCCCTTGACCTCAAGCACACAAGAGTGGGACACAGCTGAGCGATTCAGACCACGTACCACAGAGGGCAATAATCCTTCTACCCATTCATTAGGTGCATTTGTTACTGGAAATGATGTTAAAGTGATTCAAGTGGATGAAATAACAAAAGCAAACCTCTGGAATCAAGAGGCACTTGCCCAAGCCTCACTTGTGCAGATGCCCTGCGGTCTGGCAGAGGTCAGGACCGTGCTGAAATGCCCCTTCCCAGAGAAACAGCCAAATGTCATCACCAGATCCTGGAGGGAGTGGGAGAAGGGGCAGTCTGGCTTGAAGTAAACCTTGGAAACATGAGAAGATTGCACGGGATTAGCCAGTGGGTAACACAAAACCCCAAAGCCACAATTAGCAGCCCAGCAGCAGCCACTGCTGCCCAAGCTGCTCTCAGCCATCCCAGCTCTGCATTTGTGGGAAAAACCAAGAGGAGAGGGCCTGATCCCTCCTGCCCTAAGGCAGCTCCTGTCTGGGAAAGGAATCCAGGTTTTCAGTGCTGGCATGGCTTGGGAAAAGTGTCAGGAATGCCATGGGGTGGGCAGTGGAGCACGGTGGGAGCGGGTCTGACACACACACAGCTAAAAAGTCTCAGAAGGGAAGGGAACCAGCCCACACCTGGGCCTATTCCTGGATATTAAAGAGCCTTTTAGGCATGTGAGATATTAGGGATCACCCTCACTTGATGCACAAGAGATGCTTTGAAATGGTTACAGCCTTGAAATGGTTACAGCCTTGAAATGGTTACAGCCTTTTTATTCACAGAAACTCCCTGTGTGCTGCCTTTTCTTCTCTCTGGGCAGGAGTTTACACCGAGGTTTTATTTGGCTTCAGGGCAAACACGATGCTTTGCAGGAAAGCACTGTCAGACAGACCCCTCTCCTAGACAAGCAATTAGGAGAACAAACAGCTCCTTCTTAACCCGCAGGGGAGGCTGCCAAGCCCTCTCGCTGCTATTTTGAGCTTCCTGGCTCAGAAAGGGTTACGTGCAATCTAAAAGGGTGGCTTGTCCTCCTCGGTGCAGATTGCAGCTGGAGCAGAGCCGGCCTGGGGACACTCCCTGCAGGACCCTGCTCTGGGAACTGCAGGAATTCTCTGCCCTCCCAGAGGGGACCAGCAAGGGCAGGGAGGGGCTGGTTTGGAAGCATCAGGTGTTCCCCAAAACACCAAACCAAGCAATTCCTGCCCTGGAGTCCCTGCAGGATAAGTGCAAGGCGGTGCTGCAGGCAAGGATAAATGTGCAGACCTGGTTTAAAGGATGAATACCTGTGAGGTACAGGGCAGTTTTGATGCCAGACCTGGGTGCAGGGGTGGGGGCCTGGGGAAGTCCTGGCAGCAGGAGCAGCAGCTCTCCAGGGCTCTGTGCTGCTCTGTCTGCCTCTGAGTGCAACTAATTCCCAGCTGTGATGTCAAAATTGTAGTTTTGACTACGTGCAGCATTTTAGATTTGCTGTGAAATCTCTGTATTTTCCACTTTGTTTCCTAAATCCACATGGAACATCCTTCATGCTTTAGTTTTAACTGCAGTTTTTCTCCTGTCTCTGTCAAACAGGCATTACTTTTATCCCACCTGAGAATAAGTAGTGTAGGTCACAATTCAATGAATTTGTAAAGCTTCAGTGCTAAAACATGTAAATATATTTATAAACCACATCAACAAATGCACAGAAGGACAGCCAAAACCTGCACACAAGATGTCTTATCCTTCATTTACAACCAGATCAAGCTTCACAAAGCAAGAGATTTTTAAAAAGTATCAAGCACTAATTGGGAGTGGTGTCAATGAAGTGAAGAGCAGTTCTTAAGAAATAATGTGCAATTTGCTGTCAGGGGAACTCTCAAAACTTGGCTGCTCACTTTTATTGGCCAGTGAGGGCAAGAAGGTGCAGCTGTTCAAAAGGACATCCTAGATGCAGCAGGAAAGAGAATAAATCCCAGAGAAGGCATTCATTAAAGCAGTTTAAAGTTTTCCCCAGAGCTGTGTGACTCCTCTAATCATGTGTTCTCAGAGATACCTGATGAATTCTCCATTTTTGGGCCCTTCCCTTTCTAACTCTGCTACCTGGAATGTCCTTTTTACCTCCCCCCAGGAAAACCAGGAGGCAGAAAGCTGGACACTGAGAGGGAAAGGGTGAGAAAAGAGGGTTCATTTTCAGGGGAGCTTCCTGCAGCTCAGCTGCTCCTCACAAAGCCCCTCATCTCTCAGGACATCATCTGTGCCTCAGAGCTTTCCCCACAGAAACTCACAGCAGCTCTTCCCCCACAAAGCCACCAGCTTCACAGGTTTGACACCTGAGACATGAGCAGGAGGCTCTGCTGGGAGTCCCAGTCTGCCTTACTTGCAGAGAAAATCAAGGTTTTTTCTTCCCATGGCATCTGAGGCTTCTCCTGGAGTGTCCCTGTCTGAGTCCTCTGTGCAGAACAAATGAAAAAGATGTGAGCAGGGACAGGATCACCTTTAAATTAAAGGGGTGACAGAAATAGAACAGGACAAAGAGGGGAGGGAAGTGAAGGAGAGCAGCGGCATTCTGAGTTATACTTGATGCCTTATGATCCTGCTCTTGATCAGGACAAAACTCATGTCCAGCCTTGGAAAGAGGTCAGTGTCAAAAAAACATGAAACAAAGCTCATGGTATTTTTGTAATGAAATGCACAGGCCCTATTCCTAGAAAAAAAAAGGGGAGATCCCTTCTCTTTCTCTGTGTGAGTGGGGGAAAAACCCTTCAACCTTTCAAGGTGTAGTTTGTAAATTCCCTCTCTCTGACAAGGTCTGGATGAGAAAATGTCACCAATAATCCCTCTGTGGTGTCCAGAAGGAAATTAAGAAGTGGGAGGACAAAACAAATCCTTGTGTTAAGACCATGGAAAGGCTCTGGCTGTGCCTGGAGCCCAGCAAACACCCCTGCTCCCCATTTTCTGCTTGGTGGGACCATCCTGGGCAGAGCAGCAGGGTGGGTGCAGGAGGATCACTGCCATGCACCCATCTCCATCCCTCAAGAACACATTCCACCGGTGCAATCAAATAGAAACTGCCCTCACTGGGATCCTCCATCAGTGCTTTTGTGGTGTTGGGGTGAGAAGTGTCTGTTTATCCTCTTTCATTTCTTGTTCAAAAGCAGAGCCCCTGTCAGAGCTGAGGAGAGCTGCAGCACAGAGGAGACATTATTCTCAGCTTTGGATTAAGATCAGTATTTTAATGAAAGCACTTATTAGCCCCAGCTGGGGCTCAATTTTCCAGTGAGAGGAGAAAAAAAATATATATATTGCCCTGACCATTCTTCTCTGGGGATTGCACAGAGACATCTGAGAGTATCAATTACTGATCATAATTCTCTATTGGAAACCAACAGCTGGGGGAAAGCCTCTGGCTGGAAATGACTGGATTGCTTTACATTTGAAACGATAGTTCCTGGCTGCTTGGTGTCCATTCTTTTCCCACTCTGGGATGCTGACAGCTCTCAGTGGCTGCAGGAGCCCTGCCCTTGGCACCCTCTCACACCCATGTCCCCTCAGCACCCAGCACTGGGAAGTTTGGGGACCTGGATGCTGTGTTGGGGTTGCCACTGCTGTCCCCTGCTCCTGGGAACATTTTTCACCAGAAGAGCCCAAAGGCCTCCCCCTTTCTCCTGCAGCTGTGGGGTGGAGGAATGACCACAGGGACACAGGGTCCTCACCTTCTCTTGGAATATTTGCACTTTCTGGTGACTTATCACCCAGACCCATCAGAACAGGCTTAGGAAGGTTTGGGACTCAATGCAGGGATAAAAGGAAGGTGGATAAGCAAAGCTGGAGGGGGCAGTGGCACTCAGGGGTCTCCATGAACACAGAGAGCTTTTCTCTGGGCACACACAGGAAAGCATCCCCCCAGCTGGAAGCTTGCAGTGGGAAGTAAAGTTAATTCCATCTCAAACCTTTGACAGAAGCTGGTGCAGAAATGGATGCAGCCAGAGCTGGAGGAAGCTGCTCTTTCAAAGTCAAACCTCATAAAATGCACAGGAGTTTCCTCAGGAGGGGCAGAGCCCTGCCTGGGTCAGCAGGGAGGCTTTGCCAAGGGGCTGGCACAAGGGCCAGGTGCCCACAGCAGCAGCTGGGATGTGTGGGCTGTGGGGGTGAGGTGTGTGCAGGGCCACCAGGGCCACCAGGGCCACCAAGCTCTCCCTGGCGGCCCCCAAGGGTGGAGGAGGTGGCAGCACTTCCCTCCTGCCCCCAGGGATGGAGCAAAGGGCGGAGGGACAGACAGCCCCAGATTTGTGCCACAGCCCCTGCGAGAGTTTAGAGCTGTCTTCACGTGAACAGCTGCACTGGCCCGTAATGGATGGGCACTCCCAAAGGCAGATTTCCCAAAGAACAGGCTCTGTGTGTGCACCACGTGCCTTTCTGGGGCTGGGGGCTGTGGGAGACAGGAGGGGAGCCCACTCCTGCAGTGGACAGGTTGAAGGTTTCATATTCTTTCAGCTGTAGTGGCTGGAGTTATTTTTTCTCCACTTGGAAAGTCAGATCTAGGTGGGTTTTATCAGAATATCAAATCATTAAAATGCTCTGCCTGGGAACCTGTTTTCTAAATGGCATGGAAAAAAACCAGCTAGCCTGGGACCAAGTAGCTCAGGAATTTCACAAGAAAGCAAAGGAAATCCCAGGCATGTTGGCCTTGAGAACTGTGCTCCTGCCTGAGGTTTGATTAACTTTTTTATTCCCCTCCTCATCCCCACAACCAGCTCATCCCAGCTGAGCTGGCAGCCTGATTCCCTGCAGGGAACAGAAGGGAATCTGCATGAAAACCAAACCTTGGATGACTTTCCCACCTTTTAAAAGAGAAAAAAAAAAAAAAAAAATCCTCCCTGCTGGCCCTAGACTGTGATAACCCAGGGCTGGAGAGGCACCTGTTCAGCCCCAAAGCCCAGCCAGTCTGACACGATCCATTCCAGCTCCCAAAAACCCTCCAGCCAAGGGCCACAGCTCCTGCAGCTGCTCCCAGCCAAAGGCAGATGCTAATCCTCATCTCCTAGAAACAGGCAGTGAGCACCTGAAAAGAAACCCAGTCCCAGCATCACACAGACCAGCCATTCAGCTCAGGCCAGTCCCATTAGATTTGCTTGACAAAAGAATCCAACGTGCACATTTATAATTTGCCAGGGGGGAAAAAAAAATAAGGGGGGGAAAGGAAAAAAAAAAAAAAAAAAAAAAAAGGAAGCCAAGCTTTCTCCTTCTGAATGGAGAGTTTCTGTGGCCCAGCCTCCCTCCTCGTCAGCAGACAGGGTGGAATTCCCAGGCTAAGGGGGAGATCTCCTGGGGCTGATCATGTTCTTAAAGGCATGTTCCCAATCAAGAAGGCTGGGATGAGGCATAGTAATTGCATAGGCTTCCTGAGAACTGGCTTAATATCCCTCCAGACTGATTTAACCTAGTTTTTCATTCTGCTTTCACATCAAAAAATGAAGGTCTGTCTATATCTTGATATACAGCAAATCAGGAAATGGAGGCGTGTGGTCTGTCTCATCCTCCCCTGCCTGCAGCTCTCCAGGGCACGCTGCCAAGGCACTGTGTCAGCAAAGCTCTGCTGATTAACACTGGGAGAAAGAGAAACCAGTGGCCTGTTAAAGGTCTGAGAGTCAGGAGCCATCTAATCCCGGGCTGGCACGGGCTTTGTGTCCTTGAAATTGGTGGGGAATAATTAGCGTCATTAGCAGCCTCCATTACACCTCTGCTGGGCTGCAAAGACAAACGAGGGTGGAAAGTTTTGTAGGCTCAGGGCCATGGCTGGTTATAATTCTCATTAACACACGAGTACTGGGAAATGTGTGTGTTACTGGGCAAGTGCCAGGCTTGTCCTTGCCTTTGGAGCCTCCGGAGCACCTTGAGGCAGCCCCAAAATCCAGAGGTGCACGCTGGCATTTCCCTTTCCAGCTGTCATCCTTCTGGAAGATATCCCAAGGGGTTCAGGGAGAGACCCCAGCCCCTGTGCCTGCCCATGTGCTGCCCAGATGGGAGAGACAGAGCTTATCAGCTCCTGCAGCAGGGATCCACACTGCCACAGGCAACTAAAACCAGAGAGAAACCCTCAGCTCCATGCCAGGGACGAATCCCAGGGAGCACCCACAGATAAACAGTGCCAGTCTGGCCACAAACCACACAGAGGGAGGTGCAGCCTGCCCAGTCTGGCTGGTTTGCAGGAACATTGGGTTGTTCTGTTCCCTGACAGGGGGGTCAGCCTTTCCTGCAGGGACAGCCATCATCAGCACAGCCCTGGCTGGGGTCAGAGAGGAGCTGCCGGCTCAGAAGTTATCTTTAGACCCTGCTGCACAGTCAGACTGAAATCACAACTGGCTCTCTTCATGACAAGTGCTTTTAACCCTGCATGAAGGTGCTCTACAGAGCAAGGCACTGTTTTATGCTGGATGTTGCCAGTTTAGACTTGCAAGCCCAGCTCTAAAGATGCAGCTCTGTAACAGTGCAGTACAAAGTCACCTCTGAGGCCTGTAAGAACAGACACCTTGCAAAGGCATCCCCAAACCCTGCACAACATCATCAGCACAGCATTTTTGGGAGGTTGCCTTCCATTGCTGAGCTGGCTCAGGGTGGCAGATCCTCCCTGTGACAGCTGGGCAAGCCACGTTGGATGCCACGTTTGTTACTCAACAGGGCATTTGCAAAGCCTTTAAAAAAATAAAAAATAAAATTTTTAAAAAAGCAGCAGATGAATTAAATTAAGGGACTTAGTGGCATGAATATGAATTGCTGCTCTGAGCCATCCTGGTGAATACTAAACTCAGATTCTGGATAAAGCCACACCTTGTCTGGCTCAAGCTGCCATGAGATCCCTGGACTGCCCTCAGCTCCTTTAGATCCAAGGCAGGAGGGAGCAAATATTCCCTTCAAACCCCCCTTCAAACCCCTGGGACCAATCCCCAGGTTTCTCCCTCACTCTGAGCTCAGTCCTTACTCCCACACTGTGCAGGGGCTCACAGCCCCAGCCCACACTCTGCTGGTCCAGAGGTCACTGTCCCCAGGCAGGAAACCAGCCCCAGAATTCCTCTTCATTTTCTGCCACCGCTCTCTGCTTTTTGCTGCATCCCAGCACAGCACAGGGCAATGGAAGATAAACCAGGCAGTGCCCTGAGCAGACATGGGTGAGCACAGAAACCCTACAGGCCACGTTTTTGGCAGATCCTGGCCTATCTAAACAAATAAGCAACGTGACCTGAGCTCCCATAAATTTCCTGAAAATCTTTAATGACTCTAAAGGCTTAATGAAGTGTTTCACAGCAGAGGCAGCAGCCAGTAATTACAGGTTTGGAATCTGTGGGGTTGCAAGCTGAGGTCCAGCTCAGAGGCTGCAAATGCAGGCAGGAATAACAGCTCTTTCAGAGCACAGCACATGTCTTTTACCACCCTATACTCAGTATTTTGAGCTGCTGTGTCCCTAGCCAAGCATGCTGTCAGCAGGAGGTTTAATCAAACAGCAAAATACATTAAATATAGAGACAAATCCGTAGGGATGGAGCTGCAAAGCATTGTGAAAGTGTCAACTGACTGCTGGGAGACCATGATTTAGCAAAAAATTATAAAGGGGCAGCTACAAGCTGTAAAAGCCAGACTTCTACTGCAATTAGGATGTGCAGGAAAGGTTTGGGACCTCCCATCTCGTGGGAGGGTTGTCACTGCTGTGTCCTACTCCACACTGAGACCTCAACACCACATCTGCAGGTGCATACACAGCAGCTGCAGCAGGTTTAAAGGAGGGGAAGGAGAAAAAGGGGTCCAGGCTCCCAGGGACACCCCTCAGGCTCCAGGGGAACCCAGCCTGGTTATGCAGACCCCAGCCCTGGGGAAGACAATTCCCCAGGAACACACAGCCTCACGTGTTGCTTGGAAAGGCTGCCAGTCCCAAATTACTCATCACATCGCTCTGACTGCCTTTAAAATGTTTTTCATCAGCACTTTGGTCATTTTTTCACTTTTATACGTGGTGCTGTTTGCAGGCCCCTCTTTAAACGCCTGACAGGTTTCAAAAGCAAGCAAGCCTGTTAGTTTTTCCTTTTGCCTGTCATTACACAAGAGTAGTGCTTGAGATCCAAGTTTCTATTAAAAAAGAGGACTAAATTAAGCTCTTGCATGAGGTCTCTAGAGATGCATCAGTCAGTGCTTTCTTACACACATCTTTTAGAGAGCAGGGAAGTCTGTGTACCAACACAACCACGGCTGTTCAACTGTCAAAGCCCCTAGAGCTACATCAATCCACAAAAAGAGCAACCAAACTCCTTTGAAACTTCTGCAGTGAGGCAGGAGAGAGGAATTTGATGTTTAATGCTTTAATCATAGAGTTGGAGGCCTGCACTGCTCTGTGGTGCTGACGGCCGCAGGAGAGCTCACGCCACATAATGGGTGAAGAATTAAAGTTTAGATAAAGGGAAATTCAAGGAAAAACAACTGGAAGGCACAGTGAGCCCTGTAATTCCAAGCATTGTGTTAGACTCCTCCTGGCAAGTGTCCCTTTTCATAGATCATTGCAGGATTTTTTAGTTGTTTCTACAAATTGAGAGAGAAAATATCTCACACGCCCGCTGCGATCGGGAACGTGCCAAGGCAAGTAAAGAGCACATTGTGAATGTTTCCAGAGATCTTTCCATCCCATTGAACCATTCCATTGGTTCAGCCTGTACAACAAGAAAGCAAATGGCTCAGATTACTTATCTCATTAAAAAAAAAAAAAAAACAAACCACCAAAAAACCCTCTGGATTTTGCAGTGTTGCATCCCCCCGTTTCCAGAGCCAGCCCTGGGATGTGGTGAATAATGCAACCCTCAGTCCTGCTTTGGCAAAACAGATGAAGTCCTGACTTGTTCTCCTCTTGCTGGTGTTTTTGGAAAATGCAGGAAGGAAAAAACTGCCAGACCGAAATAGTCTGTGTGTCACTTCAAGCCAATCACTGGGGACCTGGACTCAGAGCCCACTGAAGTCAGTGGAAAGATTCCTCCCGGCCTCCCCGGGGCTTGGCTCAGCCCCACAGCCGTGTGCTCCTTGCAGGTGGAGGTTTCCCTGCTCCTTTTTAAATGCCCTGAACAAAGCCCTCAAGAAACACCTCAACCACAGCTGCATTTGTCTCCAGCAGGGAGCTGCCACCCTGCCCTCAGCAATGCTCCTGCTCCAAGGCCAGCTCATCCCTCTGGCTCCTTCTGCAGCCCTGCTGGTTTTGTAGGGCCACATTTCCCAGGCACACAGGGCTGGCCTGGCTCTCCCCTGTGTTTTTTCCCTCCATGGCTCACAGCACTGCCACCCCAGCACCTGCAGAGCCATCCAAGGTTTCCTGGGAGCTGCAGAGTTAACTTCCCACATTAGCATTCCCCTTGGAGAGGGCTCTGCTCTCTGCTGCTGCCTGGCAGGACTGGGCAGGGGCTGAGCAGTATATGGTGACATTCATATCAATTTCTCTTTATAGATATATATTAATAGCAGCACTTCTTTCATTTTATCCTTTTAGATAATCCCCAGCAAACTCTCTTCTGAATATATCACTTCATATTCCAGAATACTGAATGAGGAACTCAGTTCCAACTTGAGGTAAAAAATCCAATTTTTTTTTTCACTTCTTAGCTTATTTTAGCTAACTCCAGGAAAGGTTCCACCAGGTAACACAGAGATCACTGACAACCCAGAATTAAGATCTCCTTCTGAGTTTGGTGCAGGAGGAAGAGGAGGCACTACCAGCAGTGCTGCAAACCAAACAGAAAGTGAAATCAATGTGCACCTTGCCTAAAAAAGTCATTTATGTGCTTGGGTGTCCCCCTCTACTCCCCAAATGGTCCTTGAACACTCAGAGTTCTTCAAGTCACTGAAGGGATAATTACACTGAGCACAAAAACCACACTTCCACAATGCAGTGCTGAACTCAGAGGGTTAAAGGACACCCCTGGGAGCAGCAGCAGGGACAAATAAGCACCAAGAACGTTCTTTCACCTTTCTGATTGCTCATTAAGCCTTGGCACAGCTCCAGGTGTGCACCAGCACTGCCTTCTCCCTTGCTGCTGGGCCAAAGGGAAGGCAGGCTCTGAGATCCACTGCAGAAGGTGACCTGGGGCTCCTCAAGAGCTGGGAGTGAATTTGGAATGTGCCAGGGCTGATCTGTGCAAGAATTTCTTAATTTTGCCAGAATTGAGGTGGCATCCATCTGTAACTCTTGGGCACAGGATGAGGGACCAGGAGAGCCTGGCTCTGTGCCTGGCTCTGCTGCTCTCCCCTGCACTGACACTGTGCCCCCTTTCAGCTCTGGGCCTTCTCCCGTGCCTCAGTTTCCCCATCTGCAGGTCTGGACATCAAAGCTGCTGTGTGTAATTTTGAAAGAAAGGAGCAAGCCAAAAAAGGGATAGAGGGAATGGAAAGGCAAATCCTTCCAATATTAGTCAGCCCTTACTTTGGCTGAGTAAGCAGCACAGAGAGGAGGAAGGAAGAGGAACCAGGAAGGCTGGAAGTGCTGGGTTTCAGACAATTCCACTGTGGCAAGATGTCCCTTTAACACAGGGGACAGTTGAAATCAGCAGCCCTGAGCTTGGTCCTGCTGGGATTTGCTGCCTGCCAGCAGTGCTCAATGTGCTGCTTTGTCTCCCAGAGAGAACGTGGAATTGCTGTTGTTCATTATTTACAGATGTGCAGATATCTGAACCTGCCCAGCCACCAGGCTGAGCTGCCACCAGAGCCAAGGGAGGTTCACAAGAGGCTTAGGAAGACTATCCTGAGAGATGAGAGTTGGGTTTCTGCTGCTCAATTCATGCCATTTGCCCCTGGAAAACACCTGCTGGTTTCTTCCCTTGCACTCACAGGGAAGCAAAAGACAATTTCATGCTGCTCCTTATCTGCCTCCTCTGCCTCCTCCAGCCAGTTCCCACCAGTGGTTCCCTATCAGGTGTCACATCTGGGAAGGGTGGAAAGCTGACAGGCAGAGAGATGCCTGCCCAGGCATCTCAGATTAACCATTTCCATGCTTTTCCCTGTGCAAACCCTGCTCACAGGGTCAGGGG
Source organism: Agelaius phoeniceus (assembly GCF_051311805.1). Lineage (NCBI taxonomy): Eukaryota > Metazoa > Chordata > Aves > Passeriformes > Icteridae > Agelaius > Agelaius phoeniceus. The sequence goes on along the minus strand of NC_135279.1, from coordinate 2,578,991 downwards.
TAGGTAAATAACTGGAGACTGTGGAAATTCTCCTCAGCTTGGGACAGTTGACACCACCCTGGCCCTGCCAAAACTAACATCAAACACGTGTTGACTTCAACAGTCCTGCAGAGTTACAACAACACAGTGCTGTGACATTCCCCAGAGTGCCTCCCTTCAGAGCTGAGGCAGGGGGAAGATGAAATGCCCATCCCTAGGAGATGGAGTGGGGAGGAAGGGAGCAGGGGAGCAGCAGGTCCCAAACTGCAGGGAGAGGAGCTGAGGTAAGGTGAGGGTTTCACTTTCACTCTGAAGGATTAAAGGCTTTAGAGGACAGACTGACAATCTGTCAGCACTGCTCTATCAGCCCATTTTCTGGGAAAAGCACGTGGGATCACTAAGGACAGGGAACTTCCCACTGAGGACTGAACCATCTGATGGCAGAGCAACCCAGGCTCCTGGCAGGGACCAGTCACACACACAAATCACTAAGATTAAAAACCCTGGTAATAAAAACCACAAGCTAAGACACTTGGGGCACCCCCACGTTTCTGTGCATTTATCTGACACTTTTCAGTTGAGATTCCTCTTTTACCTAAACACACAGGAGCAAAGGGACTTTCAGGGGATCTCTGAAAGCAACGGGGATGTGGAAATTTAAAAAATCCCCAGTTCCTGGGCTAATGCCCCAATGACTATTCCCTTTCTTAAACATAAGGCAGCTAAGATACTGCTAAATTTACAATACTGAGGGGTAGAAGGTAACAGGATTTACAGGGTTAGGTTTAACAGGGTTGAAGGTTAACAAGATTTTAAGGTTACGACTTATAATAATACAGTAAAAATTAAAATCCAGTTACAAAGAACTCTGTGTATCATTAATTTCTTTCTCCCTGCCTCTGCACAGGCTGTAAATCAACCCAGATCAGGAGATGTTACCAGCCAGAGCTGTCCCCTCCAGCCCAGAGCACTGGGCTGGCAGACAGGATACACAGGGGGTTTATTTTCAGGGCCCTGACACTGAGCTGTTATGTGACACCTGGAAGGTCACAGCACATTTCTGCTGCTTCTCCCACCAGCTGCTGGGTTAGGTTATGATTATTTCTATTATTTCTACCCCTGCTGCTATAGGCACTAGCACGGAACCCCCTGCAGATACCAGGATCTCACAGCACAAATCACTGTGTGCACAAATTCTGTCCAAAAAAGCTCTTCTCCCAGGAGAAACTTATGCCCTAAACCAAAGTAAAACAGGTGGAAACAGGCAGAGGTGCTGGCCTGGGGGCACCAGGGCAGCCCCTCACCCTGGGCTCAGTGCCCTGGCCGAAAGCACTGACTTTTTTGGGGTTACTAATCATCACCATGGTATCAGCAACACACAGCTCATGTGCACAAAGCTCCTGGGTTGCACAGAAGGGATTAAAACACAGAAAAACAGATCCTGAGTGCCCAGAAGAAAACCCTCAATCCACGCCTTGGGTTTTCCCAACAACTGCACTTTTGCCGATTTGAGCCGCGCTCCGACGGTGGCCAGGGCAAGAATTTGACACAAAGGGATGCCAGGGAGCACTTTTGCTTGCTTTTGTTTTTCCATGGATGCAGAATTCTGCCTAAAATAATCTCCAGCTAGAAATCCTGGCCTGCCATGGCTGCATGGCCTGGATTTCTCCTGCAGCACCCTGAATTTCACACACAGGGTGAGCTCCTGGCTGTGCTGTGCCCCCTGTGTGCTGGCATCGATTACAGCTTTTCTTGCACTTCCATCCTTGCTAGTTCTACATCACAGAGAGTGTGGAACTCAGGCACTGCCAGCTCAAGAAGATTAAGATGTGACATGGTTTTTCAAGGACATATGCTCGGGGCATGTGGTTTTTTCCCCCCTCCTCTATCAATGCAAATCCCAAATGGAGCTATCAACAAAAATAAAGGGAACAATCCTGACCCAGTTTAAAGTTGTGTGGAGTTTTGGGGTTTTTTTTTCATTCTATTGCTTCTCAAGGCCAGAGACAGAACAGAGGCCACAAGCAGAGCTGCCAAAACACATATGCATGTTGGATGCTTTTGTCTAAAGACACTATGAAGTGCTAAAATATTAAATATGTCAAGCAGAAAGGTTTTCTCTGGTCTTCAGAGCTCTGTAAAATGGCAATAAAAATGTAAAAGAAGAATGCTGAATAATCAAATGTGGTTTCTTTTTTTAAATGTAAATAGTAAAGGCTGAGTCCTGGATACTGCATGTTAAGAGCAGAGACAGCTCAAGGATTTTCAGCCCCATTTCTTCCTCTGTGCTGGAGGGATCACTTTTAGGGATAGGGACTAGCAAACATTCTGAATTGTGAGCATCAGGACCAAACATTCTGTATCAGAGGGAGTTTTGCACCGTCCAATCCAGGCCCTGAAATTCAGAGTAAGCTTGGCTTTGCAGTCCTTCTGCCCAGCTCAGAGTTTTCAGAGCCAGACTTTAGACTCAGGGCTGTTTTCCAGTCCTAATGATCTGCTCAGATCCTGACTTCTCCAGCAGGACTGCCAGTAAGGAGAGGTGCAGAGAGGAGGATATTTGGAAAAGCAAACACTCTCCTCAGGTGAACTCAGCAGTGACCCTCCAAGTGACCCCAAAGGTCAGCAAACAGCCCCTGAGTGGCCATGACAAACTCTGCTGAGGGCTTCAAGGACAAGCTGGGACATAAAATCCACTCTCCCTCCCCAAACCTGCCCTGCTGCTCATCACTCCTGCTGTTATTTAGCTGTTCAGACCACACTTCCCCCTCCATCTCACAGCACCAGGGATGGGGCACCAAAGGCTGGGGCTGCAGCAGAGCCCCTCAGTGGAGTTGGTGGAACTCATGTTGTTGTTGTTGTTATTATTATTATAATATTATTTTTGTCTGCAAGTAAATACCAAGCAATGATGGTGTTCTGAAGTGACCTTCTGGAGCATGTGCTCGAGCCCATGGAGCCCAGCCAAAGCTACTATTGTGGATTTCATGCCAAGGCTTGGGAGAACCCTGGCTCCCTCCCATTGTTTTCTTTGGCCGGGCTCTATGGATTCTCAGCCTGGCAAGAAAGCCCCGTTTTAAAAGTACTGGCAAGGCCCTGTGCAGTTTGTCACAGCAGGGCCATGATTTAGGACCCTGATTGAGGCTCAACACTGGGCTCTTTTGTTCCGCGGCGCTGCGACATCGCTCGCGACTCCGCGCGGCTTCCTCAGGGAGGGATTTCCCCCAAAATGTACAATCTAGACTGGGAATGGCTGAGGGGAATTGGAGCAGATTTATCCATCAGCCTTGCAGGCTCAGGCTGGTGCAAATGAGGGTTTCTCTCACAGCATTTCTCAATGCAATGGGTGCTTCCATGATAAAACAGAATTGCTGCGTACCTGGGTAAAGCCAGAGCTGGAGGAGAAGGATTTGCACTTTTCTCTCTCTTTTTTAATAGAAACTCATTTTTATTTATGATTCGACCTCAGAAATAGAGGTGAAATTTGAAGGGATTAAAAAAAAAAAAAACCAAACCACCTCTCTGGCTCCACAAATCCTTCTTACAGGTCCCTCAGGCTTTGCTAGGACGTAGTTATAAGCAAAAAATGACTCTGCAAAAAACAGCCCTTTGGTAAAAACCAGCTCTTGTGCAATTTGTGTATTTTGGAAGCCATATTTGACCATTTTACTGGCTAAGGATACCCAAAACCAGACTCTGGGATCCAAATCCTCTGTGCATGGGGAGGAGGGGGAAGAGGGCAAGCTGAATATTTAAAATCAAATCAGTGAAGGAGAGAAGTCTTCTTTTAGAGTCAAATAGCTCAAAATCTCTGTACCTTTGTGACTGGCACTGCTGAAACTCAGCAGAAAAATACAGCCCTCTCTGCTGCTCATTGGGAATTAATAAACCAGCCAGCCCTGAAATAACTGCCACCCTTTTCACTGTCAAACTAATAGAGAATAATTGAATACAATTAGTAAATCATGGGTAAAAATGTAAATGAGGCAGCAAACCAGCTAATGAATGACCACCCTGGATCATATCACCAGTGACTATGTTGGCAAATAACAGCAGAGATGTGGCTTAGACTGGGGTCAGCTCCCACTAATTCTGAGCCTAGAAAACCAAGGCTGTGGTTGGGGATCCTCCTTGGCCCCTGCAGCCAGTACAGATTCCTCTGGGGTGCAAAGAGACAAGGAAATGTTTCATTTCCTCCATTCATAGTCCATGGTACCACCTTTGCTACATGAGGTACTTGCAGCCTTCTCACAGGAGAGCTTTGTTGGTTGTTTTATGGTCTCTGTGTGACTGCAGAGAGGACTCAGACTCTGGGCTAGGGGATGAAAAGTGGTGCTACTCTAATACATCTGACTGCATGAAAGTCTTTCAATTCCAGCTCTTTCTTTAACACCTCAAAAGTATAAGTGAGAAATATCAGAGGAACTGTCTGTATTTCTGTACTGATAAAAGAGGGGGAAAAGGAGAAATGTCACAAGAGAAAAGCATGACATGACCCACTCTGGAGCCTTATGGCATCAACATTTGGGGATGTCCCTTCTTGTCTGTAACTCACCCCAACAGGTTTCTTTGGATGAGTTTGACCCAGCAGAGAGGTATTTTTCTCCTTTTCTGCACCTTGCCTCAGGAAGCATGGAAATCATCCTTGCTTTGTGGTGTAACATTGGAAGTGTTCTGTTCATACAGCAATCTGCTCATACCTATCCATGGTCATCATTCCATCTTGATCCTGTCCCTGGCACATCATTCCATCTTGATCCTGTCCCTGGCACTTAGCCAGAGCATTTCCAACTGAACCATATCAGTAAAAGCAATCCTGATCAAGACATGGCAAACCAGATCATTGAACAGCTTGGAAAGTCCTCTTGTTACATTGGTGGATATTTTTCAATGTCAGAACATCCACGAGCATTGCGAGGTCCAAAAAACCACAGGATAAACCAGAGCCTGGAGATGGAAGGCTTCTCCCTCCCAGTGGCTCAGCCTCAACACACTCATGGACACAGCTTAGGCCATGAGGAGCTGCTGTGGTTTCTCACCAGGCTCAAACCTCCCACAGATTTTTCTGCAAACACACCTTGAGGTTCCCCTGTGACCAATTGGAAGCTGATAAAACAACCATGGATTAACAAGGGAAAGGGTCAACTCCCAGGCACCCCAGCCCCGTGTCACAGCTCACTGGTGCAAATCCCAGTTAAGCTAAAGAAAACGAAAACCTGTGTTCACACAAGCCCACTCTGGTTTCTGTGTACACTTCAGGGCCCTGCCATTTCTGGTCCCAAGTTCACACCCAAACAGGAAAGGGACAATCTTGTGCTCCAGGTGTGACTGAAATCTCACTCAGCTCCCCATGCTCATGAGAATTCAAGGCTGGATCTCACTGAACAGCTGACCTGACTTCAGTCCTGCCACATGAGGCCAAACCCTAACAGAAACCACCTGTGGTATTTCAATAACACTAAATCCAAGCTGAATTCAGCCTTGTACCTGACTCGCATCCAGCATCAATTTCCTTGGCCCACTTCAAGTCTCTTGCTGTCAACACCCCAGGGCTGAGAGTCATGGAAGAATGAGCTGCATTCTGTAAAACCTCATGGCCAGTGCTGCCAGCTGAAGTGTTATCCCTGCTCCCCATGCTGAGGATGGGGTATGAAACAGAACAGTTTGTTTTCCAAATCTGATGCAAGGCTCCAGTTATTCAGCTTGCAGCTCTGACTGCGAGAGGGTTTAGCCAGCTCTGACAACATATGGATGTGGTCCATGGTCCTGGCTGCTTCCTATAGGATCTGGAAAGGTCTGAGGCATGACTCTGTCTTTCTGCTGCACTTGGAATTTGCTGTGATGAGCAGGAGGAGGAATTCCTGGGAAAGGCCAGGGCCTCTCCAAGGATGGTCCCAGATGCTCCCTCTGCACACACCAGCTCGTGAGTGCAATATTCCAAGGTTTGTGTGTTCAGCCAGCACCTGGCTGGCGGCAAACTTATCTCTGCTAGTGACAGAGTAGGAAAACTCATGTATTGTTATCTCTTTTGGCCTTATTTATAGAACTCTTGTTAATGCCTCAGCTGCTCTGTGCTGAGCAGCAGCAGACCTTGTGCCACATGAGCATGTCCCACATACCACAGACCTGCCCAAGGGAAAGATATTTTATTGTGGATATATTTTAACCACAGCATAGAGCTGCAGCCTCACCAGGCTTTACTGATCATGGAATTTCAGCAGCAAACATTTTAACAGCCCTGATTCCCTGTTTAAATACATCCTCTTTACAGCCCAGTCTTCCCCAAGTCCTGCAAAGCTGGCAGATTTCTTGAGGTAAAGTGACATCTAAGATGTCTTGGCATCTCCAGGCTTTGGTTCTCCAACAGCACCAGATCCAACACCTGCCAACATCATGAGGTGACCAAAAAATGAGGCTTTGGCTGTGTGCTGTGGGTTCATCTCACCCATTTAGGTTTACAAACAAGCAGAAATGCAAACAACATTAGCCAGAATTGTTTATGATATGAAGAGTGACCTGGCACCTGCCACTCCATCACCTATTTCTGTCACAAGAGGTTTCCTTGTCTCTATTTGCCACCAGCACAGAGGAATTTGCTTCACTTATTTGTATAAATGTGCCAAATAAAGTAAATGTTATACTCACGTGTCAGAATGAGGGAGGGCCACCAGAGTTTCTGAGGACAGGACAGCAACTCCATCCTTGCACAGGAAATAGCCTCTGAAATTAAGATAATAAGAGAAAGAAAATGAATAGAAAACAAAGGAGAACATACTGCATTTTCCCCTCAAGGGCCTGATACCACAACCATTAAATCAATATCAAAATTTCCACTGCATTTAGAAAACAATTTAAATATTTCTGGAAGAAATACATTCTGTACAAAGTGTCATTCATGTTGAAAGAATGTTTGGACAAGGAACCAGTGATTGTTATTATTGGCAATGTCAGAGAAACAAGGCCCCAGCTGTCCTTTCCTAGAAGGGTTAAACTTCTCCTATTATGAAACGAGAAAACAATCTCTGTAAGGAAAAATTTTCCAGCCAATGCCCATCCAAAACTCCAGGTCAGCAGCAAATACATCCAAATACACAATAAGGTCATACGAAGAAATTCAGAGAACAGCCCTCTTTGTCTAGAATATTAAGTACTGGAACAAATAACAGCAACATCCTCATGAGTTGCTCACATTTTTCCCAGCACAGCTCTTCCATGCTGAGGCTTGCTTTTTTTTTCCTATCACTCTGTGTGGATTTTTCTCTCTCGTCATTTATCTCCCCTCCATTCCAAGTAAAGCAAGGAGTGTGTCTTTTCCTGGAGTCACCTATGAGACTGCAGATCCCTGGAGCTGGCCTAACTAGTAGCTTTTTTTGTGTATTTGTTGGTTTTGGGGTCTCTTTTAAATGAATAAAACACTTCAATAACCCTTCCCTCATTCCTCTTCTTGCTATCCTACTTTTTGCCACCTTCTCTGCTGTTCCTTGGTCCTCTCCTTCTCAGAACATTTCTTACCCCAAGATTTTTAGCAGTGACTGCTACAATTTCTTACCCAACCCTAATCCAAACACTTCTCTTTATCCCATGTAGTTATTTCTCACAAATAGTGTCTCCAGGCTGGGACCTTGCAGATGGGGCAAATCCTGCAAGATTTGTTTTTGCAATAATTTTAAGTGGAGGGGTCTCAAGAGCTCCTCAGGTTTTTAACAAAAGTTTTATATATGGCATGACAAGATAAAGGGGGAAAATAGAACTCCAAAAGTTTCTATGCACAGAATTTCTTAGTTGATCCTCTCTGATCCTGCTGGAAGTGGCATAAACATAAAGGAGAGTCAGAACCTATTGAGCCGAGCTCTGTTTTCTCAGTCCCCACATTATACAAGATGTGAGCTCTAAAGAATTCCTTCTGTTCTCTCTCCTTTTAGTTTCCACATTTGGACAACTTTTCAACCAAAAGATCAAGCACTATCTGCTTTCAAAGTGCCCCTAATGAGGTAATTACTGGGAGCATAAAATACACACATTTATTGTAACTGAAGCCACCGCAGGCTGGGGCCAGGCAGTGCTCAGAGTTCACTCCACTGGCAGCTCAGAGATGTCCTGCCCTGTTCAAATCTTTTTTTCTGTAAAGGAGTAAGACATCTCTAGTGTCCATCATGCTGGAGTTACCCTGCTGACCCCTTCTTGAACAAACTTTGCAAACCACGAGCACCCACATCTGAGCAGAGACCGAGATTAAACACAGTTGTTTGCAGAACGTTTTCCTGCAGAAGTGCTCAAAGTTCTTTTCCAAAAAACCTCCCTCCCATCCCACAGACATCCTGTGCTGGGTCAGGAGCTCACCACCAGCCGTGGCTCAGCCCATGCCAGGGACAGGAGGAACTTTTTGTTCCTCCAGCAGCTCCTGGGAGCCAGACCTCCCATTGCTCCCCAAGCCACGGCTCCAACCTGCCATTCCTGGGGTCAATCCTCTAAATCTCCCCACGCCCTTCACTTCGGGTCTTGGTTGAAGGAAGTTATGCAGAAAAGTGCTCTCCTAAGAGAGCCCAGCTCCTGTGAATGAGGGTGGGGGTCTCTGCCACTGACTGGGAACAGAACTGGGCAAAATCTTTCAGGGGAAGGAAAATAAAACCAGCAGCAGCAGGTTGGCTGGATGTAAATTCCTTCCAGTGCCTGGAGGAACTACAGGAAAAATGGAGAGAGACTATTTATAAGAGCCTAGAGTGAGAGGACAAGGCTCCAAACTGAAAATAAGTAGGTTTAGATTGGATATTAGGAGAAAATCCTTCCCTGTGAGGATGGTGAGGCCCTGGCACAGGGTGCCCAGAGCAGCTGTGGCTGCCCTTGGGTCCCTGGAAATGCCCAAGGCCAGGCAGGACAGGGCTTGGAGCAGCCTGGGACAGAGGAAGGTGTCCCTGCCCATGGGGTAGAACAAGATGATCTTTAAGGTCCCTTCCCACCCAGGCCATTCCACAATTCTATATTAATTCTAGCAAATTGTTTCCATTGAAAAAGATACATCCCAAATTGGGGAAAAAGGAAAAAAAAAAAAAAAAAGAAAAAGCAAAACAAAAAAATCCAAAGCAAACCAAACAAAACAAAAAAACCCCACAACCAAACATGTGAGCTAAATATCTTGTTTTTAACTTGATTTCAGTTCTGAGTTATTTTGGATTTTTTTTATCCTGCCTGCTTAATTTAAAATCAAGGCCTTTCTTCTGAATTTTCAGATCAGCTAAGCAAAGCTGAAAAACTTAACAGAAGCACAAGTCTGGTTGTAAGTTATCTGATAATTCTTGCATGAAAGACTTTTGCAATTATTTGAACATTCTATTTTCACCTCGAATTTCAGTTCCCAAAGGAAGGGAAAGTTGAGATTTCCAGTTCATTCATGTCCCCAGGAACCAACCTAAAGCTGTGAAAGTGAGTGTCCTTAAATGATTTCTTGCTGTTCTACAGTCACAATTAGCTCAGATCGTAACGTTGACTTTGCTTGGGCTCAGCTTCAAGACTAACATTAAACTCTGCTGCATAATCCTGTGGCTGATACCTTAGTCATAATGTGAGCTAATAGGTCAACCTTGGTTTTTGGTAAGTCATAAAATGGAAAAAAAACCTCAGTTATAAGAGCTTTAGAATCCTTACTAGACAGCACGCAGTAATTCTTGTTCCTGAGTCATCCTGCTAAAGCTTTTTATAATATCTTGCATTTGCTCTCCCAGCAAGTGATTACACTGCTGTGCTCTTCCCCAGCCATGCAAAGGAGATATTTGAGGCTGAGCATGCCAGGAGGGATGGGTGTGCTGCAGGGAGCACTCCCACGGGCAGCACGTGCCAGGACTGCAAATCCTGGCGTGCAGAGGAGAATCTGCAGCGAGGCCAGGGCAGGAAATGCCACCATGTGCTGCATGCACTGGGGTGCAGGCAGGAATTCTGCTTACCTTGCACAGTAAATGCACCACCAACATAGGGAGGGGGCTCAAAGAGCACTCACAGAAATTCTGGTGAGGTTCCAGGGGCAAACAGAACCACTCCTGCCCAAAGGACAGGAGCCTTCAAGGCCACCTCACTCCCAGGAACACCCAGAGTGTGCCAGGCTGTCCTGCTCAAGTTCCTTTTGGAAATGGGACTCAGTCCATAAACCAGGATTTAGTATCTGGCTGGTAGTAAAAGAAGCAACTGGGTGTAGATCTTATTAGGAGCCTGACCTTTTCTGGAGCCATTTTTTGTCCCTTTTTGGTATGGATTGAAAAGTTTAAATATTTTTAAAGATAATATAAAATGACCCAGCAGAAAGCCAGGCACTTATGTGGTAGCAAGATTGGTGGAAGATATCCTGTGGTTTTGGAAGGCATCAGCTCAACGCTGCTCCTTCAGTTTTTCCCTGGTGATCACTCTGGAAAAAAGGTTGGAAGATTCCCTGCTCCACATGGGGCACATCCCACAACAAATCTGGCAAACACCTGCCCCAGGGAGGAGGAATCAATCAGTGTCTTGCAGAGAAGGAAGTTTGGAAGATCCAGTGTTGTACATTTTGAGCACTATCCAAATTCCAGATGTGTCCTTGCTCCCTGTGATCCTGCTGGTCCTGAGCATTCCTGCAGTGGAGGTTCACAGGGTAATTGCCACCCTTCTTACCAGGAACTCAATCTGTGAGGCACAGAGGGAGCTGATAATTAAAGCAGATTCACCATTATTCTGTATTTCCTATTCTCTCACTTTAAAAAAAAAATTTAAAAACCTCCAAACCTCTCAGTCATTTTATCATGGAGCACAAACGATGACCAGCAAATTTGCAAGAAAAATTCCAGGGCTGAAATCTGTTTGTATCAACCATCTATCATTAATAACAGCTCCACAACACTCAGAGGGAAAACATGTACAATCCACTTTCCTATTTTGGCACCTGGGTAACACAATTTGCTTTTTAGAACCACTCAATATCCAACAGTTTTCATGGCAGTCAGCACGGGCAGGAGATGAAGAACATTGTTTGGACAGATAAGAAGAAAAATCAAGAGTGATCTTTGCTACATCTGCCTTCACCAAGCTGGATTGATTTTCTTTCTCACATCCACACCAGAGGAAGGGCAGAGCCAGCAGCAGGGAAATAGCCAGGACACAGCATCCTAAAAAAAAATTAAAATCCCTCACGATTACTCTGTCGTATTTCTGGAGGCAAAGGTGGATGCAGAGACAAGGTGTGCATAAAACCTCCTCATTTCCCTGCAGCTGGGGTTCATTATCAGCTTCCTATATCTGGATTGCTCTAAACTTTCCATTTAACAGATATATTTCTAGTAACCACTTCTAAACTAATAACATTTAAATTCAGGATATGGGCAGCCTGCAGCTATGGCTGCTGTGGAAGCAGATCTTGCAGGCCTGACTCATTGCAATAATGGCTTCACTATCAGCTTCTTAATTATGATGGAAATTACTGGAGCAAATTACCATAAAGGTTTAGGAACATTCAGTCCATTCTGGCCCTTCCAGGGCTGTTGCAATACATATTTGCTTTTTCTTCATACAAGTTAAAACGCCTGCTTTCTTTTTTTTTTTTTTTTAATCTGTCTTCTACTTCTCTTGGGAATGTGGAAAAAAAGAAAAACTTCACTGTGGCAAGGTCCCAAGAAAACAGGTGGCTTCATGCATAAACAATGATAATTGGAAAAGAGGTGATAGAAATTCCAGCCTGCACACTTCCAAGTCCAGCACACAAGTTCTCCACAGCTTATAAGGTTGTGTTGGGCAGAAAGGGGTTGGCTCCACCAAATCCCAGCTCAAAATCCTGACCAGGTCTAGAACCCACTTTGGGACCTTTCTCCATTCCGATTTGAGAGCAAATTTCTCCACAAACCCACGGTCACACACTCACTTGGAGGGAAAAAGTGAGAATAACACTGGCTGAAAAAACCAATTTTTTGCACCAATGCAGCCATGACAGCCTGAGCAAGGGATGCAAAGCCTTACATGGATTTATTTGTTTGCAAATCACAACTTCTGGGAAAGATAAGAGCCTGCACAAAACCTAACAATTCCCTGGGGAAGAGCTGCAGTGCTATCAGTTTAACTGAATACCTCTATTCCTGCAAATGAAGTTTTAAAGGAGCCTGAGTGCTGAAAAATTACCATTTCCCTGCTTTCAGAGAACTACCATTACAAGCTAAGTCAGAACAAATTTGAGGCATGACTCCATTTTCAGTAGGGAATACCTTCATGTTGGATTCACCAAGATTTGCTCAGTGTGCTCGAGTTCTGTCTGCTGCTGCTGTCTCTGCACAAGCTCCAGTGAGCTCCACTGGAATTAATGGAACTGGAATTAATGCCCTGACAGGGTCACGCCAGGGGAGCCTCCTCTGAGATAAACCAGATTCCCACTGGCACTTAGTGCTCCTTAACGGTGCGTTTGAATTTTACATCTTCAGCCTGAGGCAAGGGAGAGGCTTTAGGACCAGCAGCTCCTCACGTGAACTCGTGTGGTGTGCTCAGGCACCGTGGCTTTTTTTTGTCCCACAGGCAAGCACTTCCCCCGGGCTGGGAACACGGTGTTCCTTCCCATGCTCCCACCAGGAGGACGCAGGGGCTGGCCCCGAGGGTGATAATGAGAATGCCTCGGTAATGAACCCATCTGCTGATGTCCTCCCTGGCCTGGCTCCCCGAGCCAAGAAGCTCAGCAGGGGTCCCCCACTCTTTAAAGCCAACATATGCACAAAACCTACGGATCTCACTTTCCCTGAGATTTCCACCCCACTCCCTGCTGCTCGTGTTTTAAATACTTTCCCTGAAAATACTTCTCTGCAGGAGTGGCTGCTGAGCCCATCTCCGACTTCACACAGCCTGCAGGCCTGGCCTTTCCAAGGCAGGAGCGTCCCAAAGGAAGCCAAGCACTCCCACACTCCCAAACCACCACGAGGCAATGGGTATCACCATCCTGGTGATGTGTACACGACCTCTGGCCCTGGGGCTGAGTGCCAGGGAAGAATCCATGTCCTGTCTTGGGCCTCCAGACACAGCTGGACATCACCCAGCACAGGCCATCAGTTTGACCCCAGGGTGGCCACAACTGAAAAGTCAGAGGTGTGGCAGCCCCAGCCCTCCAGGCTGTGCCCTTTTCACTCCACCAGCACAGGGGAATCTCAGGGATCAGCTAGCTCAGCCATCTCCTGAAGGAAAAGCTCCTGGCTCCCAGAGCCTAGAAGTGGGGCATCAGCACCTTCATCCACACCCAAACTCTGCAGCACAGATCCCTCAGAGTGCCCAGCTGGGCAAGGAGAACAATGGTCTGCAAAAATAGTGTGGCCAGCAGGACTTAGGCAGTGATTGTCCCTCTCTGTTTGTCACAGGCGAGGCCCCTCGAGGGCTGTGTCCAGCTCTGGGCTCGGCACAGCAAGATGGACACCGGGGTTGTATGTAGGGAAGGGAACAGAGCTGGGGAAGGGATTGCAGCACCAGGAGAGGCTGAGGGAGCTGGGAAGGGGCTCAGCCTGGAGAAAAGGAGGCTCAGGAGGGACCTTGTGGCTCTGCACAGCTCCTGACAGGAGGGGACAGCCAGGTGGGCATCCAGGTTGAAAGGGAACGGCCTCAGGCTGGGCCAGGGCAGGCTCAGGGTGGGCACAGCAGGAATTTCCCCATGGAAAGGGGGCTCAGGGCAGGCTCAGGGTGGGCACAGCAGGAATTTCCCCATGGAAAGGGGGCTCAGGGCAGGCTCAGGGTGGACATCAGCAGGAACTTCCCCATGGAAAGGGTGCTCAGGCCTTGGAACTGCCCAGGGAGGGTTGGAGTGCCCATCCCTGGAGGTGGCACTGAGTGCTCTGGGCTGGGGACAAGGAGGGGATGGGGCACAGGTGGGACTCAGTGGTCTTGGATGTCTTTTCCAACCCCAATGACCCTGGGATTCTCTCACCTCTCAAAGAGGAACCATTGGCTCTTTGCCACCTCCTGACAGACACAACCACAACTGGCGACCAAGAGAAGGAGCCTGGAAGGGATGGGAGCCACCACAGCCCGTGCCAGGGCACAGACACCGAGCCCAGCCTGCTGCTGGAGGATTTTAGGGATGTGACCAGTGAATAAAACAAATGGGACACGCGGCACCTTCGGCCCCATGGCCCCGAGCTCACTTTTCAGCTCCCAAAGCTCAAAAGTGCCCTCCTCTGGCTGATTCCGACAGACTCCTCCGAGATTGCTGGGATTACACTTTCTGTGGGAAGGAAGGATTAAAAACCAGCCGCAAAGCAATCGCTGAAAACCCAATTATTCTCCAAGAAGGAATTTTTCCAAATGGTTTGAGATGGGCCGGCTGCACCATGGGTCCCATCCCAGTCCCATTCCCAGCTCAGACCTGCAGGGAAGAGCTTCCCTGGGATGGATCCTCAGCCAGGGCTTGTGGTTCAGGTCAGGTTGTGGTTCTGAAACCTCGTGTTTTATGGCTCTCCACGTAGGTCTTGGAAAAAAAAAAAAAAAAAATCCTCAGCATTCAGAAGCGAGCTCTGAATTGCAGAACACGATTTTCTGGCTCACAGATTTCCATACTGCTAAGTCATCTTTGGACTTCTGTCTCCAAGCAGTTGCCTGACATATCCCAGATGACTATTTTAGGAAAAGGCAAATCATGCCCTAGAAATGCCTGTTTGCTCTGTGCTGACTGTAAAGGCAGTCTAGACGAGCACAGATGGAGATCTCTGTATTTGGGCAGGTGAATCACACCCCACAGACTCAGGGTTTCAAAACTTCACCCTTCATCCAAGCTCAAAAGTTGCTTTACTGGCTAAAGTTCTTCATGATGGAAACTATCCATGGATATCTTGGGAATCACTGACTTATCTCTCTCACTGCATTATTCCACTGAAGTATGTCAGAGCATTTTTGCTTTTTTTCTTTTTTTTTTCCCACTTCATTTTAGTATCATGGGGAAGTTCTCTACTTTCCTTAGAAGATAATTCCATAGACCAGGAAATCTTGGATTTATTCTCTTTCTCATCTTCCCTTATGGAATATCTTGGGTATTTCCTAGAGACTGTGTTTGCATTTAAAGATATTTGATGTACAATCAACATTTATGCTTATGTACCTTGTAAACTTTTTAAATTAAATAAATACACTTTTAAAATAAATCAGTCTGGAATCTCATTACTCACTTCAGTCCTCTTGTGCCCTATTTTTCAACTGAGCCTCAAGATTAGCTGATGTCAGTAAGGAGCTGACAGAACTACAATTTGTAAGCTACTCTCCATCTATTTAAGAATGTTGACAATTGCTAAAGAAAAATGAAACTGTTTTGTAAATCAATGAAATTATATGTACAAGCAAACCTTAGCTCTCAACAGCATTTTTGCATGTCATTAACCTGATCTGCAGGATACTTGGACAAAAGCATCACTAATTGCTTTTGCCCTTCAGAACTGAACCAATTCAAGGCAATTCCCAGGAGGCTGCTGCAGAAAGGTGAAAATCCTGGGTCAGGGGTTCATTTGGGAAGCCCTAGAAAGCTCTTAGGGTGTTTTTAGAACATCTTTTGATTTGAAAGGACACCCTGTAGGGACAACAACACCTTTTATAGGGTGTCTTTTTGCCAGCAGGAGTTAGGGCTGAGTTTCCCAAGGCTCCTCTGTATTTAACCACATGTGCCCCATCACACAATTTGGGATTTAAGCTCCCCTCCAGTTTGACACCAGCACTCCCATCACCATCAACCCAGCTAAAAAGCCCTCCCAGATTTTTTCCTCCCTGATAATTCTCCTCTCCACGTGGCAGGGAGTAGCCCTGGCTTTGCTTGGCAGCCCTGGCATGATGTGCAAACCACCCAAGATGTTTGCTTCCCTTCCCAGCAGTCAGGACAGGGTATATTTGAGCTTCTTGGAACACACCAGGCTTTGGGGTTTCTTGCATGTAGTGCTAAGTGAGCTTCCTCTCTTTGATTTGTGCACCAAGCCATGGGTGACAGAAATACTCTTCATTTTTCACTGACGTGGGCAGCTCCTCTCTCAGATGTAATTGCAGGAGTCTGCCTGGCCAGCTCAGACAGGCCACTCTGTTCCCTCCACAGCCCTGCCCACACCCATCCTCCCAAGTCTGGCACTTGCCCTGGCCTTTTCTAAACAGCCTGCTAAGGATTTATTACATCCAGGCCCTCCGTAAAAAATAATAAAAATATATATACACATACATAGATAGATATAGACATATAGATATAGATATAGGTATATTAGATATAGGATTATAAAGATCAGCTGTCTGGCTTTGGTTTTTTCCATTTTTGGGATATTAGACCTACATCACCCAGTCTCCTGTCCCTGACTGTCTGAAGCTCTCTGGGTGTAACTGATGCTGCAGCTTGGCCTGGAGGCTCTGCTGCCCCTGGCTACTGCAGAGCAGGATAGAAGCCAGTTATAGACCAGAAACTTCAAATCTTCTTGCCTTACCATTAACACTGGGAGCTGCTGCTGCTGTTATTATTATTATACGTTTTTAACACAGCGCCATCAAAAAGCCAAGAGTGAGGCTCTCAGGATACTAAACATCCACAGGGAGCTAACAGTCACTGCCTAGCTTGGAGTTTTTCACATAAAATTTTAAAAAAAGAGTCAAGCAGGGCAGGCAAAGGGTGTTCTGGGTCTAATTCTGAGATTATGTGAACTAATTGTAAGCTGTAAGTCTCTTGAACAGCTGCTATGGGAGACATCTCTGTCTGGACTTCTGATGGTCTGTAAAGGGTAATAATAATTAAAGCACATTTTAAATAGAAGATAAAAGAGTATTTCTCAGGATTTCTAGAAAATAGGGTGGTTTGGCTTGGCAAAATGGGGAAAAAATTGATTATTATGTCAATATCACAAGATCTGCCTTTCTCTCTATATATAAAATCTCTGATTTTTTACAGCTTAACATATAACCATCCTCTTTCAAATTCTGCTTGCAATAGTGTCTCAAAATCAGGACTCAGCTTCTTCTATTCCAGTCACTTTTCACTGCAGCCAAGCCTACAAAAAGACTTTAACACTTCACAAGTTCAGAATTACTTTAATCGGAGAACTTTGGAGAGCTGTGCAAGCGTTTATTAACACTTGCAACAGCTCCCCAGGTCTGTTGTAGGGGGTTCTCATTTTATCCCAAATGTACAGACAGGGTAACTAAGGTAACAGCAGGCAAAAAGGATTTGACTTCCCACTTCCAAGCTGGAGTGTGTTAACTATTAGATAATTATTCTCTACTGGGAGCAGTTTAAAGCTGTAAGGTACAAATATTGACTGTTAGTGCCTGGGTGCCACCCTCAAAGCTCTCCCTCAGAGGTGGCTGCATCAGGCTGGTGTGGGAGAGGTTTTACAGCCATTGCTGTGAGCCAGAGAGGTTTAGTAAGAGGAGCCATGCTCACCCTTGAAAGAATTCTCTACCAAGGTCATTGACATAGAAACCAAGAAAGAAAGAAGGAGAAATAAGAGAAACCTGCAACTGCCTGTTCCAAGGACCACTTTCTTTGTCTCTTGTGACCAATGAGTGAAGTGTAAACTTACGAGCTTTGTAAGAATGCATTAAAAGCATGCATGCTATCATAAAAACAGTTTGAAGCCTCCTGAAAATGGAGTGTGTTGCTTGGGATTGTCTCCATCCCAACTACAACAGGCTGGGTCCACCCAGGAATTGTGCTCTCTCTGCAGAGTCTGATTTTGGCTGCAGGCTGTGGCAATCCAGGCTGGAAGCATCAGCTCAGAGCCTGGAGGGGAGCAGAGCTTTGCTTTGGGGTCCCAGCACTGAAATCCCTTGACAGAGCTGGCACCAGGGTCAGTGTCACCCTCTCCACTGTCCCCAAACACCCTCAGAGGGGCAGCCCCACCCCAGTGCCAGCCCCTGCCCTCCCTGCCACGTTTGGGGCACATTTTCTGACAGTGAGCTGCAAAAAGACCAGACTGTGCACCTTTTCCAGGCTGGGAAACATCCTGAACCACTGCCTGCCTTCCACCCCATTACTAATCACTGTAAACAGCTGTTCTCTCTTTTCCTTTTTCTCTTGTTTTTTTCATTACTCTCTAATACCATTCTGATCAATTGTTTCTGGCAAAGACAGAATAAGAGAAGGAAAATCCTCCATCCTGCTCCACACAGCTAATCCATATGATTCTTCAGCTCCCTAGAAATTGATCTGAAACACCTTAAATCATCTCATAATTGGCAATATTCAGGCTGCCTGGTATTCAAATTCACACCAGAACCCAAGAAAAAGAAAAACAACAAAACTATTTTCCATTTCCACTCCTCTGACCCATCCAGGTCTCTTGAACAACAGCTCATGAAGTAATAGGTTCAGATTTTGCCAGTACCTACCAGGGTAGATCAACCTAGAACAGCTTGAAGCTATTAAATGGTTCTATATATTTCTGTGAACACATGTATTAGAAAGTCAAAATGATGAAGTGCCTGGTGGAGATGGATTTTGAAAACAGTCAAGAACTGCTTGTTCCCAGCCCTGGAGGATTTAGGGATCCCTGAGATGAACCATGGCTGCCAAATGATTCTGGTGCTCAGGAGAGCCTTTAATCTTCATCTCCTTCAGGACTCAGACAGAGATGGAAGTCCATTCTGATTATCAGCAAAACCTTCAAAGCTGGAGGTGATGAAACTCATGTGCTGTTTAAAAAATAATAATAATTTAAAAAAACACCACAGAGATGGCAAAATAACTGCAGACAGGGAGAACCAACTGTGAGTTTGTGTGTGGACAGGCCAGCTCCCCCACTGCCCAGTGAGAGCAGTTAACACAAACTGAAAACCTGACTCTGTGAGTGGGGTGGGCTTTTTATTTGGTTGGAAATTTTGCAATTGTTGGTCAGGGAGGTTTTGGTTTGGTTTTTTGGGGGGTGCTTTTGTGGAATGTGGTTTTTTTGGTTTTGTTTTTTGTTTTAAAGATGAATACAAAGCTGTTCAGGGATACTTTTTCCTACTCCTGTTCTCTTCCACCCCAGATCTGCTCCCATAAAGATGAACAAATTCCCATCAAATCAGACAATGGTTTGGGTTGGAAGGAACCCTAGAGATCACCAAATTCCACCCCCTGCCATGGGCAAGGACACCTTCCACTATCCCAGGTGGCTCCAAGCCTGGCCTGGGACACTTCCAGGGCTGGAAAAAGCCAAGCAGCTTCTCTGTATGAATACATCCACCACTGGTGGCAGCTGTGATATAAAACTGCAGAACAATCCCACTCCAAGCAAATAACAAATGTATTTAAGCCAGAAATACAGCCTAGTTCTCAGTTTTAATTAGGCAGGACTCAAGTTATTAAAGATCAGCCTTAAAACAAAACCTCTCATGTTCCCAAGCCAAACAGCTCTCCAAATATCAGTTTGTCTCCAGCTGGGTCTTGCAGGAAATGTTTCTTAATGGCCAACCCTCAATCTTTTGTATCCTGACAGCCCTTTAGAGGTGAGAACAGAAGAGCAGGGTTTGTTCCTGAGAGAAGAAAGGAATGTGGCAATTTTGAGTGATTGGCACAAAAAACCCAAAAACCTGAGTTTGACCAGCAGGCCTTGCAGACAGGGAGCACCCAGAAATTAAAAAGGGAGCAGAGCTCCTGAGGGTCTTATGGTTCTTTGTTGTTTTTTGGGGGGGTTTTGCACTGAGCAAGGAACAGGTGTTCAGCTATTTCATAGCCAGGAGCATCATTCCAGTCAGAGATGCCTCTCCAGCACCAAGGGTTTTCCAGGAACACATTTGCACTCATTAGCAGTTTTTGCCACTATGGAACAAGTCAGCACAAGCTTGGGGTGCTGGCACAAATATAGACCTGGTTGCTGTCCAGGAAAGCACACTAAGTTGGTTTGAATGAGGGAAAGGGAGTTATGGCAGAACAAAGCATCCTCTAGGTACCTTCAGCTAATCATGAAAAAATAAAAAGTAGAGGAAAAGGGAAACAAAAGTAATTGTGTTTTGACTTGTGTATCCAAATCTCATCATTAAAGACACTTTGCTAGGCTCACACTCAGACTTGCCTCTTCAAGCACTGGGACCTCTCCAGAAAATGCACCTAATCAGCTTTTTGCACAGATATCCTCATGTGCTCAGACTTGGAGCCCTTGTGCTTGGAAACAATCCTCAGCTGTGCACTGCACACAGCCTCTGGGCCTGTGTTTTCACAGATTTTGACATTTATTCAATATCACCACGCTTTGTACTGAGCCAGCAGCTCACTTTTCCAGGGGAAAAAAATCCATTTTCAATGCATGTCCAGAGGCATTGCCTTCTACCACTCCTCAGACACAGCACGCTGCTTTAACTAGGCTCTAACTAATTTTGTTTAGGCATTAACTCATTACATCTGCAAATCTGCTCTCTGACAGTAATTGCCCTCTGACAGCCACTGTCTGGCCCCTCAGCTCTGCATCTCCTCAGCAGCAGCCCATGGGAGAAGCTCTGCTCCTGGTGGGCATCAAACCCAAACCTGTCTGTCCTTCTGTCCACATCTGCCAGCCAGAAGCCAGGCCAGGAGCTACAGCACCGAGTGAAACATCAGAAGCACCAGACTTTCTGGGCCAATTCTCAAAGAAGGGGTTGCAAAGCCCTGTGTTTTGGATAGATGAATACACAAGTTACTGGTCAAGAGCATTAACTCCACATTACTCCCATTTTCCATCTGCCTCTGAGCTTCACCTCAGCGATGCAAAAACAGCCACATCTTTCACCTGCTTCAGCCTTTGGGGAGATGCTCGCTCTTCCCCTTTCCTCAGGAATCCCAAATCCTGACAGCAGGAAATGGCAGATTTATCCCAAAAAATTGTGTGTCCAGGAAAGCACCTTGTTTGCAGCCTCATTGCTGTTTTAAGGGCAAATCTAAAGGTCTTGTGCAGCCTCTGTGAGGAGCCAAGGAAGGGTGTGGAGAAGTGTTTGTGCTCTGAGCCACAATTTTGGTGACACAGGAGGCACAGGACAGCCCCAGCTGCAAACCAGGAAGGAAACATCTCCCTCAGGAACTGAACAGCTTCCTGCAAAGAACTGTGACAAGGGAAAAGCAGCCACACATCCATGCCATGGGTTAGGAATACCACCAGGATCCTGCCTGAAAATGCCACATGGATAAGAAGCAAAGGGGTAAGACAGCTCCAATTTGTTCAAAAGGTTTCAACACATCAACTTTGTCCCAGCAGGCTTTATGCCAGGGCAAACACCACCTGCCTGCACCCTTCTGGCTTCTGCCAGGTCAAGTGTTCTCCATCCTCCTGCTACAGCATAAATCTGAAATAATGTGGCAAACCAGTCCCAGGTTCACTGAGGTTGGCTGAGACCTCCAAGATGATCAAGTCCAACCTGTGACCAATCCCCACCTTGTCACCAGACCAGAGCACTGAGTGCCACCTCCAGTTGCTTCTTAATCCTGCATGGATTCTGCACCTTGTGTTCAATAGAAAAGCTGCATTCCCAACCCTGACCTACACCAATTTACTGCCTCTGAGTGCACAGGTCTGCTACTGTACAACCACAACCTGGAGATGCATTTATGCAACTTCTTTTTCCAGCAAAAAATCAAATTTGAGAAATTTCTACTGACCCAGGTCTCCTGTTCCCATCCCCACACCTCAGTTTACCTCCTGTTTCCAGGTGCTGATGCAACTGGTTGTGGAGCTCTGTGATAAACTGGGTCAGGGAAAATTCTTTTGAGCAGCAGTCAGGTTGGGTTTTTTTTTAATTTTGGATGATTTCACGTCTCCACAAAGAGCTGCCTCAGCACAACTGGGGGGCAATGAACTGCGTGGGACAGTGCCAAGAGCAAGTGGCCAAACATGGGGGCAAAACTAAATTGCTTCTGCTGCTGGGGAAAACATTCATGTAACTGCTCCAGAGCAGCTTCCAACCTCCGGAGCAAGTGATCAGCATAGCATTTGCATTTGAATTGAGGGAAAAATCCCCAAGGAGCATGTCTAGGCAGGTGGCTGTCTGGAGTTGGTCAGAGGTGGGATGGAAGGAGGGCATTCTGCATGAAAATTGGGTAAACAGTTCCCCGGGCTGCTCTGCACTACAAGGATTTTAGGTTGTTTCCAAAACTTTTACCTATCCGTACCTTTGCCTTGAGCTTTAATAAATAAATCTGCTCTTTGCCTTGCAAGGAAAGCTCTCTTGGGTCATGGGACCAGGTTCTGTGCAATGGAAAAGCTCATCAAGCTCATTAATTACTGCCCCTGCCTCCCTCAGCATCAGCACACAGATCCTTTGGCTCCAGCCACATGGACTAATAGGAAGGCATTTTTAATTACAGCTGGGCACTGCATCCTCCCTGTGCAGTGGACCCAGCTCAGGGAATTTTCCCTCTTGGAGCTCGTGGGAAACCCATGGGAGCCACAAGCGTGGGCCAGGCTGTGGGAAACCTGGATCCCACCTGGGCTCTGCCTCTTGCCCAGGGTGCTGAACACAGAGCCCTGCTGCCAGCCAGGCCTGCCTAAGCCAGGCTTGGATTCTGGCTTTTCATTTGCTTGGAAATAGCAAGGGGGAAGAGGGGTGAGGGAGGCGGTGAGGATGGCAGCAGCATTACCACATCTGCTCGTTAGAATCATTAAGCACGGCAGCACTAAATGAATCATTAGGCATCCCAGCAGATCCACACATGCTTTGCTTCTCAAAGCTCCCTGACTCCAGTCCCTGCTCTCTGTACAAATGCCCAGTGATTGTTTCATTCCCAATGTTAATGCTGTGACTCCTTCCAAAAAAAAAAAAAAAAAACCAAAAATTGCTAAACAGATGAAGCTCTGCTGAAGGAACAGATCTGTTTCTGGAATGTACTTTTCTGTCACCAGACCAAATCTATTCAGCCCCCTCAAGTAAATATGTACATTAAAAACTCCCTACCTGGATAAATGAGAAGAAAGAAATAGCAAATGGGAAATTATATAACAAGGAGCAACTACAATAAGAAGGTGCATTTTAAAATGCTTTATTAGATGTTCTTTTGAGGCTAAATCTGAAAGCAATTTTTTAAAAATTCAGATATCAGAGACTGAATAAATGGTTCCACAAGAACTGGACAAATATGTGAAGGAAAGGGATTATTATATTAAAAAAAATAAATAAGCTCTCAGCTTGTATTATTACAACCTAAATGTTGTCTTAGCCTGGAATATAAGAATCTGAAAACAGATCTAACTGGCAAATAAAGCAATACTGACTTGTTTTTATTACCCAAGCTAATTTTTTAAAAATAATATTATAATTTTTTTCAAATTCTATTGTTCTTATTACTCAAGCAGCTATTTCCACAGTCATATGCTTGCAAGAGTACCTGGCAGCAGTTTCAAGAAGTTATCTGAGTATTACAAAACAGCTTTACAACAGCAGACAAAACCACTCCATTCAACGCTCCTGCCCTGATCCCCTCTTGGCTCCCCTTCCACCCCAGCCCTCCCCATATCACAAGGCTGCTGAGATCATGCCAGCCAAATCAAAACCCCAGGAAATCACAATAGGATTAAAAAATCCTGAGGACAGAAGCCAGCCACCAGTTTTGGTTTGGTTTTTTTTTGTTTGTTTTTTTCATGGGCATTAATAAAAGAGGATAAACACAGCACTAAAATCTCCCAGCCTTTACTCAGGTGTGGAGGGCTGGGCTGTGGCTTCCCTGGTGTTTGCACACACTCAGCAGGCTGAGAGCAGGAATTCTGCAAGTCACAGTTGGCTGCTTTGATTCAGCTCTGTGGCAGGAGCAGCCTCAGGATTATTTATCCTGTTTTCCCAACCCTCAGGTTTATTCTGATTTAAAAGAGTGAAGGTGGGCAATGTCCATCAGCAGAGCCCTGAGCACACAGGTGAGTCAAGAATAATCCCCACAGCTCTGTCAGTGAAGATAATATCAGATAATATCAAATCTATCAGCTGCCTGCACTTCACAGGAGCTGCTAATCTCTGGGAGCTGTTAGATCTGACTTGAGTTCAGCCTGTTGTTTGGTCTTGTTTTCTCCTGCCTCCAATGGCAGCTCCACAAATTGTGCTTTTCATTCTGTACCAGGGCCTTGAATTTTATCCCTGATGCAATATGGTCTTAGCAACAATGAGAACAGTGAGCAAGTCATAAAAATAATAAACCATGCTAGGTCTGGAGGCTATGAAATCAGTTCAAACCTACTGCAGGGAGCTGTGCTGCCTGCACAGAGCCACATGGCTTTCCATGGGCACCAGCCCATTTATGAGTCATGAAACATAATAGAGTATTGTTGAAAGCTTTGGGACCATGAGAAATTATCTACTGCCCTGCATGGGGAATGGTATAAACTGGCAAGGAGCTGGAGTTACATTCTTTTACAGAAATGAAATCAGACAGCCTTGGCCTGCTTGCCAGTATACAAAACCACAAATCATGAGGACAACTCCTTAATTAGGACTAATTTTTTTTTTAATTTTTTTTTTTTTTTAACGATTTGCCACTGTGCTAAGCAGCCAGGGAAGCCAACATTTGCTGTGTCCCTCGCTGAGTTATAATAAGGCAGGAAAGGTGGCTAAGACAAAAAGGAGGGGTAGGTGAGACAACGTCTCAGCAGGAGCTCCCAGGTGACATCCCCTCATGCCAAGGACTGGGGACACGTGTCCAAGGAGGACAAAAGCCATTTGCTAAATATTCTGGTGTGATAACACCAGGGTGCCATCGGTGTGCTTATCTCCTTGTAGAGGAGAGAGGGAGGCAGCCTCCTGCAGGGGAGAGCACAGCGCTGGAGATCATCTCTAATCCAAATGCCACATTCCTCCTGCTGCCTGTGCCCAGAGGAGAAATGCTAAACGGCATTTCTCTGACTGAGAAAGCAAAAATCCTATTTTTAAATGAACAGTGAAGACTTCAGGAAATTGCATAACTGCAGGAATACGGATATTAGTGGATAAATACCTGACAGAGAGAGAAAAGAAGACAAAGTGAGATCTTCCCAGTGTTATCCAGGGAATGCACAAGGGGCAGTGGGCACAGTGAAATACAGGAAACTTCATTTAAACACAAGAGAAAAGTTGCTTTACTCTGAGGGAGATTTGAAAAAAAAAAGAACAAGTGGAATCCCAATCTTAACTTGAGGAATGCTACACACTCATCCAGTCATGGAGAAAATAACATTATGTGTATTCTTTAACAAATTTCAGTTAATTTATAGAATCTGGACATTGAGTTTTCATTATGTATTAGTGAGCCCAGAAAGGTCAGTAAAATCCCAAATATCAACCTCTCTTAGCAAACCAGTTGCTGCCCTGGAATTAAAATATGCTGAAGGAAATTATGGCCTGTGCACCAGTGATGAATGAGCAGGAAAGGGCAAAACTGAATGGAAATTTAGCTAGGAATTATTCAGTCTACAAATGCAACCACATTTTCTATCATGCAGCAGTTGCATCATGTCACACCCAGCCAATAACAATAAATCAGGAGCTCACTTCCCTCTTTCTGCCATGGATTATCTCAGGTGGGACCACTCTCTCCCCTTCCCCAAGGAAATCTCATATTGATCAAAGCACAAATGCTGCTTGAAGCAGGTGACAGCATTTGACAGTGATAAGATATTTATCCAAGTTCAAGAATGGATAAATGGATAGATACAGTTATTCTGAGCCATATTTGGCTTCAAATTTACTTCAAAATAGAGAGGAGCAGGCAGGTTCCCTGGAAGCTGAGGACAGGCATCACTTCCAAAGGTGGCCCTCCTTAACAGGACCAAAAATAAATGGATGCATTTCCCTTGTGGCACCCAGGGTTCCAGCTACAGCTTCAGCAGAGTGTTGGTGCTCTGGAGATCCTCTGGAAGAGCAAAGGAAGCAACAGCAAGGCTGAGCATTTCAGGGATTCAAGGAGCACAGACTCCATTCCCAGCTCAACCCCCAGCTGCCTGCCAGTCCCTGGGAAGCTGCTCCAGCCAGCAAAGCAGGCTCTTGGCCAAAAAATAGCAGGACAATGTGCCTGAAATAGAGAGAGAGGCACTCAGAGGTCACAGTCCCAGCAAGCAGGGCAGCAGGGGAGAGATGATCAGGTGCAGCACCTGAAATCAGTCTGAGGGAAGATGGAAGAGAACTCTCAAAGTCTTCAGCTTGGTGCTGACCTGAATCAGGAACAAACTCCTCTCCCTGAGGACAGGTACAATCCTTAGGGAAGGGAACACACCTTCTCCATGCAAATATTGCAAATATATCTGGCCACCAAACAGCTGCCAGTGGTGTCACAGCTCTGCTGGTCCAGGGACACGATGGCACCTTCAGCTGGACACTCCCTGGGGACAGAATGGCTGGCCCAGGAATCAGGCAGCTCTGGGGAACAAAGGAGGAGAGTGTGAGCTTGGGGAGGCCTCAGGCAGAGGCTTTGGATGGGTGGATGTCTGAGTTTCATGCCAAGAGTGAGATATCTTTCGCTATATTGGAAACCATCACTCCATAAAATTTTATATTCTCCCCACACACGTAGAACTGAGAGCTCTTGCATGTTACTGTTGTTCCTGGATAACCAAAATGTCACCTTCATAGCTCCTTGTGGGCTGCTGCTCCACCTCAGGCTCTCTGAAAGTGTAGCTGGTTCATTAAAAAAAAATAAAAAATGAAACCCTCAATGTTTGTGACAATCACATCAACTTTAATGTCTTTCAGGTTCTTGGCTGGGATGACACATCTCAATAAAACAGCAAAAGAAAATGTCCTCTTTCATACAAACTAGACAGTTGTTTTCCACAAAGCCTTCCCAAGTCCTGGACACACGGTCATAGTAAATTCAACCTTTCTGACTTCACCTCCCTGCTCCAGCAATAACTGGGAGAGGAGATTGAAGCAGGGTTTAAAACCACATCACCACCAAGCATCTTTGGAGAAAGGCAGAGAGAGGATCCAGAAGGGATTTGATCTCTAACCTACCAAGTAGGGTTACAGAAATAAAATCTGAAGTCCTAGAACTTTGTGAATTTGAATAAGTGGCGAGTTTTGGCCAAGGAAAGCAATGAAGGTGAAAGCTGGACTTCAAAACAAATATTTTCCTGCATTCCTAAAAGGCCTTTAGTTTAAAAAAAGCATTTGTAATAAAACCTAAAACAAGTTTTAAAAACTTCAGAAGCCAAGGGCACAAACAAGTTCCAAGACAGTGAGAAGAGCTCTACAATTGCATAAACTGTGGGGAGAAAAATCCCATTAACTTGAGGACATTGGTCAAAAAGTAAAGCATGAAATCAGTGTGGGGTTTGTTTGTTTATTTGTTTTTAAAAGGGCCCACACATTCTAAAAAGGGTTTTGGTTAGGGGCCTCTCTTTTTAATGTCCGCCCTTTCCTCCAGCTACTTTGTGCCACTGATTATTCTGGAAGAAATTCTCACCTCCCTGAACTACAGCACTTTTCTGAAGTTATGCAACATAGGAAGCAAAAGCTCAGTAATTGTCAATATCAAAGAACGTCCCTTGCATCAGCCAGTCCATCTGTAAAGCTTTGTTCATCATGTAGATTACACCACTGACATATGGGAGAGATATTTCTGTGGAAGCCTAAATGAAAGAAGTTAGAAATGTTTTATTTCTCAACTAAAATCTTCTCACATGGAGAGCTCCATGATTTTACAGGGGCTCCTAATATGTTTTGCCTTTATCCTTTTGTATGCCCTTCTTTTATTTTATTTTTTTCCCCTCAATATGTAGATTAATTACAGTGATAAAACAGCTCATATAAGATGTGACTCACACAGCCCTTAAGAGAACAATACAGCACTACCCTCAGACAGGGAAAGAGCCCAGCTCTCAGCAGGCAATAACTCCAGGCCTGGGGATCATTCCCACGGATGCTTAGATATCAAGATTGAAGGTTAGGTAAGTCTAATTTTAGACTCATTTTTGTGCCCACACATCCAGGTCCAAACCCTTGTTCTGGGAAACTGCAGATTAAAATGGATTGCTTTGTGTTTGCATTTGCATGCAGAGCATTGGGGGAAAAACCAACCCCTTGTGATTTGGAGCAAATTCTGGCCCTGGGTGTGGCTGCCCAATGCCTTCTGCATGGAATTTGCCCTGAGATATCAGGCAGGATGCAACTCATTCAGCTCTCAGGAGAGGAACACAACCACAAGTGCACTGCAAGGGCTGAGGCACAGCAGCTTGGCCTCGTTGAAATGAGGAACAGAACAGGCTCTTAGTAAGTAATAAAGCCAACTTGAAGCTCTCACAGCAGAACTAAGAAAGTGTCCAGCCTTATCTAAGCCATGTCCCTGTCCTGTTCCAGCTGCACTGAGCCCTCTCCCACCTCAGGAGCAGCTGGATCACCCAGTCCCAAAGGCTTGTGGTCATTCCACAACTGTGTGTTATGGAATGTGGTGACTGGGGAAGAGAGAGCCCAGGCACCTCAGACCCTGAGAGCCTCCTTTGAGGTGGATTCAGCCCCAGTTTTTGGTATTCCTCCAGCGCTCACTTGAGTGAGGTGCCAATGCACCTGCTGGCTGCTTTTCCTCCTGAGAAATCCATAGGGAACTCTTGGTGCATGATTGGGAAAGGATGGGAATAAAATTGGGCTGGGGAGCAGAAGATGGAGAAAAGCAAGAGATGGAGCTTATGCAGACAGGGTGAGAAAGTTGGGGCTGTTAGGCTGGAGAAGAGAAGGTTAAATTGAGCCCCTTCCACTGCCCCTTCCAGTGCCTGAAGTGCTACAAGAAGTGGGAGAGGGAACTTCAGCAGGAACTGGAGTGACAGGACAAGGGGAATGAGTTCACACTGACAGAGGGGGACAACAGGTTAAATATCAGGAAGAAATTGTTCCCTGTGAGGGTGGTGAGGCCCTGGCACACGTTGCCTGAAATTGTTCAAGGCCAGTTGGACAGGGTTTGGAGCACCCTGCTCCAGTGGAAGGTGTCCCTGCCCATGGCAGGGGTAGAACTGGGTGAAATTCAAGGTCCCTTCCAACACAAACCACTCTATAGCCCTGTGCAAGTTTAATATAGTAACATAATAATATAATCAGAATTACAGACAGTATTCCAAAGCCTCTCCCATGCCCTTTGCCACAGCCATGGATGACAGCTCCCTGCCATTCCCCTCCCAGCTGTTGAACCCCCACTTGCTGTCCCCACATGCCAAAGGCCCCACATCACAAAAGACTTCAACCTATGCCTGGCCTGAGCCTCCCCTGCTCAGCTGTCACAGCCAAAGCTCATTGTGAGAGACAAACTATGAATTTCTTTCCAGAAATGTTGTATTTCACACATTTTCCACAAGACCATCCATCACTCACTCAGGAAGAAGCAACTGTGTTGAGAGGACAAACCCAACTTCTCCGCACATGTGTTTACCCAGCTAATGAGAAATGAGGAATGTCTGGCTGTATACAAAGTCAAATTCCTCCAGACATCAAGTATGCTTAGATCTGGCCATGAGAGCAGCTAATAATATGCAAGTGTCAGGAACTATTTACAGGCTTAACCCAACTGCAGGGAAGTCAATGGTTTAACTCTCCCTGCCTTCAAAGGGAGAGGGATCTGGCCTTGGCACAGGCTTGAGGCACAGCTCCCTGCCAGGCTGGCTCATCTCCCTGCCACCAGTTTAGGAGCTGTACCCTGAAAAGGAGAAATGCCCAAATTATACCATTTACCATTACAGCAAATCCTGATTCCCTGCCTTCCCCCTCTCTAAATACTGTTTCAGAGATCCTAAATTCTGCAACCAGATACGTGTGTGCACTCCAGGTTGAGCAGAAGGGCTGCAAACAGTGACTCCTTCCTGGACCAACAGATGGAGGTTGTGTCTCAATCACTTTGTTAACCAGGCAGAAATCAGGCTGCAGCATCCTGTGAGCTCCTGCTCTCCAGACCCTGCTGCAAAGAGCAGCACAAAATACCCCTGCAGCTCTGTTCCCTCAGAAGATGCAATTAAGATGCCTTTCCACCTCTACAACAGGCTCACCAGCACGAGCTCTTTCTCTACAAGAACAAATTTAATTTGGCAGTGGGAGCACAGGAATGGCATCCAGAGCTCCTGAGCCTTGCCAGCCATTTGTCCCATTTGTTCAACCATCTTGCACAAGCCACTTAATCCAATTTTACTTTCTTTTTTTTGAAGTTACCTGAAATAGGGCCTGATCCAATCCCCAGAAAGGCAAATGGGAAGTTTCCAGTCCACTTCAATGGTACCCATGGGCTCCTAGGCCTCTGTGTCTATATTTAGGCACTTAAATATAGTAGCCTGGGCTTCAGAGATTACTGAGTGCCCACAGCTGCCACTGATCTCAGAGGGAAAAAGAAGAACAAATCTCTGGTTCAAAAAGTTCCTCAGCTGCAGCCTGTGAAGGCACAATTGAGGGAAATATCCCAGTGTTCTTGCTGTGATATGGATTTCTCCTTGCATGGATGCTGTGACCCAAATCAGACCTGAGCTGCAGGAATTCTGCTGGGATGACACAGCACAGCTCTGTCTGTGTTCCTTCCCACAGACTTGAGCACTAAAGATTGCAATTCCCTGCAAAAACTCTGCTTGAATTCTCCACTCTGTGGTCACAGTTGTTGTGAAAGTTTAGGAAACTTCACACAGGCAAACCCAGCAAATTGTTGGAGAAATGGAGGAAATTCCTTCCTCCAAAAACCACTGGGACCAGTTCTGCCCACTTCCACTGGTGTTGTGGACAATACCCTCTTTTTAACAAAGCTGTAGGAACACATTAAACTGATATTCCTCAGCACCAGGACCTTAAATAGGCAGAGTTAGCAGGAGAGTGATGGGCACGTGGCTGGGATTGCTCCACTGCCATGAGAACCAGCACAGCAGAAAAGTAGGCAGAGGTAAGGAGAGAGACAGGGCTCAAACTGCTTTAATTTATCCTGGTTTTTAAAGCAGAAGTAATGTGGCTCTATTGTCCAGGTTCTCATTCACCCTTTAGATTCTGACATTGGGGAATTCACATTAAATGGTTTTAGTTATGGAAATCTAAGTTACCTTAGCTTCCATATAAATTGGTTTTGCTACATTTTGGGGACTTGTCATGGGCAGAATTCATCCACTATTTGTGCCTTGAGTGGGCCCTAAACATTAAAAAAAAAAATCAGAATAAACCTCTTGTTGCTTATTATCTTCCAATGAAGTTTCCATTTGGGTTCATCACAGATTTTCAGTTTACATTTTATGCCACCCCAAAATGTGTCACAGAACCAGAGGTACAAAGATGCTCGCATGAATCTACAAAACCAGGACAGAAATTATTCCTGTGCTTATCCTCCTTCACCTGCAAGCCTCAAGTTCAAAGGAGACTCCATTTTCTGACACCAACATAGAAAACAAATCAGCTGAACTCCATCTCAAATAGGAATAAGCTGCATTTTGCAAGTAAAACATAGAATACAAATATGAGTAGTAGCAATAATTTTGTCAGTTTTTGAAGGTGTGTTTGCTCTGTGTACAGTGCAATTCTACAGATCACTGTGTCTATTATCTGGTTAGGTCACTCCTCAGGAGATTCTGGACACAACAAATTCTCTTTCCAACTGCATATTATGAAACATTCTAATTCTGGCATTTAAGGTAAAAGGAGAAGGCAACAAAAATCTGATTAGAAATAGATAATAACACATTCCCTCCTGAAATGACCTTTGGAAGTTGATGGACATTAGGCCAAAGTAAGAGACTGATTTTCCATTCACAAATAATAACTAATTATCATATATATCAAGATCATTTAGCACTTTTTCTGTGCATTTCTCTCCCCTAAAAACCAGGCCAGGGAGAGACATACATAAACAAAATCCTGAGAAAAAACCCTAGCAGCTCTCAGGGGCAGAGTGAAAGTCTGGACTTGTAAAAATGCTTGGGCACCAGTCCAAGCACAAGGCCCAGTCTGTAGAACAGCTAAACAGAGGAGAGCAGGATCTCATCCCACACCAGCCTTTAGGGCACAGTGAGAATCTGCAGGACCATGGTCCCAAAGTGTTTAACATCAGCAGGTGTGAAGAACAGCCTCCTCCCAGGAATGTGGGAATGCTGCCCAGGAACCCACTGCCAGCTTAATGGAGATGGAGGGAGAGAGGGAGCCCAGACACTGATCAGTGAAAGTCAGCTTATTTTTAAACCTGCTGTGCAATAAGCAGGAGCTGAAGGGCAGCAGGCAGGGCTGGGTGGCTCTGGGGCTTGTGTCACTTGGCTGTGCTTTGCCTCATCCCCTCACAGCAGCTGAAAGACACTTTATGAGCAAAAGTGCTGAGATCAAGACAGGAATCATGAGTACAACCCACCCATCCCAGCTTCACCCAGGGAAGGGATAAAGGCACATTGTTCCACTGCACAGCCCCCCTGGCCATGAGTGATGGATGCTCTAAACCCTGAGCTGCACAGCACAGCAGAGGCCACACACAGCCAGGTCTGGGAGATGCCCATTTGCTGGGAACCTCTGTGCTCAAAATACCCAGCCACTCTCTTCCTTGGGAGTTTATTTTTCCCTCAGGAGAATTATCTGATTCTGTGAATCCTCTTCATTTTCCATTCAAGTTCCCAGATTGTGCAACTTCCCCTCTGCGCCTCCTTTTAGAAACCAGAGAGGACCAAAATTACCAGCAGCAGAGCAGACATTGGTTTCCTCATCTGCCCCTTTGAAGTTGTGGCTGATGCTCTCAGGAGTGATTGAGTTGATGCTCTTGGCTGAGTGTTTGGTCCCACAAATCAGGGCAGGTCTGTCAGATGTCCCCAGGCAGATGACAGGAGTGTCAGGAAAAGTGTCAGAGCTGCAGGGAAAGCTCTGGAGACCACGAGGCAATGTCTGTGCTCAGCCACCACCTCCAGTCTTCCTTCTCCTCCTCCCCTCCAACCCTCGGCAACACCAAGGCCTCAGTGACCACCCCAAGGAGGCCCCAGTGGCCACTCCAAGGAGGCCTCAGTGGCCACCCCAAGGAGGCCTCAGTGACCACCCCAAGGAGGCCTCAGTGGCCACCCCAAGGAGGCCTCAGTGGCCACTCCAAGGAGGCCCCAGCAGCCACTCCAAGGAGGCCTCAGTGGCCACCCCAAGGAGGCCTCAGTGGCCACTCCAAGGAGGCCCCAGCAGCCACTCCAAGGAGGCCTCAGTTGCCACTCCAAGGAGGTCCCAGCAGCCACTCCAAGGAGGCCTCAGTGGCCACCCCAAGGAGGCCCCAGTGGCCACCCCAAGGAGGCCCCAGTGGCCACCCCAAGCAGGCCTCAGCAGCCACTCCAAGGAGGCCTCAGCAGCCACTCCAAGGAGGCCTCAGTGGCCACCCCAAGGAGGCCCCAGTAGCCACCCCAAGGAGGCCCCAGTGGCCACCCCAAGCAGGCCTCAGCAGCCACTCCAAGGAGGCCTCAGTGGCCACCCCAAGGAGGCCTCAGCAGCCACCCCAAGGAGGCCCCAGTGGCCACCCCAAGGAGGCCCCAGTGGCCACCCCAAGCAGGCCTCAGCAGCCACTCCAAGGAGGCCTCAGCAGCCACTCCAAGGAGGCCTCAGTGGCCACCCCAAGGAGGCCTCAGCAGCCACCCCAAGGAGGTCCCAGTGGCCACCCCAAGGAGGCCTCAGTGGCCACCCCAAGGGGCACATCCAGCTCCGTTCCAGAGGATTTGTGCTCTGGAAGCACAGGCAGAGCTCAGTTCCCCTGCACCACAATCCTGGCCAGGCTCCAGGTCTGTCCCCACACTCCAGCCCCAGGAGAGGATGCTCAGGGATCTTCCCTGTATCCCTCAAAAAGAGCAAAGTTTCTTTTGCAGTGAGTCTAACACGAGTTGGAGAGTCCTAGGAATGTCATTTTCCCCTACTCTGAGCTCCACCCAACCCCTGGCATCACCTGTCCTGACAAAAGCAAAAGAAACAATAAAAAAGCAAAAGAAACAACAAAAACCCCCATTTTTCCAAGGAAGAGGGGTTTTTTTTTGTGAGCAGAGGGTCTCCATGAGGCAAGTGGAAAGTTACTGGGAGTTTTTCTGTCCCAGTGTTACG
The DNA here is from genome assembly GCF_051311805.1 of Agelaius phoeniceus. Taxonomy (NCBI): domain Eukaryota; kingdom Metazoa; phylum Chordata; class Aves; order Passeriformes; family Icteridae; genus Agelaius; species Agelaius phoeniceus. Next base: position 2,545,145 of record NC_135279.1, on the reverse strand, counting down.
CCACAGAGCAGGACTGCAATGTCCCAAGAAGATTTAGATCTACACTGGTGCCACTGATGTCAGAACTGGGCTGGCATGTACAAATAAATACGAAGTATTTCTGTGCTCTGTCACAACGGCAGCAGTCTCTTTCCCATATTTATGCCTGCAAAATGTTGCCCTGCAGTATCAGAGAGGACTTCTGTGCAATCCAGGAACTGATGACAAGACTCCTTTAATTGCACTCAGAAATATATTTTTAGGAATAAGACCAAGAAGTCAACGCAGCTTCCTTCTTGTTAAAAAGTAAAATAAAATGTCTGATGGGCTGGGAGCGAAGAAAAATGAAAGTATTGATCAGCTCAACAGCTGGAAAAATGATTACTAGTACAAATAAAAAATTTAAAACCCTGTTAATATTTTAAAGATTGTGTGGCTGGGGAAAAAAAAAGTCAAATTTTATTTGTTTGTTGCTGTTAGGTTTTTATGGAAACCTGATTCTCCAGGAGCTGTAAGTTCCTATCTACTGTTTAATTCCACTAAAAGCCTGGAAAATCAGCTCCTTAGATATTTAACCTTTTACTCACTGGAAGCATAACAAACCTGTAAAAGAGATGTGACAGCTACAGTGGAGATTTTATTAATTTCAGCATCAAGGGAGATATGGGGAACTTTTCAAAGAGAAAATCACTCTTGTCCTTGACCCCAGGGAACCTTTTGTTCCTCCCAGCCACCAACAGGGGAGAGCAGGCTACAAAATAAAATACAGGAGTTTTATATTTTATATAAAATATAAAACTTGGAAGTTGGGTTATTTCAGCTCTGAGCCCCTATAACACGAGCAAGTGAGTCAGACAGGTGCTGAAATATTTCTTCTCATCCTGAGTGTCCAACCTAAGGGACAAAGCAGGTTTTCACAGATAATCACCTTTCTTATCCAGCTTAAGCCAGGGAAAGCTGCAGATGCTCCCAAGCTCAGCTCAAGGACTTGAGATCAGGCATTTCAAAGGGGAGGTTCACAAAAATCAGAGGCTGCTTCTGTAAAGGGCTTCTCTTTCTCTGCAGTTCACACAGCAGCACATGAAATTTCCAGAGCATTTTTTTTTAGACTTTTAAGTCACCTTAAGCAAAGCTAAATGTCATTTTTAATAGATGACAAAACCTCCTCTCAATTCCAGTGCCAGCAGTCAGAAAAACTGTGAAGCAGAACTGCTCCTGCCAGCACAGCTCACCCCTCATTTCTTCTGAGCAGTGCAGCAAAGTTCTAACTTTGCTCTTAAATGCAGTTTGGGCTGCTTCCTTTAGAAATGGCAAACAGCTGATCCATTTGTTTCAAAGTTGGCAATAGTAAAAAAAAAATGTAAAAGTCATAAGCACAGCCTAGTGATGTTGAACTCCCACTTTCTTCATTTCTTAAAGAAATCTGAGAGAATTTCTACAGAAAAATCACACTTTCTCAAAGACCTTAGCCTGCAGTTAAGTGCTAGCTTAACTTTTTCCAGCTAAAATTCCAGTCCAGTCATAGAATCCAAGCAAAGAGCCACCAGAAAACAACAGAGGCTTTGCTCCACACCATCTATGATTTATATTGATGATGATCATGCTAAAGCACGAAACAAAGCAGACTAATTTTTATAAATGCCAGTGCTGAACCATTGTGCTGCTTCCTGAATGTCACTTTTCCTCACTTCTGAACAGGGCAAATTTGCTCTGGGCTCCATATCCCCAAAAAAAAAATAATGAATGAAAAAAAAATGGAAGACTGATGCCAGCCTCACATGGACCATTTCCAGTTTCCAGCCTCTGTTTCACATTCTTTTCTCTTTGATCCTCACACGAGTTCAAAAATATTTGTTTACATCAAGGTCATTCCAGCCGACTCAATAATTTAGCAAGACAAAATGTTTGAAAGAAAACAAGTGGTTAAAGGAATTATTGAGGGGTTTGTTATTTGTTTGGGTCATGCCAGAAAGCGGAAAATTACCTTAAATATTGAAGGAAAAGACATGCATGAGAGATAAAGCCCAGCCAAAAGCACTGGGGCTCTGGATAACAATTTACAACAGCAAATACTCTTGAACTGTTTAACTTCTGCATGAGTTCAGAGCAGGAGAAAGTCTAACTCTGCAGCAGGCAGGCTTTAACCCTAAAAAACCTGTTCAAAACCATGAGGCTCTTTCATCCTCCCTCACTTGATATTTTTGTTCCTTTAGTTCTTTTCTGTGTGAGTGATGAAAAGTTTGTGTGTTGCTTTTCCCACTCCCCTTCCCATGAACTTGCAGGCTCTCTCATGGGCACAGACCTCCCAGTTTAGCTGGAAAATGAGCTAACAGGTAAAAATGACAAATGTCCTGCAACAGCTTCTTTTCCACTGGGTTATCACCCTGCATAAACCAGAATAGACACAAGCAAATTGTGCCCCATTCCCTCTGAGTTTTTTTGACACGGAGGCAGCATTAATCCTATCAAGGAACAGTGACTTTCCAACCTATATTTAGGAGCAGAGGTTCTCAGCATCCCTTGCATGACAGCAAAGAGAGAGAGCAAGGTTCAGGAGAGCAAGAACAGCAGTAATTTAGTGCACTCTGTGATCTGCATTTATCCAAAATTCAATGAATTTCACAGCTCTGGGGGCTAAAGGGATGAGCTCCCTCTGGTGCACTGATCACCTGGTGGGACCTGGCTCTGGTTTCAGTGGAGTGCAGCTCTGTGTTTGTTGGTTTTGTGCCAGGGTGGAACCTGTGTTCACACATGTGCTTCCCCATTGTGGCAAGATAAAAATACAAACCCCCTCTGTTCCAAATCTGATCAGATTTCCCAAAGCTAGGGGATATAGAGTGCAGGTTTCAGAGCTGAGAAACAATTCAGGGATTCATCAGAAATAACACAGGTGCCACAAGAAAGAAATTTTCTTTTGGAATGACTGTTTAGCCAAAACCCCAGCTATGTGCAGAAAAACTCTCCAGTGCAAGGTTTAACCCAGGATTATCAATCCTCTGTGCAGACTAAAATCTTTCCCCATCTCTCATCCTCCAAGCCGAATTCCTTCCACAATCCCCATCTCTTCACTGGTTTAACATTTCCTTAAAGCCAGGCTTATCCCCATGCCCCATTCCTGAGCCCAGTCCCAAATGTCTGCCCAGTACAGTGGGTGACTGGGAGTACTCTAGACTGAACTTTATTCCTCCCCAGCCCCTGCTCAGCCCAGCTTTAACCTCTAGGGATCACCATGCAGGTGTCCTCCCTTTGTCACCACTGAAAGAATGAAAAGTGCCTTTGTCACTGAAAGAATGGCATTTTCATGGTGAAATCACCCTTCTGCCTTCAGAGCTTTCTAGGACTGATAAAAAGACTCATTACCTGCATCAAGCTCCAACAATGAATTGCCACTTTGTACATCACAGTGCTTGAATACAATGGAGAACCAGCACTTGCAACTACCAAAACTTTTTATATCAATTCTTAAAAGCTGCAGAGAAAATTAACATGATATCCTAATCCAGCAGGAGTGTTCCTTTAGGTCACACTGAAATCACATTTGAGCACCTGATTTCCCCTCAATTCCCCCGTGCTGATCTCCTTCCCTCCATTTGATGGACAGGCTCCAACAATAGAAGTTTCCCCCGCTTGGTTTTATTGAGCCCATTGCCCAGCTGTGGGCTCTGCACTGGACAGGAATTCAGCTCCTGGAGTGGCTTTGCAGGTCAGACTCCAGCAGCCACACCAAAGCTCAGATGGAGAGCAGCAATCACTGGAACGTGTGAGATGTGGCAGGACAGGAGAGCAGCCTGCAAAGAGTGTGTGGCCACCCTGGCAGCACCTCCAGAAACTCCTGTGAGGTGGGGATTTAAACTCAGCCAGGTCTTGTGTCATCATCCATCCGTCTCCTTGGCTTTCCCTCTCTGGGAGCAAATGATGAATGTGACCTTCTTTGTTTGAGTTCTTGCAATGAAGCACTGTTTGCATAAGGCTCTTTTTTATTTATTTTTTTCCTGCGGCTTGTTGACTTTTATAAGACATTCATAAATTTGTTCTGACTGCCAGTGAGATGCTTAATGGTGCTAAAGGGAAGGTATTAAGGATAGTCGACTCATGTTAGAACAAGCCACTTGAAAGTAGCTATAAATATTTGTCTGGATTTCATTTTGCTAACAAACAGCTTCTTTTCTTCTTCTCCTCCCATTGCCCCCCTTAAAGGGTTGATCTCATAAACAACAGAAGAATTTTCTCATTAATAAAAAAAAAGCACATGTCTGGATTTGGGGTTTTTAATAGAAACTTTCCTATTGGGGACATTTGAGTCCTTGTATTCTGTCTGCATGGAGTCAGCTCCCTTTTCAGGAAAAGCTTGGCAGCTTAAGACCTCCAGGGTGAGCTCATGTTCTTTTGCACTCCCTCAAACTCATCCCTGCTCTTTCATTGCTCTGGCAATGGGTTTAGGCTAGACTTAGGGACTGCAGTGTCCTAGAAGCAAGCCAGTAGCTACACATTCCTCCTCATTTTGCTCATGAGCACACTGGAGGGTTTTGGATCCCTTCAGGACTGGAGCCACTTGCCACACAGTTTGGGAACTCCACCCTCCAGTCCCATTGCTCCAAGGTCACATTGACAGGGACACACAGAATATCCTGCTCTTATTGTCCACGGGACCAAAGTCCCTCTCTTTGGGAACTAGGACTGGCAACTGGGGACTAGGACTCCAGATCCCTGCCAGCCCCAGGGCAGCAGAGACAGCTTTTCTCACCAGAGCAGTCCAAAGCTGCTTCTTGGAATCAGCAGGGATGGATGCTGAGGGCTTGTCCCAGCCCCTGGCTTTGGGCAGGCAGAGCTCTGTCCTTTCCAGAACAGTCTCTGCTTGTGTTTCAGCACTGGAAGACCAAAGTTATGCTGGGATGCAAGCACCACTGGAGGTCTGAGAAGCTCCAAACAGCTCCTGCTGGTTCAGATGAGCAGATAGCTCAGCACTCAGCCAGCAGGAGAGCCAAGGAAAAGGGGGTGCCCAGAGGAGTCAGCTGGGAAGGAGAGGAAACCTCCCTCTTTGAAAAGCAATTAGGAGAGCAACAAGAGTGGGAAAACGAGGTTTGGGAGGGTCTTTTTATTTGGTTGGTTTAACTCTGTGGAAAGAATGAGTTGTCAATGCAATATTTTATTTGTTTGCTTGGGGTTCTCACAGAGCAGAGCTCATTGCAGCAGCCCAGAAAGAACCAGCAAGGAAATCCTGAGCACTGTCACCTCAGACAAGTCCCATAAGAGCCAGGGTGAGTTTCACCTGGGGAAGGACTGTCAGCTTTGGTCTGAGCCAGCAAACCAACTTCGATTTGCAACTTGGAGCCGCTGCTAAAATTATACAAAACCCCCAGAGAACTACCCCAGACAGCAAGGAAAGCAAAAGAGAAAATAAACTTTCTAATACAGAGCTCTAAACTGTCTCCGGTGTTTTTTCTGGATCCTTTTGGGTTTTCTGGATATGTGCACAGCACTCTCCGTTATAAGGCATCATTATGGCACAAACAAACCCTGCCTCCAGCACAGGGATGGAAAAGACCTGGCACATGGTCCAGATCAGCAGAGATAAGAGCAAACTACCACACAGGTGAGGCACCTGCCCGGGGGAAGGCTGCAGTTCCCTGCCAACATTCAGCTCCCTGCTTCTCTTGTTCTCCCTCCTCCTCCCTTTTTTTCTTTCTTTTTTTTTTTTTTTTAACTCATGTATATCACTCAAGCAGCTTTCCCAGCGCCTGCAAATGCTAATTGCCATGGTTTGTAACATTCTGTACCCCTGTACTAGGATTAGGTGGCAGCCCAGCAGCCCTGATGATATCATGGTGAATGATTTATCCACCCTGCACCACATTCCTGCCCTGTGCTGAAGCAATAATGCTGGGGAGAACTTGAAGTGATTAGTTTGCCTCTGGTGTGGGCTACAATCAAAGGTTAATGGCCTTGAGCACCCAAGAAGTTCAATTAATGCCTTGGAATGGCCTGGCTGGAAGGCCTTTATTAAATGGACCATTAACACAAGGAACACTATTTCATGCCTTTGTAAACATGAGTAAAATGCTCCTCACATCCAAGGCACCCTGGCCATGTGCTAAATTAGCAAGCACCTGAAGAACACTTTGTTCAGAGATGGGCCCCAACTGCATTATGGACACACATTCCTACCACCAGCACAAATCTAAGCTCTCTAGAAGGTTGAAAGTCTTGGGAAAAAACCTCTGGTTTCTGACACTATCAGGAAGCAGCAGTCTTGTACCTCCTCTACCTCTTCAGTCTCTACTCCCACCAAAACCCCCAAAAGCCTGAAATGAGCACAGTGAAGCAGAGCATCCTTCAGAGTCCTCCTGGGGAGGAAAAGGAGTGCTGGTGCTCGTGGTAGGAGCTTTGCTAATGCCTGTGGGGACAGACCCATCCCATGAACCACAAAAACTTTGTCTGGTTGCTCTGCTCATCCTTGTCACTGAGTGTGAGGGGAAAAACTTGGATGGCAGTAACCAAGAGCTGCTCCAGCAGCTGATTTATTAAAATGTAGAAAGGTTTTTCTATCAATCCATCCATCAGTGCTTCCAGCTGATGCCACCAACAGTCACATCACCCCCCAGAGGAGGGCAGGGAGAAGCAGCCAGATCGTTCAGGGACCACAAGATAACTCCTAGAGATGGTTCTAGCAGGAGGGCAGCTGGGGAGACACCTCCAAGGCCAAGGGCTTGCACAGAAATCAGTCACTCCCCCAGTGCCCTGGAAGTCACACATTGAACTGCTATTAATTGCCCACTCCCAGCTTCTTCCTCTGCTGGAGACTGGTGCAAGGTCCTTTCTGCCCACGCCATCCATCCATTTTTAGCTCCTTTTTAAACCTTAATCTGCAGCACCTTCCTGACCAGCCTAAGCTAGCTGTGACACAGCAAGGCAGGACAATGTCACCGTGCTGCCAGCCCAGGTTTGCTCTCTGGGGCTGCCCAGCCCAGCCCTAAAACTCCTGCCTAGGCAAATTGGATTAAGCTCAGATCAGATTATGTGAGAGCTGGGCTGTGGGGACTTTTCACTCTGGCTTTTCTTCAGCAAAAAGAGCTGCAGAGGCTCAGCGTGACAACAAGAGAGGGAAAAGGGAGAGAGCCTGGGGCCATGGAGAGGAACTGTGCTAGGGGAGGGGAGAACAAAAGGAGATAACCTGCAAGGTAAATAAAAGGGCACAAGAGCTTTGCTGTGACTTCAGAGAGAGAAAGTGGGGGCCAAGGGGTCAAACTTTACACTAATTAACCTTGTATCAGCAAACCTTGAAAGGCTGAACAGCCCCAGGGGCTGCAGCACGGGAGGTCAGCCTGGGCCATCTTCATCTTTGAAACCAAGGGTGAAAAGAGTGACAAAAATGGGACAGCTCCACCTTCAGAGCCCAGGCAGTTCACAGCGCTGCAGGTCCCACCCGAAAATGGGAGTTTGCTCTGGAATCCCCCCCACAGCATCCTTTCAATTTGTAAAAAAATAATTTAAAAATTAAAAAAGCATTGCGAAAATGTGCACCTGCTCTCTGATCCCCCAAAGCAGGGATCTGTGTGCTCACCTTTAAACACAGGGCACTGCTAACTCAGACAATCTGAAATAATTTTCTTTTCTGGATCAGTCTAAGTATTGCCATGGGTGTCCTCAGGCTGCACAGTTAATTAAAGCAACACCTGGTTCTGTCAATGCTGTGGACACAGCAGTAAAAATCATGCAGGAACTCACAGAGATATAGAAATTATGAGGACTGATGCATAAAATACATTGAAAATCCATGTTTTGTACAGGATATATAAATAGGACATAGAAAAGGGGTAATTACATCTCTGTTCTCAGTGGCTAATCTAAGGGAAATGGTAAGCCTGGTTTGGGTGTTCTGGCTAGAGCAAACACAGCATAATTGCCATTTAATGCCTTTACTTGTTGGCTTGGAAAGAGAGTTTGAATTCTTGGTGTATTAACACTGAAAAATCATCAGAGGAAAAGGTGCTTTACTCAAACACTGAATACTCAGCTTCATTCTGATAAAGAAAACCAACCTCTACAGCATCTTCCTTATGTCCCCCCATTAGCACAGGGGATCCCCAAAACCACTGGGGGATCCACTCACACCTTCTGTACACAAAATGGAGATTTATTTTTTTTCTTATTGGTGGAGTCCTGAATGACAATAACAAACACCTGGAGTTACTGCAGGACAAATTAACTCTGCTAAGGGGTCACCAGGAAGATGAACCCCACAAACAACACTGAGGGGACTTCTCTTTATCAAGCTTCTGTCTGGAAATGCTGCACACCTTCGTCCCCCTGGTACAAAATAAAAATATCAATTTTTCAGGATTTGGGGAAGGTAGTGCCAGCTCTGCCTAGCCCCTAGCACACACCAAACTTACTACTAATCCCAGCAGAGGAAGAACAAAGCTGTTTTCCCATTCTCTCAGTGTGAGGGACCAGTGATTGAGAACTCCTGAAAAGTCCTTTTTGCTTCCCAGCCCAGTTTGTATTTGTTTAAGCCCAAGGCAGACAAACACGAGAGGAGCCCCCAGGAATCCATAACCACCCTGATGCTTCTGGGTAGCAAATCATCTCCACTGCCATCTGGTTTCAGTCACTTCCAAACGAGTTCTGAAGAGTCAATTGTTTTCTTCTAGGAAAAATAAACATGCAAGCTGCTATTCACCCGATTTCCAGCAATTTTCTGCTGTGGGTAAATGTAGCTTCAGATTTTAGAACTAAGTCTCATTCTCATCCAAAGAATTTTGCAATATAATTACCTCATTTTTACTGACTTGGATAACTTGCCCTTTGAGAAAAAAAAAGAAAAAAAAATAAAAAGGGGGGTGCAAAGTCTGCAAGACTAATTCCTCCTCCTGCCCCTTTGTTATAAAATCTTGGAACAATTGACAGTGATTAATCTCACTTGATATTTCTTTGGTTCTCTATTTGTTGATTTAAAGGCACGATGTTTTGATTGTTTTCAGTTGCCTGGACAGCTGTCAGATCTGTACTGTGGTTTGATTTGGCTTTCGGGGAGCAAAATTATTATTTTTCTTATTTTTACAGCTCCAAAACATAGTGGCTGACGGAGGTGGCCCGTCAAAAACCATCTATGTGAAACCAAAACTACCTCCAGATTGGGAGAAGATGGCTCAGACATTCTGCAGGCAGATTACACAAGCAAGATGTGGAAGGCAATAACACCATTTTTTAAAATTTTATTACTAGTTTTTAAGATGCCCAGCTTGCACGTAGTCTCAAATACAGTGGCAAAATCCATCCTGAAGCGTAACATCAGTAGTTTTGTAGGAGGAACTTTGGCCTTTGGAGCAGCACTGGTGAAACTGGTGTGGAGCTGCATTTTCTGCTTGTTTTGGGGCTGGAGTGCTGCAGTCCAAGCAATTCCCATCCCTGCTTGCCTGGGACAGGATGTGCTCAGTGAAAGGAGAGTGAAACAGGGTCTGAGAGTCTGAACCACCAAAAAAAAAACCATAAAAGAGTGAGGAGAGCTCAAAAGAGGAAGGTGTTAATTCTGAACACCTCAATATCCATCACCTTCAACCTCCTGTCTCTAACAACCTTTGACTTTAAACCTTACCCTCAATTTTAGCCTCTTTTCATCTCTGCATCTTCCATTTACCTCCATCTCACCACTGTGCGCACCCAGCTGCCTTTGTGGCTCTTCCCTTCTCTCATGGTGCATCCACAAACCAGACTAACACCACCTGAACATCACCCCCGCCTCATCCTCCTGTCCTTTCTTTGGATTCCAAGCTAAAACCTCACCAGCTTCTACCTCAAACATGGCTGGACAGGGCTTGGAGCAACCTGGCATAGTGGAGGGTACCCCTGCCCATGGCAGGGAAGTGGAACTAAGTTTTCTTAAATGTCCCTTCCTGCCCAAACCATTCTGGGATTCTCTGGTTCAAAATTTACCTGTGAGCTTAAACCTGTGGAGAGAGCAGCTGCTATTGGGTCCAGATTGCTGAAATTTAGCACAAAAGAATAAATGCTCTTTCAATGCTCTACAATGTGGTGTTTTCCTGGGTAGATGATGGGTTCTGCTTGCAAATCTTCATGTTTGTCCTCTCCAGTTATAAAAGACTGGGAGAAGACAGCTCCAAGGCAAGCACTACATGGTGGCACCTGAGGGACAGTCACAGCCCACAGCCCATGCTTAATCCCTCATTCCTTTTTGAAATCTGTGGCTCCCAAAGTTTGCAGCACAAGAAACCCAAAGTTTGCAGCACAAGAAACAGCCAGAACAAGTGCACAAACACAGGGAAATGAGGGGTGGGACTCATTATTCTGCAGACTCTCACTGCTTGCAAAGGAAGCTCTCCCCACCACCTGAGCCACTCTCCTCTTTCACTGCCCACATCACTTCCCAGACTGCCTCCTCTGATATTCCTGGTTGGAATTAGGATTACTACCAACTCTCTTAAAAATAAAGATAACCCATACAGTTATTTTTTTAGTTACCAGATTATTATTCAGGCTTTCAGCACATTCTGAAGCATCTTCCATTATTCAGATGCAATGCCCCTGCTTTCCTCGTTGAGGGCCTATGGCCCTGCTGCTCTTTTCAAGCTTCACAATTCTATTTTCATGGAGTTTTACTTTTCCTCTTCCAGTCCCCTCCTCCACAGCACACTGCAAGCAGTGGAAGTGAGCCCCACATTATGCCCTGAGAGCCTGTGTGTAACAATAGACTTGAGCTTGGTTATACTAAATCACTCACCCCAACATCTTCTCTCCCTTGCTTTCTAAACCATGGCCATAAATTGTTGGGAAAACAGCAGGACAGTCGTGTCTTTGCATCCATGCCCTCATCAGCTCTTCTTCCACCCTGCAAATCTGGGCCACCACATCCACCAGGCCACGTTTAATGGTGCACAGCACACTGGTGGAGTGTCCCTCACCCTTGCTCACATACAGATCTTTCAATCCAGCTGAAACATCTGGGAATTCTTTTCCCAGTTCCACAAATCCCTTTCATTCCTGATCATCTTCTTAGGGTTCCACCTTCTCCAGACTCATATTCCTTCTCCTCAGCCACTTGGACACGGGACAGATTGGGACCATCCTTGAAAAAATAAATCCCAGTGGTTTTCCCATCTCCTCTGCTTTCCACCACTCTGGTCTCATTTCTGTCATCTGATTCCTCTTTATCCACATTGCCTGTTCTCATACCCATTCACGTCACACATTTAAGAAGGTGGCAAAGAATGTCAAATGTCTTTATAATCCCACTAAGCCACATTTGCCGCTTCAACCACCAGCTTAGTTCACTGTGCTCCTTTTAAACAAACACAAACAACCCCAGAAGATGTAACAACAACAGAAACAGGCGGGCAGCAGAGCAGGACATGCTGAAACTCAGCGTGGTCCCCCATTAGGGGGAAAATTTCGAGTGTTTTAATCCTGACAACAGCACCACAATGAATCAGTGGATGTGATGGGTCAGCCTCTCGGCTGGTGCAGCGCCAGCAGCTTCCACAGGGGTTCATCAGGCATGAATTGGCCCCATATGTGAAAACCCTCCACAATTTGTCCAGTTTCTCCCATCCCCGCGGAGCAGAGCCTCCATATGTGAGATCCCACAGAGCTGTCAGCCAACGTCACATTTCAATAACAGCAAAAACAGCCGGGGCTGCACAAACCAGTGGAACAATCCCATTGCTCATAAACTGGCAAGTGACCTCCGCTGGCAGAGCTTTTGTTGATCACAGCCCTTTCTGTGGAACAAAACATAGGAGTTACCACGCCAGGACAGACTCAGTGATCCATCTTCCCCTGCTCCTGTCTCCAGCAGAGGCCAACGTTGCTGTTGGAAGGGGAGATTAAAGATGGATCCACGCTGCCTGCGAGGCACCTGGGCTGCTTGTGCAATACTCTGCCCTTGACCCAGGGAAAAACTCTCCTGCTCCATGCAAGTGTGCAATATGTCAGGCCAGGGAGGAAAGGCTCTCAGGGGCTGTCATCAAGCAACATATGTCCAAGTCAGACCACTGTCCTTTCTGTTTCTGTCTTTATTTTAGCTTGATTGATATAACTGAACATCCTCTTCTTCAGATCAAGTTTTTGACTTCACAAATTGAGTTTTGTGTCAAAAATATTGTTCTTACCTAAATTAATATCTTTTCTCACAGAAGTAAATGCATAGGATTATTTTTTCACCTTATCCAGTTTCTCAGGGTTTTAATCCCTTTCCTTGCCTATTCAACAACAAATTAATGTTGGTCCATTCTATTTCTTTGTAGATAAATTTTCTCCCTCCAAACTTTATAAACTCTTATTATTTTCTCCCTTTATTCCATCTTGTCTTGGACGTGATTTATAAAGTTCAGCTACAACATTATTTGGCTCAGTCCTGAACAGAGATTGCATTCTCAGTTCTCACAAGGCAAACAAATAGATTAGGTGAAAAAAAATTTAAAACCTGAAATAATATCTTGTACTTGAAGTATAGTTCAGGGAAGTTGATGAGATGATGCTGATGGCTATACAATGAATCAGATCCTTTCTAAACTGAGATTTATTATAAAGTACAAACCATTCTTCAATTCAAAAGTGAAGATGGTGATCAGATGACTGTTTTATTTGTCCATTTTTTGTCACAAACCAGCTGATTTTGCAGATATTAAACCCAAAGAAAATATTATCTGAACTATTTCTTTTATTTTTTCCATCTCTGAAAGAAGTACTTTTTAAATGCTCTGCCTGGTAGAACATGCTAACGTGAAAAACTCTCAAATTAATTTAGAAATGAAGTATAGATATTTTTGGTTTGGGCTGCTAAAAATAAAGTAAAATTGAAATTTAAAAAAAAAGTTGGCTCTCTCTATTTATATATTAATACTCAGAACATCTCCTGATTCCTGAGACTGAAGCAAAGAGGGAAAACTCCTACATCCATCCCCAAGCTGAATATTTTGCGAGGTACCAACTGCCAGTCCTGGCAGCCCCGCCACCCTCGTTAGGTGATAAATTAATGCTCGGCTCCCGCTGTGCCCTTGCCAAGCGGGCAGAGCTCCAGCCCGAGCCTGGCTTGTCCAACCGGCACCCACCCTCTAGTGGGATGAGGGAAAAGTGCTGCTCCAGCTGCTCCGGATCCACCCTGCGGCACGGGCAGCTGCTGGACACCGGCAGGATGCTCCTGCGGGACGGGCACGGCGGGATATTCCCTCCTTTGCTCTCCTCTTCTCAGCATCTCTGCTGAGAACAGTGACCCAAGATGTGTCACAAAGTCTCTTTTCCCAGCCTGGCACTCAAAGAAGGAGTCAGAGCTCTTCAGTTCTCGGTCTCAAGGTTGTTTATTGTTCCTTATCTATAAAATTCTTTCTCCTGTCCAGCCAAGGTCCGCTCAGCAGGACAGACAGAGGCACTCTGCCTGCCCCAGGGCAGGGTTATCTTTTTATACTAAAAACCACCTGTACAATATTTACAATTACTGCCCAACACCTATCACCTATGTTAGACACTGAGCTTCTACTCTAAACCAATCCCAAAGTGCCACCATCCCAGCAGGAGATGGAGGCCAGGAAGAAGAAGGAGGAGAAAGGCTGGACATGCCCAGATTCCTCCATCTTGCCCCCTGAACCCCCATTCTAAAAACCCCAAAAAATCTATTTTTCGCCCTGTGATAAATTCACTATCATTCTACTTAAACTGTCATGGCTTGTAATCCTTCATATAAGGTTGGTAATTGTTTTTTCCAAGGGCTCAATCAAAGGCACAGGGGTCTTGGGCTCTGGGCAGGGGCTCGAGTCCTCCAGGGCACCAGAGGAATTTCCTGGGTTCTGACACCCTCTGCCCTCCACACCTCTGCTGGGTCAAAAGGAGTTTTAGCCCTGAGAGGTGATTCCAGCCAGGATGAGCTTCTGCAGGAAATCCTGGGATCATCTTTTCTTACAAGCTCTGCACTGCAGGGTCAGGGCCATTTAAACTGGCATTTTTATAGGGGACCAAGCTGTGATAACCCAGGGAATCAATGGCTGTAGGTGTCATTCTGTGCCAAAAACAGTGTGGCAGCAGGAGCAGGGCAGGGATTGTCCCCTGTGCTGGCACTGCTGAGGTGACACCAGGATTCATGTGTCCAGTTCTGGGACCCTCAATTCAGGAAGGACCTGGAGGGGCTGGAGCGTGTCCAGGGAAGGGAACAGAGCTGGGAAGGGGCTGGAGAATCCCTGAGGGAGCTGGGAAGGGGCTCAGCCTGGAGAAAAGGAGGCTCAGGGGGGTCCTTGTGGCTCTGCACAGCTCCTGACAGGAGGGGACAGCCAGGTGGGCATCCAGGATGAGAGGGAACGGCTCAGGCTGGGCCAGGGCAGGCTCAGGGTGGGCACAGCAGGAATTTCCCCATGGAAAGGGGGCTCAGGGCAGGCTCAGGGTGGGCACAGCAGGAATTTCCCCATGGAAAGGGGGCTCAGGGCAGGCTCAGGGTGGGCACAGCAGGAATTTCCCCATGGAAAGGAGGCTCAGGCACTGGCACTGCCCAGGGAGGGTTGGGGTGCCCATCCCTGGAGGTGGCACTCAGTGCTGTGGGCTGGGGACAAGGTGGGGTTGGAGCACAGGCTGCACATGATGATACCAGAGTTCTCTTCCAACCAAAATTATTCTATGATTCTACCTTTCTTTTGTTATAAGGAAAAGACCAACCACACAAACAAACAAAACTAAAATCCAGCCCTAAACCATCTAATATAAAAATATATTCAATAGACCAATATAATTGAAAAGTAATTAAAATGTGGAACATTTTTGTTCAACAATGAGCACTGCAGTGGTGGCACAACCTGTGAATGTGCAGCAGCACTGTAAGCAGGTCTCAAATATTAGTACAGAATATAAGATATGAGCAGTCTTTGGGGAAAGCACTCTTGAAAGGGTTTGCAGCACCTGAGGCTCAGACCCTGCATCCCACAACCACTGAAATGTGCTTTGCAAGGGATGGACAAGCAGGCCCAAGGGTGAGAGCAGGGCAGCACCACCAGATAGAGAGATACAGCCCCCAGTGCCTGGGCAAGAGGTCAGCAGGTCCAGTGGCCATGGCTGGGGTCAGCCACACTCCAGAGACCCAGAGAAACCCAAACCAAGCCCAAAGGTGCAGCCACAGCTCAGCACAGCAGCCCCACATCCCCAGGGGCTGAGCTCAAGTGCAGCTCAGGACCTGCCAGCACAGGTGGGTGCCCAGATGGAGCCACTCAGGGAAGTCAGAGCCTGCTGAGGTCTGGCAAACCTCTATTTAAACCCAGAGTAACAATCCCCAGTGGCTTTAGATGAATCAAACTAGGCCCTAAAGTTATAAATGAAGATTTACAGTGACAGTGCGAAATGAAAAACCGCTAAGAAATATATTCTGTTCTCAAACATGCCACAGTGAAGGGCAGAAATAAAGCAGCCAAGGCCATTAAAAGCAAGATGGGACCTGGAACAATTGAACAGGGCTGAGGAGAGCATGATCCTGTCCTCGACATGATGCAATCAGCAGCCTCCAGCAGGTCTAGAATGGAAACAGCGTGAAGTGAAGGAGGGGGGGAATGAAAATAAAGCCATCTTTCATGGATCACATGGTCCCATCAGGAAATATGGAAACCTCTGACTTGTCTGGCTCTCTGTCTCTCCCTCCCTACGGGTCTTGTGCAGAAAGCACAGCCTGTGTGCCCGGGAGGTGATGAAATCCCTAATGCTGTATGGCACATGGGGAATTTGGGGGATTGCAAAACAGGATGTTTCTTGGAGGAAATACAGTCTCAGCAAGCAAAAGGTTCAAGTACGGTACATCTCACAATGATGTAAGAGCTCGATTATGCATCTCCCTTAAAGCCCAGCTTAGGGTTTCAGTTCTAGTAGAACTAATGGGCAACACCTGCTGCGATGAAAACAATTTCCGTCCCTGAACTCGAGCAGAAGTGTTTATCTTTTGAGTCAGAAAATGTTCCTCTAATGTCTGAACAAGACTCCAGGGACAGGAACATATGCCCAGAACTGACGTTTCCGCGCATTAGATTGCTTATAAAAATGGGAATTAGAAAAACCTGGTATCATCAGATGTCTGCTCCAATAAAGTCATTACATGGAAAGTACAGGAAGGTTCCTCTAACGTTTCCTCTCCCTGCCACTGTAGTCCCAGTTGCTCTTTGGAGAGCAGAAACAGAGGCTACTGAAAAAGCTCGCTGGGGTAAATTGTGTGTTCAAAATTCAGGGCTTTTCCAGACCTGTCCCTGGCAAAATTACCATTGGCTTCAATGGAAAGTACCCAAATATGGGCCTCAGGACTTGGGCCCCTTGGTTTTAGTTACTAATTTTGTTACTAAAGGTTAAACAGAGCTGTTGACAGTACAAACTATTTTCTTACGTAAGCGGTGAAAGGGAGAGTGTCAGATATACCAGATAAAACAATACTGCCAAGTCAAGGCAATATAGGTTATGGGTGAGTGTCCCTTAACAGAATATCCTGCTCTGAATCCCAAGTATCACCCTTCTCCTCAAGCAAAACCCACTTAATCCAATGGAGCTTGGTGTGATGAGGAGGCAGAGTCAAGACAGGACCTTGGGGTTCAGCCATGGCTGCTACAAGGGTTTATAGGGAGTGTAGCTGTTGAAAACACAGAGATTCTACTTTTATGTAGTATTCATTAAATATTATAATGCAAATTAAATGTTTAAGGCATCCTGTTATACACACAACCCTTAACAACAAAGCCCTGGATGACAGGAATATCAGAAAGGATATGCTGGGCTTTCCTCCCTTCGTTTCTGCTGCAATGTTCTTTATCTAAAGCTTGGACCCAAACCAGGGACTTGGTTTTAATTCTTGACCGAAAATAATAACAGCAAATTACGTGGCACTTAAAAATAATAACCATCCAGTCAAAGGCAAAATGTTCTCCATTCAGTCAAACAACACTTCACTGGTTTGGTGATTAAGTGGCAATCCAAAATGTAACTCCCTGGAAAATCTACTGTTGTTATAATGCAATTGTGCTGTCAGGGCCACAGATAGTTCTGTCTTTAATAACAATGCAACAGACACTGAGAGAAATTCCTGTGGTCGTCTGTCCTCCTCAGATACAGTTATCATCCCATAGATCATCAGCTGCACAATGGGCAAGGGTGTCACAAAGTTTTTGACACAGTTAACACATTAACACATCAGACAAATGCAGGACTTGAGCCAGTTCTCACCAAAGCCAGTGGAAAACTCCAGCAGAGCCGTGCTGGGCACAGGGATGGTGTCACAGGGATTGTCAATCACGTAGCAAACAAGACAATCCCAGCAGCTTTCTGACATCAGCGTCTGCCTCCACTTGAGGCTTTGGCAGAGCCTCAGGAAGGACTGGTTCTCTGTCTCCTGCTCTTTTAAACAGCCTGAGAATCACAGGGGTTGTTGTTTTGGCATAGGGCCCTCAAAAGGACACTGTCGAGCTTCACAGAACCGAAATCTGAATAACTTTTGTCTTTTCTTTCTTAATTTCATGTATTTTTAAGCATGATTTTATTTTCACCCCTGTGCTTTACCCAACTTTTTAAAATGAAGCAGCAAGAAGCCTTTGCTCTGCATCAACCCCACAACCCTAAATCCCAGGTCAGCTCTGAGAGTGCTGTTGAAGTGTGGTCATATCAGGCAGTGTATCTAACCACAGAATGTATTTTCTGAGCAAATGTTGAGTAAAACTCCCATAATTTTGCTGAGTAAGAGTTCAGTGGGATTGATCTGCTCGGGGAAGGAACATCAGGGATGAAAACATACTGTTCCCTCACAGTCACAATACCAACACAGCAATAAACACTACCTCGCCTGGAAAATGAAGCTCAAAACAGCAAAATCCTTGTGCAAACGGTGCACAGAAATACCAGAACTCCCAGCTTAAAATAAAAGGCTAAAAAGTAACACAAGAGGGGGAAATATTTTATATTAATCCTTAGGACACTGATTTCTGCAGGGCTGAAGATCCAAATGAATGAGTGGGCAAGAGAAGCTGATCCTGGAAACAAGCTCACAGAAACAAAAGCAGGAGTCTGAATCCAAGATAATTTTCCATTTTTGTACAATCAGGGCTATAAGAACAGAAGAAAATCCATACATTTTCTTATTAATATGGAAAAATATCAGCCTAAGGCCGGAGAGGGATGGAGCACAGGCTGCACTTGGTGATACCAGAGTTCTTTTCCAACCAAAATGATTCTATGATTCTACCTTTCTTTTGTTATAAGGAAAAGACCAAACACACAAACAAACAAAACTGATTTAGGGAAATAAAAATCCAGCCCTAATCCATCTAATATGAAAATACATCAGATAGACCAATATAATTGAAAAGCCATTAAAAAGTGGAACATTTTTGTTCAACAATGAGCACTGCAGTCGTGGCACAACCTGTACAGCAGAGCTGTAAGCAGGTCTCAAATATTAGTGCAAAATATCAGAAATGAGCAGTCTTTAGGGGAAATACTCCTGAAGGGGTTTGCAGGAGACCCTCACAGGTGCTGCTCCAGAGCCAGCCCAGCTCCTGGGGGGGCTGTGGCTTGTCCTGCCCTGGGCTGGAGCTGCTCCCTCCCTGCAGCTCCAGCTCCTCAGCACATGGTGGCCGTGCTGCATCTGCTCCTGACACAGTTCTGCATCTGGGACTGATGCAGCTCTTAACAGCACCTCGTGATCTCCTGTGAGGAAAGGTTTGGGGTTGTTCAGACTGGGAAAGAAAAGCTTTGGGGTCACCTGAAGGGAGCCCACAGGAAAGATGGAGAGAACTCTTTAAAAGGGATGGAGGGACAGGACAAGAGGGAATGGCTCCAAACTGACAAAAAGTAGGGTTAGATTGGATATTAGGAAGAAACCCTTCCCTGGCAGGGTGGGCAGGCCCTGGCACAGGTGCCCAGAGCAGCTGTGGCTGCCCCTGGATCCCTGGCAGTGCCCCAGGCCAGGCTGGACAGGGCTCAGAGCACCCTGGGACAGTGGAAGGTGTCCCTGCCATGGCAGGGTGGCACTGGATGAGCTTTGAGGTCCCTTTCAACCCAAACCATTCTGTGACTGGGAGTTGCTCTGGGATTACAAACACAGCCTGTGCAAGCACCACCCAAAGGAGGCTGTCAATCTCCTGTCTCAGAGCCTTCAAGGGAAAATGGTTGGAGAACATGATAAGCAGGTAAATGGCTACCCCAGGGTAATGATCCATCAAAATCAGCTGAATAACACCAACATTCATTATCAAACTTTGCCCAACATAATATACTTAACCCAAATTTTAAGTCACTACGAAAATTCTCTCTTTAAATAAAGTGGAAATGTGTTGCAAGCAACTTCTTTTTATTTCACTGCAAAGAATGCAATCTATTTTTTTTTAACAGCAGTTCATAGAAGACTGCCAGATTTACATGGGAAACTGGGGAATGAGCATTCCCTGCAATGAGTCTGCAGAGGGAAAGAAATGACTTCTCAGAAAGGGCCAAGTTCAGGATTTCAACCTGCACTTTAAGCAGGGGCTAAGAGTAAAGTCCTGCCTGATGGAATTGTGAAATCTCTGTAAGCAAGTTTATAAGCAAGTATTAGCACAGCTGGCAAAGGCTTTCAGCTAGGAAAAAGTTATTCCACTGGTGAAGACGTGCAGGAGGGAGCAGATGAACTGAAGTCTGAAAAAGCACAGCAGATGGGGGCTGTGTGGACTGCAGGCCAGTCGAGAAGCTGCTGCAATATTCATGAAGGACTTGAGGTCTTTAGACCAAAATGCCTTAGCAATAGCTATTAGTAAAATTCTTTTTCCTCTATTTTTTTTTTCCTGTTGCCTGCACACGCTGGAGTTTTGCAGACAGTTACAATGAAAACTGCTGGAAATGCCAGACAGAGGGAGGAGATGGACCTGGCACAAAACAGGCAGTGAGGAGACTGCTTTGGGATGTCCTGGTGGAGCACTTCAGCCCAGCAATGGATTCGGGAAGCAGCTTGCACTGAGCAGAATGCAAAACTCAAAATAGGAAAAGATGCCTGCTCATACCAGGGCTCCACTAAAAAAAGCTGCTGTGAAAAGTCAGGTCACAAACAGCCGACCAAAGGAAATCCAAAATCTACACTGGTGAAGAAAAGGAAGGTAGGGAATGAATGTAAATGAGCCAGATTCCCCCAGGGAAGCAGAAAGAGGGGTCTTGTTAAAGCACCAGCTGTTAGCTCCCATCTGTGTACAATTTCCACTCCTAGCCTGTGTGTAGGATAAAGCCCTTCCAAAAAGGATTGTGAGTGAGCTGAAAACTGGAGCAGGCCCAAGTGCAAGCTTGTGGTGGTGTCCCACAGCTCGGAGGAGACCTTGTGTTTCCCACAGGGGTTTGAGGCCAGATGCCATCTCCAGGCAGTGCAGAGGCAAAGGTCACCTGTGACAGGATTGCCCAAGTGTAGGGAAACCACATGGGGGAAAGCAGAAGTTGCTGAAGCAGCAGAGTCCCCATCCCCAAGTGTCCCCAAGGCCCAAGCAAAACCTCAGCCACTCAGCTGCCATCAAAGGTGGGACAGTGACAGCCTGGAAACCACACTGCTGGTCAGAAAGAACTCTGTCCCACAGAAATGGGATGCCTCCAGTACATGGAACTGCAGCTAAATAAACTATCATTATCAGCCCCATCAGGAGAAACCCAGCTCTTACTCGAGTTCATGTCTGTATAATAATAAATTATACAGATATGTCAATAAAATGATCACTGTCTGCAGGGCTGTGGGGCTCTGAGTGACCTGTCACTTCAGCAACCTGCTGTTTTACCATGGTAAGTTAAACTAACTGAGAAAGGTGCTGGTTTGGAGGGGATTCATCTCTCTGTTAACTGGGCTAAGTTTTCTCCTGGACATTTCCAGTGGGTGGGAATAAGAACAATTGCTGACTCTGGGGGCAACTCATGGTTTCCTCACTGTCCCTCCAGGGTGACAGAGATGAATTGCTCCTCATGTGGACTTTGAGTAAAGTTGTGGTGAATTGTGACAGAGATTAATTGCTCTTCATGTGGACTTGGAGTAAAATTGTGGTGAATCCTGTTCACAAAACCCATTCATGATCCTCCAGGCCTTTGTGCCATTTATACAGACTGGTGGGAATCAGCTGCTCCTGCTGGACCAGTTCAGGCTGGATCAAAGACCATATTCTGCAGAAAAATGACATAATCTGGTGGAGTCTGGTGGAAAGTCACGTCACAGGGGACAGAGGTCGGCATAGGTGGTGTCACAAAGAGGCTGGCACTGAAAGAGATCAGTGAGGTAAAGGCTGGCAGATGCAGCAGCAGAAAGGAGAGGAAGGTGCAATGTGGCTCTTACCAAAGGCCAGTCCCTTCTCCAGGACTGAAGAACTTGGGAGCCTCATCCAAAATGAGGCTGCACTAAAAGCAGAGCGAGCCCTCCAGAAGCTCTGGCATCATCACACTGGTCAGGCAGCAAGGAAAGAGAAAATCTCACCCTGGAGCACAGCCAGGGGCAGCTCTGAACTGCCTGAACTGCCCTCAGCACACCCAGCTGCAGCAGAGCCAGCGCCAAGAGACACTTGGGCACAAGGATTGTCTGTGGGAGCCTTCACTCACAAATAAATCCACTTTTATCCCAGAGCAGACACCCAGGAGAGGACACCAAGGGAAACAGGTTCATAGTTTAGACATGGTGCCATCAGACTAAAACAGCACCCAAATATCAAAGTAAAACAATGATAATCTGCTCTGCTGAACGTCATTCAAAGCCATAAATGCTCAAGAGATACGTCAGAGAATGACACACAGTCTAACCCCAGATTTGAGAAATGAAAACATCCTCATTTAAGTTATGTTGTTTCTGTCCTTAAAACACAGGCTGAACTTTTGGTAGGAGAATAATAGACTCCAAATCATTTTAATGAGACAAGAGATGAAATTTGCAGGGGCTAGGCATAAATTTGAGAGAAATCATATCCTCCTGGCAGGAGATTTAATCATCTGATTATTTCAGGAGACACATTTTGGCATAGGAGCTGTTTGTAGGCGCCAAAAAATCGTACAGGTTTGTTCAAAACTTCACAGAAGAGGCACAGAACTATTATGTCAGCCAATTAATAGACACTTTTGACAGAAAAAAAATAACATTCAATCAAAATTGCCTAAAACAATCTTTTCTCATGTATCTGAATTCAAAGTACTTCAAGCCCAAGGTGATCTTAGATACCAGCCCATATCCTGCTCTCTTCTTTTGGGTCTTTATGGCTACTCTGGGGTGATGATCCATCAAGATCAGCTGAATAACACCAGCACCTATTATCAAACTTTGCCCATTTGCCCAACATAAAACACTTAACCCCAAAATGTAAATCACTACAAAATACTCTCTTTAGATAAGGTGGAAATGGGTTGTAAGAAACATTTTTTTTTCACTGCAAAGAACACAATCGACTTTATTTTTTTCTTTTTTTTAGCTGGAATTCATAGGAGACTGCAGAATAATATTACCCTGACTTGTTCTTGTGAATCACTGTCCCAAGGCCACTTTGAACCTCTCCTCAGTGCTCTTTAGCCAGCTGAGGACATCTGTGCTGAGCTCTGCTTTCCAGGCACACGGGGAGGAATGTATATGGACACAGATGTGCATCCACACATCCCCAAGGCTTCCCTGTGTCAGGAGGGCTCTGAAAGGGGTACCCCAAGGTTTCCATACCCAACAAATCCTTCCCAGCAGTGAGGAAATTGAGCAGCCTACATTTTAGCAAATACAAACCCAAAGATTTGGTCCTGCTTAGTGCATTGAGCCCAACAGAGATGTTCATTGAAGGAGAGGCAAACGCTGAGGGAACTCCATAACCCTCCTAGACAGATGCAAAAAAAAAAAAAAAAAAAAGAATTTGGAAATACCCCAGTGTGTTCCAGCAGCCTGTAACGGGAGACTGGCTGTGGAAGAAGAATTGCTGGTATGATCTCAGGACTCAAGCCACTGTAGTCAGCCAGTCTGCCCACAACGATGGGCCAGCCAAGACAATGCCAGCTCTATGCTCACTGATAATCCAGCCCCAAACACAAACTGCATCCCCCTGCCTGACCATGCCACAGAAGCAGGCAGGAGGACGTGGAAACCTCAGGAAGGCAGCAGGCTACCTGCTCCCCTAGGTTCAACAGCAGGGAAATTTCTTCTGCTGCTTGCAAAAGCTCCTAATGGGGTCAGCTGAAATGATGGATGTAAACAGCTCCTCCAGCCACAGGCAGCGCCGGATACTCCGACAAGTACTAAGCTCCTGTGGGTATTACACAACTGCCTCTATTCAGGAGGCTAAAAAGGAGTTCAGTCCTGCTTGTATATGCTGGAATCATTACATACAGTGTTCCCATAAATCATATAAATGGGTGTTACTGTGCCACTGCTTGGGACAGCTGCTGTTATTATTGAAAACCCTCCTGGCAACCCAAGCCCGGTGCCAGTCAAGCTGAGGCTGGCCTGACTGCAGCTTGTGCTGGGCTCCAGTCTGTGCCCTGCAAAGTTTCCCCAGAAGATCTGGGCAGAGCTGAGGCTGCTGTGCCCGCTCTCCATCACCCAGGGGTGGCACATGTCGACACAGAGCCCTGTCACCAGCCACTCACCACGGGCAGCTCTGAATTCAAAGCACTTCAAAACCAAGCTGATCTTAGATCACCAGCCCATATCCTACTCTCTTCTTTTAGGTCTTTATGGCTCCAGGCTGCTGAGACCCCTTGGAGCAGGGGCTGCTCCACGTCCCAGCCTGTTTTGGATGGAACTCCTTGTGTGACACCGGCCACTGGGGACAGCCACCCCAACCTTCCTGCTGGGGACACCACAGACACAGAGGAAGCTCAGAGCTCTCAGGGCACCCAGCAAAGCTGCTGGGGACAGAAGCACGAAAGCACAGGCAGCTTTTAGCCAAACCAGTTATCAGAAGAGACCCTTGGCTGAACACAGAGACTGGAAATGACAGAGAGGAGTCCCAGGAGGCAGCAGAAGGCCATGGACACCCTGTCTGTGGTCTTGTTCTGCACATTCCACCTCAAGTCGGCTCTGTCTGAACCTCTCACCCACACGCTAATTTATTCCTGTGGGTTTTCATGAAATGGGAATTCTGAAACAAGATGTACAGAAAGTTTAGTACATGGTGTTAAAGCTAGTATCCATCATGCCAGCTCTCCCTCTCCAATGAATTCGTTCTGCTTGTTATTATCATCTGTCTATATTCATAAACAATACCCTTATGATTTTTTCCATGCCCATTTATTTCCTCAGTCACTGACTTGGTTTCCTGAGGCTATCAGAAAATTACATATAAATATTTATATAAACAGATCTCTGTTTTGAAATGGTCCCCAGCTACTTCTGAATGCAATATGACATCAACCAAGAATCAAGGCATGCTTGGCACACAGAACCCACTACTGACTGTGAAAATGGGTGTAGCTGAAATAGCCCCAGGAAAGGACCCACCAAACTCATATCCAGAATATATTTCATGAACATTATGTTTACATTATATTATGCTATATTATGCACGTGTTTACATTATATTATTATGTTTACATTCTATTTCAGTAAATCTGGGGCCCAGGATTGGTACATGGATGGGCAAAACTCTTGTGAAGATGGGAGAACAATTTCATGAGGGGCCATTCATGCACCAGCCAGATGTGCTGTTAGAGCTGTAGTGCAGCACCACAGCTTACTAAGGGGGTGAAAGGATTGAATTGCACTCCTGGACACAGTTCCAGATTAAAATCTGATTACACCAGGACAGACAAGACAGCAAGTATTATCTCTGAGGGTTTTTCGCACAGAAAACAGCATCCAGCAATTCTTCCATTTTGGGTTATAAAGTAATTTGGAATGAGGAGGAAAAAACCTTTGGAAATAATCCCTTTGCAGACATGAGAAACTGCCATGTACGGTGCCATGCTGATGAGCCCAGCTATAATCCAATCTTTGCTTTCTGCTGACTGGCTGAGCTCTGGTGGTTTATGATGTCAGAGGAACCCCTCAAAAGAATTATAGCCTTTTAGTCAGCTCTGAACCATGTATTATTATGAATACTAAACTGGTTCAAGTGCTCTTTTGGTCTTGCTCTAACATTAGACAAAGTCTCAAGCAATTACCTATCTCTTCAAGGAATGTGTTTTCCTTGGCGTGGGATCCTGCTGGAAGCAGGAGGGAACATTTGTGGACACAACTTCCCCAGAGCCAGCACAGGGCAAGGTACAAACACCAGGACAGGGCTCCCATCCCCACAGCCCCACAAAATAAAAGGCTTCCACCACAAGCAAATCTTATTCATCACAAAAACACGTTAAATAAACACAGATAGGGATGGGGCAGGCGAGAGGCACATGGTGGTGGCAAAGTTACTGCAAGTTACATGGTGGTGGATAAACACTACCTTAATTTGAAAGCATGCCAGCATTAGCCCTGCAGAAAGAGGGGTTCAGGCAGTTCCTGTATCCAAGTGGCCCCAGTAAGTTCCATAACAGCAGCAGGACCTTCATTTTTATTTTAAAAGTTTCCTGTTCCAGTGTTGGTAGCTGGAGCAGGACAACTCTGTGACTCTGCTCCCTACAATGACCCCTGGTTTTTCTAAATGACCTGGCTCATAACTGCTGAGATTTGGAGAATCTTTTTAGCCTCAACTGACAATTAACTATTTACTTTAAAGCATGGGGGTTTTTTAATGTGAATTTCAACTCACAGTACTCATTATTCCACAGGAATAATAAAAACCTATAAATTGTGTCATGTAGGTCATGGATGCAATAACTCTAAGCCAACATGGTCAACAGGCTGTGCTGTGTGTCAGAGCATCTGCCCAGATCCCACAGGAGTGAAAAGAGAGGTCCTCCCAGGCCATAGGAGCTCCTGGAGCTATGGGTTAATTATTGTCTGATCCAACTGGGAAATCCCGAATCAGTGGGAAGACCACCTATACATAAAAAGTGAAATGTGGTTATGGAAGGCCAGTGAGAGCCCCAGATCAGACTGCAGAGATGATTTTCTCTCTCACTGCTCTTCCCAGCCCTGCAGGATTGCACTGAATTTCTTGGGTTCAACATAAAACCAAAACCTGAGCCTTAATTTTCCACCAGCTGCTGGCTTGCGCACGGCCATTCCCAGGAGCAGCAGATGCACTGTGCATCCCAGGTCAGCCCAGCTGAGAGCAGCCAGAGCAGCTCCAGAGCACTGTATTGTTTGGACTCTGATTGTGGAATCACTCTCTGTGCAGTCTGTGGGTGGTGACTCGGGTGCTATAATTACCACTCTAATTACATTGGCACGTTTCCTTCTTGGCGAGCCCCATGGAATTACAGTCCCGTTACCTGACCTGGCTTTTCTGATAGTCCTACCACAGTGGGCTGGAGCATTTGGCTTTTGGTCTGGCCACAAGCTGGTAGGCTTAGTGGGAGTTGGAAGGCCAGGAATGCCAAGGTTGGTTGTTGGTTGTTTTTTTTTCTTCCCAGAGCAAAAAAAAAAAAAAGGTCAACGTCCGCTTTGACTGCAAGTTTTACTTGTGGCTCCTTCACGAGGTGAGGAGGAGGAGGAGGAATGGAGGAAGCAGAACACTGGAAAGATCTGGTACTTCAGAGGAGAAGGGACTAGCAAATCTTGCCTATCTTTAACTTCTGCCTCGTGTAACTGCATCACAAACACACAAAAACTGGGTGTGTCTGATAAATATGTCACCTGGGACACTGGATCAAATTATTTACATTGGGCTTTGGCATTAATGTCATAGCAGTGATTCTCTCCTCTCCTGTAGATACTGCTGCAGGATTTGGTGAGTTCAAAAACTCAAAACCATCAAGTCCAGAGGTGAGCTGTGTTGCACATGGAACCCAGCTCACCTCTGGACTTGATGCTGCCCGTAACTGAGCCCATGTTAACCTTGAATCGCATCAAACAAAGAGAATGCTTTATGTGCCATGGGGTCTTCGGGTGGGGGACCCAGAAAATGCTTTTTTGGTCTCTCTCCTTTCCCAAAATCTAACAAGGTTTCTGCAGAAGAGCTGTGAGGAGTTTCCATGCTCCTCCAAGCTGGATCCACACTGGAGCCCTGGGTTGGGAGCCAGAGCTGTGTCCCAGCAGGCCGTGGTCTGGATGAAACCAGAGACTCCACCGCAAATCTTTTGCAGATCCTTCTTTCCTTTACAGCACTCCGGGGGATTCAGTTTTGGTGACTTTGCTGAACAATTCTCTAAATCAAAGCTGCTTCTTGAAACTCTCCTTTTTTTTTTCTTTTTTCTTTTTTTTTTCTGATGGATTTTTCTCCCTGCTGATTTGGAGCCAGCCTGGGAACAGGGGTGTTACAGGACGTTCAGCACTCTGTGTCAGGCTGCAGCTGCCTGAGGTAGCCACTTCACTCGAGGAAATTATTTGAGGTTTTCTGAGAGCCTCTTGACAGCAGGTAAAGATTGTTTCAGCTTGTGGGAGTGCCAGCTAGAAGCCTCCATAACCTGAATGACATGCAATGTCATAAAAACTCCCACAAAACTCAACTCTGTCCATGCAAGATGCTGATTCTGACGTCAGGGTCTGTCATTTCAGCCATCACTGAGCAGCTCATCAGCATAAGAACTGGCAAGCTGGAGATGCCCTGCAAGTATCTCCTAACAGGAGACCCTTCCATGGATTATTTTAGCTAAGAATGCAACTCTCCACGTCTTGCAGATCTCTTCCCTGTTCTCTCAGGGCAGAAAATAAATGTACTACTGTGAGAAAAAGGGAGAAATAGATGATTTTTGGCCAAAGCTCTTCTGTGGTGACTAAGCAGACTGCAGTCTGATATGTCTCAGTCTGAACAGCCCCATTTCGATGAGCCTGTCACACATAATTACCAACAGAACTTCCAGTTTTTCTTTAGCTCGTGCAGTAGTCCCAGAAATCCTGACTGTTGGGCATTATCTGCCTTATATGAGTTGTAATCTCATCACATTTTTGTTTATATCCACCAGTAATAGAAAACATGCATATCTTCAGTTTGACTTTAGGAATAAAGTAAATATATAATTCTGGCAAATTGTTTGGAATTATAGTTTAACAGCATCTGGTTCAGATATTCTGTAGTAAATTGTTGGCGCAGGCATTGCCACATTTTTTTTATTATTATTATTATTATTATTTGAACCAAAATGTTCTCAGAAACATGTGTTTTTGGTCCAACTTCCATGTAATCCATTTTATGACAGCCACAAAGCTGACGAAGTTTGAAACTTAAACTACCTGGGCAGAAGGGATTGTTTCTGGACACTCATTACACAGCTGATTAACTGAGGAATAAGCAATTCTGGCATGTAACCCGGCGTGTCAGTTGTTTTGGCTTTTTGTCTCAAGGAGTTGTCTTTCTTGAAATACCTCCCCAGGTACAATGTGTACATTCCACCCTGTTTTGCTCACAAATTACATACCTGTCTTTTATGTCAAGTCCAATAGAGCTGCACCAGGTTTTATTATTCCACATTAAAAGTAACCAATTACTTGAGTAAATACCTGTTTTAAAAATATCTCAGAGTGGTTTCCTGTCACTCTAAATACTGAAATATTCTGCAGCATTTCTGACTCTTATAAATCTTTCCAATGGTTCATATTTTATCAAAGAAGCCACATCAGCTTTAAACCTGTGCATAACTCATTGAGAACATTTCTCAAATACATGATTTTTACACAAGCAATCAGGAAGAGAATATATGTGTCATTTTTAATATAGTTAGCTTTGGCTTTTCATGCATTTCATTTTCTGTGACTTTATTGTCAACTTCTGCTCGTTCCTCATAAAAACTAGTTACCAGAAATTCAAAATCGATGATGAGAGGGGAAAAGTGGCTTAAAATACAACCCTTTGAAGCCTCCCAACAGACCTACATTTACTGAGCCTAACAGGTTCTCCAGTGTCGAATCCCATTTCAGTCACTGTCAGCAGCTTTATTCGCACCATCCGAGAACCAGCTTGTGGGAATTAAATCAACATGTTCCCAGAGCAGGTCCCACACCAGGAGGAACCAAGTCCAAGAGGCAGCTTCCCCCGATCTCCTGACCACGTTCCCAGCAGGGCTTTGCAGCTCCGGGCTGGCCTCGTAATGATGTGTCATTTGCAAGTCAGCACCTTGCACTAAGCCTCGAGGTGGGAAAATTACCCAGGAGAAGAGGCAACACTGAATTCCCCCGTCTTGCTTATTTTCCTCGAGTCTGATGAAATCCCACTGCGCTGCTGGGGCTGCACAGCACAGCTCACTCTAACTCTAGTGTGAAATGTGGTTAGTCACAGATAGAAAGCCCAGAATGCAGACCTTGGCACACCTTCCCCACAGCATCCTCTTCCCTTTTGAAGTCATCGGCCTCTCTGTCCTTCAGAAGTGGGTGTGCTTGCTCTCTCCCTGAGTGCTGGAGCCTCTTGCACAGCATTCCTCAGCCTTCACCTGCCTGCAACGGCCTTGCAGGGACACAGCCCTCTTAATAGTCATGAGGGCAGCTCATCTCCCCAAAGACGCCAAACAATTAAATGCTTCCCATTTCAAGGCAGTTGCAAAACGCTCGTGCCACTGCTTGATCATACGAAGCCTCGATCGAGTTATGAAACCCTCTCAAAAAGAAAAGCCTGTGTATGTTAACCAAAGGCAGCTTGGAGTGTATTCCTGAAAGCCAACAGGTGTTCAGAACTTCTGGAAGGAGCTGTGATCCTCTCCAAGCGTTACTGCTCAAACGTGTCCTCAAACGCCTCGCAGCAGGGCACCATCCTGCAGTCAGGCTCCTGTGTCCACACAAGCTCCCAGTGCTGGAGCAAAGCTGCAGTGCCTTTGGGATTCAGACATCCCTGGAAACCAGCCCCTAAATGACTGGAATTGGTAACTATTCTATAAAATCACCTGGCAGTCCATCATGCTGCCAGGGAGCGAGTCACACCACGTTCCGAGAGACGGCAGATTTGCTGGAGCATGACCCGTGGATCCCTCACAGCACTCACCTCAGGAGTGCAGCCACAGCTCCCTGACTCCCTAAGGAAGGGCTGGATGGCACCAGGTCCCCTAAACCCAGGAGCACCCTGAGGAGCGACCTGGAGAGAGAGAAAAGCAGGGAAATCCTGCAGCTCTGAGTGCCACCCGCTGCCCTGCTCTGCTGAGCAGGAGATGGGAAATGCTCAACGTGCTGGCAGCCAGCAGATTTCTCCCCCAAAGTGACACGAGGAGGGGCTATTTTAGGCACGGTTTTGGTAAGGAAAAGATGTTAAAATAACCTTGATTGGAGCAATTAATACAATATGGGCTGGAAAGGAGGAGCAGCCCACTAAGGCAGCCAGGGCTGCAGGGTTCGAAGGACATGCCCTGAGAAATTAGGAGAC
Organism: Agelaius phoeniceus; assembly: GCF_051311805.1. NCBI lineage: Eukaryota > Metazoa > Chordata > Aves > Passeriformes > Icteridae > Agelaius > Agelaius phoeniceus. The sequence goes on along the minus strand of NC_135279.1, from coordinate 2,514,870 downwards.
CTGACTAGAGGAATCAAGCAGAGGGAGGAACATGGGGTCTGGAGGATGGAGACTGCACAGAATTCAAAAGTCCGAAGGGTAAAACACGTCCAAAAATTGTAACTTTAAAAAGAGGCAGAAAGATTGATGAGGAGTGGCTGCAGGAGGACATCAGACTGAAAGCAGCAGGGAAACAGCATTATGAGAAAGCATCATTTGCCAGGCATCAGGAAAAAAAAAATATACAAATACAATACAAACTTACTGGTTAGAAGCAGTGCATTGGCTGTTATCTCCTGCAACAGAGAAAAACTGCCATCCCTTAAATTCTCCTGCCTGAGTTCAACTCATTCAGCCCCCGGTCTTTCAAGGCTCTAGCTAAGTTAGACCTAGCAAAGGCAATTAAATAGCAAAACTCTTCAGCAGTATAAATAGTAAGAGAACAAGGACAAAAGAAGGGCCAGGCACTCCGGGTGAGGTACAAATGAAGAAGAAAAACCTATTCCTTTAATAGCCCTGCTGTCAGAAAGGGCAGAGCCCATCCCAGGGGCACGGGGGCTTTGCAGCCATCCTCACTGGCACAGCCAGCTCCTTAGAGGAAAGCTGCAAGTTGCAGCTCCGAAGGCAGCAGCATGTTGATAAAAGGGAATTTCCACACGAGCTTGGCACCGCCGCTAAGAATTTCAACCTTAAAAAAGACGCTGCGATGTCAAACCCTCCGCAAGGATTAAAAAAAAAAAAAAAAAAAAAAAAAAAAATTAAAATAAAACTTTGCAGGGCTCAGCCCCGGCACACAAACCCCGTGGGCCTGAGACAAAACCGGGGGAGGCCGGGGCTGCCTGGGGGCTGCGAGGGGGTGTCAGGACGTGCCTGCTGGTGCGTAGCCGTGGAGCCATGGTCCTGCGGCGCGGTGTCACGTCCCGCCGAGGAGACCCTTGCTCGGGGAGGTGTGAGTGGATTTCCTCAAGTGCATTTTGACAGCTGTGAGGAAGCGGGCGGCAGCAGCAGCTGGAGACATTCCTAGCTGCGCCCCCCCGGCGGGACCCCCGCCCCCGGCACGGCACAGCGCGCCCCGGCCCTGCCGGGGGCTCGGGGGCTGCAGGGGAGGGGGCGGCAGGACCGCATGGGGCCGGCGGGGTCTGATGAAACATCTGATGTGCATTACGGCAGGGCAAGGGGAGACACGCTCGCCCCTCCCCAGCCAGCGCGGCACTTCTCATCACCTGCTACGGATTTTCCTACGTCGTGCTGTGGTGTGTCTGTGTGTGTGTGTGTCCCCCACCCCGATCCAGCTACCGGACAAAAGGGAGCACCCAGAACTGCTGGGGGGGTCGCAGGGGTGATGCTCTCCCCACGGTCTGAGGGGGGTTCTGTCCCCCGGGAAAGCAGCGCCCGTCCCTGTTCGCCCATCCGGGTGTGCACCCAGGGTACCACTTTCCCCCCTCTAGTGATGTATTTGGCCCAAATCCCCTCGCAGCAAGCAGAGTACAAAATCTCAGGGTGGGGGGGGGGGGGGATGGAGAAAGGAGTGGAAGGTTTCCAAGAAAGTCATTGCAATAGCTGCTTCGGAAAGGGAATTTTTTTTTTCTTTGAAATCAAGTCTTGCCATGAGGCGGCAGTGCCGCAGGACGGCCGGCGCTGGCAGCCGGCTCCGGGCACGGGCACCCCGCTGCTCCTCTCGCAAGGCCAGCGCGGCTGGAGCGCCCCGAAGTTGCCCGGGGAGGGGGTGGGGGGCACCGTCCGCTGGCTGCCGCCTCCCTCCCAAGGGTGTCAAAATCCCGCTTTTTCACCTTTTTTTTTTTAATTTTTTTTTTTTCTTCCTGGTATCCCTCCCTCTCCCCGCACCCCCCATCCCCCGGCACCCCCATCCCCCGGCGCGGCGCGGGTGGGGCGGGGGGCGGGCGGCTGCAACCTGCCGGCGGGGCAGGGCCGGCCCCCGGCGGGCGGGCGGAGCGGGGCGGCGGCTGCCATTGGCCGCGGCGCGGAGCGACACCTGCTCGGCTCCCTCATGCGAGTGACACCGGGGCTCGGCGGGGATATTTGAGGCTCCCTCCGGCGCCGCCGCCGCCACTCCGCGCTCGCCGCCGCGCCGGGCACATGCGGTTCGCGGGGCCGCGGCGAGCAGCGCGCTGGGCCCGGGTGCGGCACCCCGCGGGGGAGGACGCGGCGGCGGCGGCGGCGGCGGGGGGAAGGCGCGACCATGTGCGCGGAGCTCGGCGGAAAGCTGCTGCTGGCCCCGGCGCTGCTGCTGGCCCTGCTGCTGGCCAGCGCCCGGGCGGCCGCGGGCACTGAGGCCACGCACCCGCCAGAGGGGCCGCAGGACAGGACCCCGCAGCAGAAGGGGCGCCTGTCCCTGCAGAACACAGGTACGGCGGGGGGGGCACCGGGCTGGCCTCTGCGTGTCCCCCTCCCCTCGCTGCTGCTGCTGCTGCTTCGGCTGCTGCTGCTGCAGCCGCGTCGAGTTATGACAGGCGTTTTATTTCGCTGTCCGACTGTCAGGCGTAAATCATCGCAGGAAATCGGAGCTCGCTCCTAATTACCTTTAAAGCCCGGCTCTGCCAAGCACGTGTTGCCCGTGCCCAGCCGCGGCCCCGCGCCCGGCTCGCAGCGCGGCCGGAGCCCCGCGGAGATGCTGCGAGCCCGGGAAGGAGAAACTTTCTCGGCGCAGCGTTGGGAAGCGGGTGAAGGGCCGGGGGTAGCCGGGAGGGTCCGGGGCTCTGCCTCCTCCGGAGGGAGCCGGGCAATGATGCAACGGGCCGGGGGTTTCTCTCCTCCTCTCCCGCCCCCCGCGCTCCCTCCCCCGGGCATTATCTGCCTAGGAAGAGAGAGTTGGGGCGTGCGCTTGGCTGGATCGCTTCCCAGCCGTGCAAAGAGAGAGCGCGGGATCCAGACGCTTCCCTTCCCCCCCTCCTTCATCCCGCCCCCCCCCCCTCCCTTTTCCCCCTTTTTTTTTTCTTTTTTCTTTTTTTTTTTTTTTTAACACTCTCCGTGCTGCGAGACGTGTTTAAACACACACGAGCAGGAATGCACGAATGCCCATTAGGGACTGCCACATGTGAATCACGGCACTGTGCAGTTCTCAGCACGCTGGAGCCAGGACATGTGATCCGGCGAAGGGTTTGCATCCGGATGCCAACACAAGCACCAGAGCGAGCCGCGCTCCCGGCCCCGAGCGCGCCCGGCTCCGCGCTCCGCAGCGCTCCACAAAGGGGTCCGGTGCCCCTTCCCCCCAGCTTTCCCTCTGTGCCTCCGACAACCCCTGCATCCCACCCCTGTGCCACCCCCAGATGCACTTCAGGGCAGGTAGAAGGGGAAAAAAATCAAAGGTGGGGGGGGAAAACCCAAAAAAAAGTGCGGCGGCGGTGATTTGGGTTTGAGCGGGTGGCGGGGGGGTCGTGAGAACTCCGGCAGGCTCCGCGTTTCCATCCGCGGCTCCTCGCTCTGCCTTGCAGCGGGTGGAAATTAGACCGAAAGTTGCTGTAAAGACTTGCAAATGGACCGCATGGCAGAGGGGGAGGCTGGGGATGGCTGAAACACGCTGCGGTTCCAGGGGGATTAGGCTGGCTCCCAAGGGCGAACTTTAATTAAAGGTACCACAGGGCACAGAGTACGGGAATTCTTAGCATCCTCAGTTCTGGTCTAAAAGCTGCCCCTGTTTAACTTTATCCCCAGGCTTTTTGAGCAGCCACCTTCCCTCTGGCAGTACTACTACATCCATTTTTTTTTAAAGGACCAGAAGCTGTCATGTTAAGAATTAGATTTTTGGGTTGGTGGGGTTGGTTTGGTTTTGAGTTGTTTTTTTTTTTGAAAGTGAGTATTAGACAGCATTTTTTGCAGTATTACATAACATCTGAAAGGGCAGAATAAACACATATGTACCTGCTAGCTCCAGTACATCTATTTTATGTACTACACATAGAAATATAAATATTTTCTATTAATTTCTGCACAGCTGAGCACACAGTTGCATTTTCATACAACTCCTGGTGCAAAGGACTTTACCTATCAGTGGGAGCTTTGCCATTAAATTGAGAGACATCCTGACTGGCAAAACCCAATGGTCTGCAAAAAATGTTGTGCTAAATGACCAGAAACTTGCTCAAAGTACCAAAAATGAAAAATTTTGGCTGGCTGGGTCCTGGGCTTCTCGTTTTGGCACTTAAATTTGCTGGGGGGGCTTTGCACAAGCCAGAGAGCAAAAATCACGCCTGTCTTTTGCTCCTGAGGAATTCAGGAGCATGAGACAGTTCTCAAGTGAAATAGTTTGACGTAAGCATAGTGGATTTGGCATTTCTTTCTTGGATATCACTTTCATAATGTAATACACCCAAGTTTTGGCCTAATTCCTGAAAAAAAAACGGGCACGATTAACCATTGTCACGCATTTTTCTCTCAAACTGATGTTGGTAGCAAAACAACTCTTGTCTCTCTACCCACCACCAGTTCCTGTGAAGAGTTCTCCAAATTAACTCTAACCAATACTCGTTTTAGCTGAAATCCAGCACTGCCTGGTCAATGCTGGCGATGTGGGATGTGGAGTGTTTGAATGCTTTGAGAACAATTCCTGCGAGATCCGAGGCTTACACGAGATCTGCATGACATTCCTGCACAACGCTGGAAAATTCGATGCCCAGGTAACATGGGGGGATGTCCTACCTGTCTGCTTGCTTCTAACACACACTTGGCATGTACTGCAGCTCCTTAACACATCCTTGCACCAAAACATTCCCAGAGCCAGTCTACTTGCTGTGATTCACTAATTCGCTAGGAATTCTTTGGCTGAAAGGTCCAGAATCAGGACCTCAGGACAGTAATAAAGCAGCAACCTGTCCTAGGAGCCAGGCTGGCTGTAGCTGCAGCTCCCTGGATCCCTTCCACCTCCTGTACCCAGGATAACTCCAGCAGAACCCTTCATGGAGCCAAACATGGGTTTAAGAAACCTGGGTGGCTTAAGCCTCTACACCATGTCAAAGCTGACTGTGAGGTGCAACTTGGGCTCCCAATTCACTTAGAATTATCTCAGTATTTCCCAACAGTTACTAAAGTTGGCCCTCAAGACTTGCACACAACCAGCCCAGGCAACCTCCTAAAGCCGCTGTACCCAAGCAAGCCTTGGGTTTGAGCACTGACGTTAAAATACGTTACTTCCATGGTATGTGGCATTAAGTTTGTCTCCTTCATTTGCTCCCCAGACCATTTATGCATCATTGAGCCATCCTGTTATTATGTCCTGTAAACCTCCTCTCCCATTCCAGAGCGGAGGGAAGGGAACATTCCGACAGGCCAGCGGCATTTGGCCGGACCAGGCAGCTTCCAGGATAACTTGACTAAAAGCACCAGCTACATGGCACTGCTAAAAGTGTGGCACAAAGTAGAGCTGTCCTCAGGATCCAGCCTGTCCCATTAGGGGTGCTGGGACCACCCAGTAGGGAGCACTTTTTTGGAGTGCTGGAGATTTAGGTTAAATGCTCAAGGATGTACCAAGGGCCTGGCTACTCATTAAAATGGGAATTGCTGCTTTTGTGGGTATCTGAAAACCTTCAACTTAATTTCCAAGTGGCTTCTAGAAAACACTTGTTTATTTTTGCACAATATTTCTGTCAGTGGACAGAGCTGACCAAAGGAGTAGGGAAGGAAAGTTGGGAAGGCAGGGAATGGTGCCTATGGAGGCTGAGAGCAGCCATTGATGCCAGATCCCCAGGTACTGCTCATCAAACACAGCCTGTCTCACACCCAGCCTGTCCCCAGTGCAGAGCAGGAGAGTTAAACCCCTGGAGCTTTATTTAACATGAAGGTGACTTTAGCCTCTGCTATGACATGGCTTTTCACAGCTCCTCTCTGTATCATCCCCAGTTATTTCAAGCTGCATTAAATGACAAGACTAACACTGGCCATTTTCTGCTCTGGAACCTGAGAATTGATGTCAGTTTGGGTTTATATAAGAATTCTCTTTTTCACCCCTATTTGCCTACTGTGCTGTGTGTGTTTGTTCCTAGAGGGAAGGGCAAGGGAGTGCCTTTGATATGGGAAACAGAAAGGGGTGAAGCAGCTCTTTGATGAGCAAGAAACATTTCTGGCTTGAAACAATTTGGGAACAACATCTGCTTGCAGGTCTGGGTGAATCTTGCTTAGTGTCAGTGGAGCTGGACTCTTGGATAAAGGGGAGCAAGGCTTTGGTCTTCATGGAGCACCTGCATGAAGAATCTGAGGCTGATGAAGAGGGGGAGGCATTGCCTTCCTTCCATGGGCCTGTTCTCAGCAGGGCACAGGGAGTCTGAGCAGAGCTGTAGCTGCAGGGTCCAAGAAAAGAGGAAAGGAAGGGATAGGTTTGATGCCCACCAAGCAACTGAGTGAAGCAGTCACAGTGGTTAAAGAGATGCTGCTAAAGCAGCTTTCCTCCACCTTATTTTTTAGCTTCTTGGTGTGATTTTCTTAATCTCGCTTAGAATTTCCTGCAACAGGCATGAAGACACTGTAGGATCATGATGATCATGATTATTATTATTATTAGTGCTGATTTGAGTCCCTCTCTGAGGAAGAAAATACTGATAGCTGGGGAATAGGGCAGGTGCACATAGATCATCCATACATGTTTCTGAGTTTGTAAACTAATTTAAAAATAATAATAATAAAAAAAAACCCCTGCAGTTACTGAATGGTATCTGCTTGTGGTCCTGAGGAGCTCAGCATGGCAGGATGCCCTCTCCTTTGTGTGAACCTGCTGTTCTGCCACCCTGGAAGCAAATTAATCCAGTAACTCCAGCACTGAATTACTTCAAGGTGCTTACATTTGCTCTTTCCCTCGTTGGGCCAGTACTAATCAGCTGTTGGGGCAGAGGAACCTCAGAGTAGCAGTGAGGAAGCCCTGGGTGTTTCAGTGCACTGGGACAGCAAAGCTGGGTGACTTGGCAGGGTCTTTAAGGGCAGGGAAACAGAGAAGAAGGGGAAAGCCATGCAGTGATATCCTTAGCTCTGTAATAACCCTTGACATTGTCCTGCAGAGAAGCAGCTGGCTGGGCATAAATCAGCTGCTGTGCTTAATGGACAAAAATACAGACCTACTCCATTTCTTTCCTTCTCAGGGAAAATCCTTCATTAAAGACGCTCTGAAGTGTAAGGCTCATGCCTTGAGGCATAAATTCAGCTGCATCAGCCGTAAGTGCCCTGCCATTAAAGAGATGGTGTTCCAGTTACAGCGGGAGTGCTACCTGAAGCATGACCTCTGCTCTGCTGCCAAGGAGAACGTCCAGGTCATTGTGGAGATGATTCACTTCAAAGACCTGCTGCAGCACGAGTAAGTGCCTCTGTGCTGGTGCAGTCAGAGCGTGGGAGCTCCTTCCAGGAGTGCCAGTGGGCTGTGCATCTGCCCAAGAGCTGTTTCACCTCCTCCTGGCCTTAAGCACCTCTTGTTTTCCCATGTACAGCACCAAGGTAGAGCTCTCTTTGCAGGGCCCCTTGAGGTTTGTGTACCAGGGGTGAGATGTGGCTGTGCAAGGAGGTGAAATGAGTTGGAGTTGGATGTGCCAGTCCCCTTGGTGCTCTGGCAAGTACACCATGGGTGTCTGCCATTTCCAGAGGCATCTCACAATGCTTTTTTTGTTTTCTGGGCTCAAAGGCATCATTTTGACCTCAGTATCCTGTTAGAGGTGACAACTAGAGAAGGGGAGAGAAGGTTTATGCAAAGTTGTCAGCAAGATGATAATTTCTTCTTTAAATACATACTTTGAAATGTCTTGTAGTTAATTGTCCCTGAAAGAGCTGCAGTCCCCCAGGTAATCTCCCATTCATCTTATTCTTTATTAATCTCAGATGCTTTTTAATAAAACATGGGGTTGTACAAAATGAAGGCACAAGTCAGATTTTTGAGGACTACATTCCTCTGACTGGGAGCACAGCTGTCCTCCAAGGAATGGCAGGCACAAATCCTACTTGGAATTGATCAAAGCTGCTACATGACAGCAACAAACCAAGCACAAGCTGTTTGTACTGACTCTTTGTGCACAAATGCAAAAATCAGAGCCTGTTTTTCTTGCAGGTGAACATCTCACTCCTGAAACAAGAAGGCTGAGCCACAGCCTGGCATCAGGCTTAACCTTAGAGCATCTTCCTACCACACCTCTGTGCCTTGATATTAGCACAGAAACTCAAATCCCAGCAGTCACGAGAGACAAATTTTTTTGCAGAATCACTTCTTTGGGAATTTTAGCCTTGCATTTTATTTTCCTCACTACCCAAAAGAGCTGTGCTCTGATTCCCTTAGTGCTGAAAACCACCCCCCACTAATATTTCAGCTGCAGTTGCAGAGAGATGTTTCAATGCCAATTCACTCCCATAAATCCTGTGCTGTGGTTTGTTCCAGCTGGACATGGTGGCCTGAAAGCAAAGCCCTTTCCCTGGACATTCCTGAGGCTGGGATCAAAGGCATGGCTGGGGGCAGAGCTGCTGTGCCCAGGGCCATGGGCAGCATCCTGCTGGCTGAGGGAGAAGGGCAGCAGGGCTCCATCCTGCCCAGCAGCACCTCTCTGGGCACTGCCTGGGCTGTGTCAGCAGCTATAAATTGGGTACTTGGCACCAATTAACCCCCCCATCATTTGGGGATGAAAAGAACCGTGCGAGCCAAAAGCTGTCCGAGGAGGAGTGAGTTATCCCTATTTTATGAACAGGCTCAAGCAGGAATGCTCAGAGGCAGCTGCTTATTTCTGGGGAGCTGAGCTGGGGGGTTGTTGGTTGGAGAAGAGAGGGTCATTCAGCTGAACACCTATAATTTGCATGATCTCATTTAGCGCTTCCTACACTCCAGCATCTCCCGGAGTGGGAGCTCGGCTCTCCTATGCGGGACTCCCCAAATAGAACCAGCCAGCCTCCTCCCCTCCCCTAAATTTAGAGGCCATCTCTGAAGCTCTTGAACTAAGGAACTTGTTCGAGATCAATAGGCAAGTGTGGCAGAGCTGGAAATAAAATCACGTCTGCTGACTTGCAGCCTTGTGCTCAGTTCAGGTACTCTGGTCAGGCCGGCTGAAATGCAGAAAGTAAAACAGGCAAGGAGAAATGGGCCAGTATTAATCCGCAGGGCTCTGGCAGGCTCTGAATACCTGAAATATTTGGCAGCTGAGCCACTTTTTAGTCATACCAGCAACCTTTTTTCTTACCAAGATTTCTGCAAAGGTTATGCCCAATTTCAAGGACTCATTTCTTGGGAGGGCCGGAGGTTTATGTCCTTTTGCTGGATCACTTTGTATGCAACGTGCTCAGCTCTCTCTTATCTCCTGCTTTACATTTAAAACAAAAACCTAAGAGCAGAGAAGCAAGTGGCAGCTCTCAGGCTTGTTCTCTGTTTTGCTCTGGCTGTTCTCTCCCGATGAGTGTTCGGAACGCGGTCGGGCAGCGAAGCCTCCTCCTGAGTCAGCTGTGGGGGTCAGGTTGATTTGCTATGGTGGAAGTGGTGACAGGCCTTGGCAGATTGGTCCCTGCTGCATTCCAAGTAACTTTTTTTTTTTTTTTTTTTGAGCAGTAGGAACAATCCAACCATGGGAAATATTTTGAGATAGGGGGAATAGGTGGCTCTCCAAGATTAGCGATTCAAAATGAGTTTAAGTGGTTGGTAGAGTTAGACACTGAGGATAATCTGTTGGTTTTCCTCATCTCTTCTGTCTTAAAGTTAATGAGAAGAGATTTAGACTTGTCCACAGGCAGCAGAGCTGCTGGATGGGGTGCCCAGGAGGGGCAGCCCCACCACCCACCCCACACAGCCAGGACTGCTGACCTCGGGCAGCTTTCCCCTTGTGCTGTGGCTGATTCCTGCCATGGAAGATTTTTAAGCACGTCCTTCTGGGCCTGCAAGCAGCTGAGCAGTTGTGTCAATAGACAACATCAATATTGACCCACAAAACTTGTGACCACAAGTATTTTAAAATTGCTGCACTCGGTGACCTGTGGCTGAGAAGCCCAAGTGCCTGTGCTCGAGCTGCTGGTGCCTTGGGGACACTCAGGGGTGGGTGGGAAGCACAGAGGGGATTCAGCCAGGGCATGTTTTGAGGCCTTGTTTGGCTGGGAAAAGGTGGATACTGAAAGCTCTGTAAGGAAATGAAGAAATAAAACTTGGTGTGGGAAGAAAAAAGTGCCACCAAAGTGGATTCCATTTGTCTGAGCTCTGTTCAGGCAGATCCTGGGTCCAGATAGGATCTTGCCTGTGATGGAGATCAACACCCAGTGCTCCAGAGATGATGAGGAAAGCCAGAGACTCTCTAGCTGAGTGAGAAAATGCCTCCCTCTCACAGACTGGGGGCTGGTGAATGCTCTGTAGCTGCCATTCACCCAGAGGCAGAGCCTGCTTGGGGAAGCTGAAGGCTCTGGGCAGGAGCAAGTGTCCTTTGCCTGCTGTCCTGAGTGACAAAGATTGGAGGGTATGGAAAGAGATGGAGGCAGAAAGTGTGAGACAGTTCTTCCACTTGCCAAGCAAGAGCTCATCTGTTCTCTGCTGAACATTCCAGTTCTCCCAGAGTATCTCCAGGGGGAGAGCAAGCCAGATCAATCCAGAGAGGCTTTGACAGGATGCCACCGTGCATTTCCTGCAGCGAAATGCCTGATTAGAATATGGGATTTTCCATAATTAACGTGGGCAGAATTGCTGCTGAGTCAGGGGGTGCCAGGGACTCACACCACTGGATTTGCTGTGCCCAGGGAGGGTGAGGCAGATTCTTCACTGATTCCCTGGGGTGGATTTTTAACTTTTCTCTCACTGCTCCCCTTTCCCTCCAGGCCTTATGTTGACCTAGTGAACATCCTGCTCACCTGCGGCGAGGAGGTGAAAAAGGCAATAACGAGGAGCGTCCAGGCCCAGTGTGAACAGAACTGGGGAAGCCTCTGCTCCATCCTGAGCTTCTGCACCTCGGCCGTGCACGGGGACGCCGTCCTGGGAGCCGACAGGAAGGTGGGGGAAGGCAGCAGGGCCGGTGCTGGCCGTGGGGACATGGTGGCCCACGCTGACCCCGAGCACAGGGAGAGCCCACGAGCAGCCAAGGCAGAGAGAGGTACCAAGGGCCACTCCAACGCCCGGGTCAAAGCTGGGGGCCACGGTCCCAAAGGGGCCCACGGGATCCTGGACCGGACAGACGAACTGTCCGACTTCGCCGACATCCGGAGGTGAAAAGAGGCACCAGCTCCCCCTTCCCCCCCTTAAACCTCCTCCCTTGAGTTCCATCCTCCTGTCTATGGACATTCCAAAGCATTTCCCATTCAGAGGTCAAGCACAGGGCATTGCAAGATATCTATGGACCTCGGCATCAGTGTGTATATAGTAGCAAAGGGAGAGCAGTGGCAATGGGTTATCGATCCAGCAAACTCGGCGCTCGGGTGGCAAAATGTCTCCGGCTAAATTCTTTCCCCCTTTTTTTTTTTTTTTAATGAAATGGACATCATCTGAAATTTAGGATCTTGTTGGGTTGGGTTTGGTTTTGGGGTTTTTGTTGGGGTTTTTTTTTTTTTTTTCATTTGGGGTTTTTTTTTTTCCCTTTGGTCTCCTTGGCAGGGGAGAAGGTTCCAAGCGGGCTCTGCCAGGCTGCATGTGGCTGCTTGTGGCTTAGCACCTCCAAAGGTTCAGGGCACGGCCTCACAGCAGATGGCTGAATTCCAGGGGGATTTGGTTTCTGCCTGTGGCTGGGAACGCCAGAGCTCAGGGCTCTCTGTGTGAAGCTCTCTAATGAAGGAGCTGCCCCGTCTCTGGCACAGGAACCATGTGGTCTGGAGCTCCACCACTTTCTCTGAAGTAACTTCTGAGCCATTGTTCCCACCTGGGCGACGCTGCCTGGTTTTAAGTGCCCCCTGTTAGTTTTTAACAACTGCATAACTTGACACTTGCTGATCACAGAACCATACCCAGTCACTTCAAAGGCAAGTAATCAGCTTCCAGACAAGGCAACGTGACTGTTAAGACTTGCACAGGGTGTGGAGGACCCCCAAAAGCATTCTCATGGGCCTCTGAAAACCCTGTGCATATTCTCTGCTTCCATCTGCCCCCTCAGTGATACAGGTCTTCCACCCTTACAGCCCAAGCCTAAAGGGGCAGGTGTGGGCTCAGACAGCAAAGGACCCTATAAATCCCCATATATTTAGTTCTTTTCAGGGCTGCATTGGAGGCCCATCAGAAGCCTGCCTCTCCTTAGCAGTGTGGTGTGGTTTGCTGGGATGTGGAGCCCCACTCTAACCTGCCTATAGCTTGGTTTATCCAAATGCCAAAGACAAGGAGAGGGGATTGACTTGGGTTTTTTAATTCTTGTGCAGGTAACGACAACCAATCTCCACAGAACGAGTTAGTAAAGGTGAAGAGTGTCAAGAGCTTATTGTCTTTAAGCAGTTTCAAGTGTGAATGAGATGTTTGGCCATATCTCTCCTACCCCCTATGCAATTGTTATTCTCAGGTTGCAGCTCTGCAATCCTATATTCCCAGATATTGTACTGGAAGTGGAGGCTGCAGCACCCACAGGGACAGGAGGGTGAGCTCTCAGCTTCCTCTAGAGGAAAAAGGGAGGTTTTCTTAGAAAGTGGGAATCACACCGGGGATTGGAGCCTTCTCATTTGGAAAGTTTGGGAGGAAAGCTGTGGGGGCAGGAAGGCAGTTCAGCAGAGACAGAACGTACCCATGAACTAACGTACGTCTTGCTGCATGGTGGGAAGGAGCTGCATAAACAGGAGAGGAGGGTGTTGGAATTTGGCTACAATTTCCAACTCAGATTTCAGTTCCTGCTAAGTGAGCACGGCTCCTAATAGCTACATTCAGGGTTTAATGCAGGGATCCACCCGCAGAACTTGGAGGCACTGCTTTAAATAGCGACCACGTAGGAGGCAAGAGGGGACAGTTGAGTTGAAAAGGTGTCTCTGTGATCACCAGGTCTTTGCTTAGAGACCTGGCCTCGATCCTGCCCGACTTCAGCAAAGTTCTGTGATGAAATTTTCATTTGGTTTCAGTGGGAAGAGCTGGGATCAGGCCAGGTGCTGTAGCAGCAAAGACCACGGTGATGGTGCAGTGAGTGTGGCCTCTGCCCCGTGGGGCTGGTGACAGCTCAGCCACCCCTGGGACACCCAGGCTGCCCCACAGAGCACCCTGGCGTGGGCCTGACTCTCTTGGCCACCTCCTCTGTTCCAAAATCCTGCTGGTGGTGCCCTAAGAAGGTTTCTGGCATGTGCCTCCGTGGGTTTCCTGCAAGTGTCCTCTCCCCCTTGGTGGCACAGAACCACCACGAAGAACAAGCTCAAACCAAAAAGACAATCCAAGCATTTTAGCACAAAAAATAAAAAATAAAAAAAATAAAAAAAAAAGCTAACACAAACCAGAAACAACAACTTGCTACCAATGTTCTTGCATTGAACTAAAATAAGATCCCTCTGTCATTAGAGGTCTTGATTCATCAATGGGAACCAAACAGAGATCTACATCTTTGAATGTCTCAGTCAACATATCACCTCAGCATGCATACAGTTTTATTTGTATTCATTGGTTCTGTGGGGAAAATTGTGTATTCCCCTTGTTTAGTCAATGAAAATTGGGGAGGGGGGGGACAAGCTGTGGGTGGGAGGGGATTTTTGTATAAGGCATCATTTTTTTTTTCCTCTGTGTGTGAAGATTTTATGTGTTCATCTACTGATTCCACATATGCTATTATTGTAAATATTTAACATTTCTATTTATTATAGTGTCCCCATTTAAAAAAAAGAACACTGCTGGCTATGATAATTTAAACGTATGTCATGACCTGTGTTGTATATATTCATGCCACTAGTATGGTTTTTTTATGTTTAAAGCTGCGTAAATATAGTTTTATACAGTTCCATAATGTTATTGACAGCATAAATCATTTATTTATTGTTAAACCTTTCTTTCATATCTAACAGATAGGGTGTGTTTTACCTGAGATTATTTTATTGTGACATCTACATAGCCTTAATTCTTTATAAAAAAAAAAAAGGAGAAAAAAAAAAAGTCCATTTAGATACTGTATGATGCTTTAATTAACATTCCTTATGAACTTGCTGTTCATGAAGGAGGTTTAGCTTAAAAGCCAAGGTATGAATGTTTCCTTTATGCTTTGCATCTGGAATGAGCCTTGTTCTGGAATGAAAATACTGCGAGAGAAGCAAAACGCCTACAGGAAAAAAGATAGCAGTAAACCCTGGAAAATGCTGTCCTAACTTACAGTGCTGAACTAAAAGGAGAAAAATAAAAATGAAATAAATAAATAAAAGACAAACTGTCCTTAATTCCAAATCTCTGGGAGAAAAACATACTAGTTTTATCTCGTGTAGAGTTTGCAGCCAAATAAGCTTGTAAATAAAGAAAATGCATATGGCTTTAGACAAAGCTCTGTACCTTTCACACACTATTATTTTCCTTAAACACTAATAAATGTTTTGAATAAGTCTGTGGCTGGGTTTTGTGTAGCTGGAATTTTGGCTGCTGTGAGATAAGGGGTAGGGAGAGCCCTCTGAAGCTGTGCCAGCAGCTGCAGCCAGGGAGGGCTGAGGTGACCCCAGCCAGGCAATGGCAGAGGGACATGGGGACAGAGCAGGGCACGGGCTCTGTGCCATTCCCCAGGAGAGGGAGACCTCGCTGCTGAGCGAGGACCTTGGTGTGAGGCAGGAGGGGAGATGCAGAATCAACTCCAGGGTGAAAAACGGGGAGGAGAAGCTCCCGCAGTTCTCCAGCTCAGAGAAAGCCCCTCCAGGAGGTTTCCCCATGGGTTGGGGTCACTGCAGCCACCCCATGGCTCTGGATCAGGAGGGTGAGGCTGGGGTGCAGCTCCTGGGGTTTCTCCTCCCTGCCCTGGTGATCCCAGGTTCCCAAAGCCCTCTGGAGCCAGCGCACCGTGCTCAGCCAGGCTGGCTCAGGCACAGCCCAGCATCCCCGAGTGCATCCCCGAGCAGCCAGGGAGGGGATCTGTGGCTGACCACAGCACCTGCCTGTGGCCAAGGGGTTGGCAGCCCCCAAAGCCCCAAGTGCTGGATTCCAGCCAGACCCATTAACAAACACAGCAGCAAACCTTTCTGCAAGCTGCAAGAGCTGATAAGGTTTGTCCTGCACGTATGAGAGACTCGGTTCATGTCACACAGCCAGTTACCCCTTCAAGATTTTACCCTAAACCAGAGGACATCTATTTTCACTCCCCACTGGCAGCTATTAATAACCTATCAGTAAGCACCAGCCAGTGGCTCTGTACAGGGATATCACAGGAGCTGTAATTCTCTCTTAAATCAGATATTGAAATCTTAGATGCTTACTGGAGTTTCAGCAAAGGAGAAAAGCAAAATTCTAAGGTTTACAAAAAGCAAGCTGCAGAAACAGCCCTTTGTGTTGTCTCCAAAGTCATTTTCATACCGTGTTGGGGTGTAGGCAGCAAAGGGATGGGGAAATTATGAGAAAGCACCTCAGAACATAAAGCATGGATTTTTTTTTTTTTAAGGCTGCTTGCATGAAAAAGCACATTTTTAACACTCCTTCTGTGGGGTTTAAAAATAACTAATCCAGTTGAAGCCTTTGGATGAGATGGGCTTCACAAGCCTAAATGTGATTTGCAGCAATGTAGGACCTGTAGCATTTCTCTGCCTGTAGGTGCAGCAGCTCTTTATAATCCTGTCATGGACTGTCAAACACCAACGGGAGAGTGCACCCTGCCAGCAGAGCTGTCACAGAGTTTGGTGGGATGTGAGCTCAGACCAGCCTGCAGCCAAGGAATAGCTGGTGCTGGACCCTTCACTGGCATTCACCATCCCAGTGCATTTTTGGTTTTTTCCTGCAGGAGCTGCTCCTCACCATGGCTGCGATGCAGCTGAGGTCGCTGCATTCTGCCTCCTCCCCGCAATTTCCACCAAAAAAAAGTTATTTTTTCATCTCCTAACATGAAAAATGGTGAGCCTGCATCCTGCTCCCCGAAGTGGCAAACGTTAGTGATGGAGAAACGACCCCCAGCTCCCCTCAGGGCATCACGTCTCACAAAATAGCACAGTCAGTAACAGAGTGCTGACATTAAAAAGTGCAGAAGCACAGGGAGAAAAAGAAACACTAAAACAGACTGCAGAGCAAGGATTCTGCATTGCACAACCCACTAAAATATGTTTAATACCAGCTACAAGTCTGCTTCGAGGCTGGAGTGATCTTAGTTCAATTTGTTCCGAGTCCCTTTACAAGCGAGGTGAGGAAAACCAAATCCAGAAAATTCAAACTGCAAATGCACATCCACAGCCAGCTGAACAAACCCCCCCTCACCCCGTATTCAAACTTGTGATCCATTTGGACTTATCCTCTTCACAGGCTCCCCTGTCTTGCCTCCCAAAAGCACAAAATTAATTCCAGCTATTGGCTTGCTCAGGCATACCAAAACATTTACAAATGTATATGGCAATTTACATATGTCAGCCCACACGGTGAGCTGAGTCAGAGCTGCTGCCAGCGCTCCTGCCTGCTCTTCCCAGGTTCCCAGGTGCTGCCCTTCCCTCTCCTGCTCTGCCTGGAGATGCCAGGAGAGCCCAGGCAGCTCCAGAGCAGCTCCGTGCTGCGTCACGCCTGAGGAATCCATCCCAGCCATCTTCCCAGGTGAGGGAATAGTTAAAAGCCTGCTGGGAAGCCTCTCAGCAGAGCATTTTTAAAGCTATTTCCTGACATCTCACCAGAAACACAAATCCCACTCAGTTTTCACTGCTAGTTCTGTTCGTGTTTCCATGCTCCCCTCGGAGACTCTCGCAGGAAAGGCTTCTCTCACACCTGCTCCAGGCACAAATCTTCCTGCCTGTTCCCCCAGGGACGAGTTCAGCACATCTCCAACCTTGAGCAGAGCCTGAGCCATGGTGGGCAGCTGCCCTGTGAGCAGCCAGAAGGGAATTTTGGAGAGGGGATGTCAGGGGGTGCAGCTGGACCCGCCCCAGAGGCAGGAGCTCCTCTGGTGCCTCCCAAAGCCTTTCCCAGGTCCTTCCTGCAGCACCAGCACCAACAGGTCCTGGCATGGGGCTGGGGCTAAGCAGAGCCTTGTAGTTAATGAAATCCTCACCTTTTTTGTTGCTGTACATTTTCTATGGGGGAAGAACCTCCCAGCCAGTTTGAAATGATAACCTGGTGTCTTTCTTGATTGGGAATGTGAAATGGGAATGTCTTTCTTGATTGGGGACTTGAGGGTTAGAGACATGTCAAGTGATGGGAAGCAGCAGGGGCTGAGAATTCCTATCTCCAAGAATACTGCCTGTTACAGCCTTAACCTTTTCTGCAAATACCATCCTCCCCCTATAAAAACGTGGCTTGGAGTTGATTTAGAAATTCTTTTCAAGTAAGAAGCCTTTCCTTGGAGAGTCTGCCGTGAGGTTCTCCGTGTAGATGGAGGCTTTTGAAGGAATTCTTCTGGAAGGCAGTGCCCCAGGGGCAGTGCTGGAAGTGCTGCCGTGCATCTCAGTGGCTCTGGTGACACCACAGCCACCAGCCCTGGGGTGGTTCTGCAAGAGGAACCTCAGCAGGGCTGAAACCAGGGCTGGCTTGGCTGGCACAGTGCAGGAGCAAAGTGTGCCCGTGGCACAGGCAGCCCCAGCTTCCCCAGTGCCACTGGAAACAGCAGCTCATGGAAAAGCTAAAACCAGGCTGCATTTTAACCCAGCACAGGATCAGCCCTCTGCTAGCTGAGCCATTATGGCACGAAATCCCTGCTAGAAACCCCGCTTCCATTTCTGAAATTTTCTGCAGTTTGTAGCTGCTTTTCTATATCCCACAGTCACACCGGGCTACATTTGTCACCCATGAATAATCCCACTTACATTGCAGAGTCTCTTCCTACCCTGGAGAAAAATGCAGTGGGAGGTGTGGGGAAGCTCAGTGAAAGCTGACAGCCAGGAGAGACTGGGAAAGGCCTACAGAGCTCCTTATTTAGATGTCCTATTTTAAGATAAAATGAAGAGGAACTATGCACATTCAGCATTTTGCTAAACTGACATGAAACCAAGTCACTACAAAATCAGTTTGCAGAGGGATGCAGTGCACATGCTTGAAGCCTTCTGTAAAATATTATTATTATTTATGATTGCAGTAGCTCCTGGCTGTCAGCAAGCCCCAACCTTGGGGCTACTGATCCGTGTATCACAGGAGAGAACCCTGGCCAAAAAAAGGAGAAGGAAACATTGCCCTTTGCCTCCCCATGCAGAAAATGAAATAGTGCCTGCCTGGGCACTCAGCATTAACTGCCTGCACAAAATGCTTTGCAACAGCAATGGCAGGAATTACGTGGTTTTCTCCCACCTACACTTGCTGACCCAAAAGCTGCCACTAACTGATGATGAGTCTGCAGAAGCTCATTAAAAGCGTTTCAGCCTGTACAGAAAGAGGGATTCAAAGCAGCCAGGATGGCTTGGAGGGGGCAGAGGATGCCCAGGGAGGCTGGAAATGCTCTGCAGCAAGAAAGGGCTCCTGAGAGTCCCAGCAGCCCATGGCAGCAGAGCTGACTCTGCAGATTCCTGGGAAAGGAGATGTGGCTGTGTGTGGGACACGGCCTGGGGAAAGCTGGCCACAGCCAACAGCCCAGGGCTGGGCCAGGAGGCTGGGGTGATAATTAAAGGCCCAATCTTGGGTTCATCAGAACCTCTAAAACAACCCATTGATAATTATAGCAGGACATTAGGATTAGGCTTTTTCCTAATCACTGAAGCTTTCCTGACTCCACAGGCTTATCAGGGACACTCTTGTCAAAGCCAGAAAAGAGATGAGGCTGAAAATAATCTGTCTTCAAACTTCCCACGTTCAGAAATGCCTGATCTGAGGCACGGGGTTTTCATGCAGCACTCCCTAAGCACAGACCATTTGCAAACCATGGAAAAGCAGGAAATCCATCCTGCCTCTCCACATAAGCCAGAATTGTACAACTCTTTAAGTATGATGAAGATAAGTCTTGAATACTGCTTTTAAAAATCTGCAATAAAGTTTACTAAGGTTTATGACGTTATATACCCTCTTGCTTGAATTCTGGCCATCCTACACTTCCCTTTTGCTGGTCACAGCTTTAGCACAGCCCAGAAAAAAGGTCAGGCCCTCTCTTTAAAGGAGAAAAGACAGCTGGACCTCCCCAAGGAAACCAGTAGCAGGATGAGACCATTTTGGGGGGGAAAATATAGTAATTATTCTGAGCAATAGCCTAGAAATCAAAAACCTGAAGGGGTGGAGTGAGAAAGGAGCAGACACAGTAGTGAGAACATGGGATGATGCCAGTTCTGCACATAAACTCATTTAGGAGCTTGCTTGGAACAAGCTGTTCTTAGGGCACTGCCAGACTGACCAGACAAGAACAGATTTCAGCCCAGTTGACCAACAAGTTGGTCAAACCCTCTCTCGTGCCACTGCCAGCCAACCTTGTAAACACTGAAGGTCAGATAAACATCCAAATGTTGCAATTTATTGGATTCACATTCCTCTGGCGATTCACCTATGTTTTCTTCTGTCGGGACAAAGGGTTGTGGGCAGCTCACAGGAGGATCATGTTCTCTACCAGCACGAGGCACAGGCAGGACAGAGAGGGCAGAGGATGAAATGGGAAGCCCAGACTTTATAGAAAAAAATAAAATCCCCAAGTGCAACACCCATCCTTATCTTCAAACGAAAACCGCGAATATTCTCCTACCTTAGCAATCCTCTACAGGATGAGAAAATGAACGAACTTAAAACCCTTTCAGGGGTGACAAAAGCAGGAGCTGCCACTGAGGGCTCGTTCTGGAGCCACAGCAGCAGGGCAGGGAGGGCTCTGGCAGGGTGGTGGCTCTGGGGCAGGCACGGCGTGTGCCCGGAGCTGCACGGCACGGCGGTGACGCACGGCTGGCTGCAGGGACACACATGAAAGGCAGGGTCAGCTCAGTCCAGAGGATGCCCCAGCCCCACACGAGGCCCTGGCCGCCCCTGCAGTGCCACAGGTGCAGCTGCAGCCTTAGTAAGGCTTGCACAACCCCTGCTCCAATACGCTCCAGGGCACACACACCCACACTCATAGTTCACTCCTCCGGCAGAAAAACAGACACAGGGACCCTCCTGTGGCACTGGCAAGGCCACTCTGGTGTCACAGGAGGGCTGGTGCCTCCAGTCTGTCACTGGGATAAACCAAATATTATCCTGATTGCAATCTTACAGCCCACGAAACAGCAGCACAAAGTTGGCTCTGGTTTCTCTCTATCACACAGGTGAAAATGCCACCAAACACAGGAAGGACAACCCCCCTGTCCACAGGCTTTAGAAACAGATGCTAAAGACCATCCAGGGTGGGAAAAACAACCTGTGGGAGTATTTGCCAATATCTCCATATCCCTGGAGAAGAGGGATCCATTCATTCCCTGCAGGGCCAGGCAGGAGCAGGGTGGGACTGGATCAGCCCCACAGCAGCAGTCCCAGCTGCCTCTGCCTTGTGCCCTTCAACAGCTCCCAAAGACAGGGCAAGGATTCAGCAGAGAGGGGCCCTGGAGCACTGCTGTGTTATTTTATTTCTGGCTTTGAACTCCAGGACCTGCCAGGGTTCCTGGATGTGGTGTCACTCACACCAGGTGGATTTTCCTGGGGTCTCTGCCCCAGCCAGCAGCGCTGGGAAGCTCTGGTGCCTGCTTTCCATCTGACAGCAGCACAGCTGAACCAGAGGGATGCAGAACTAATCCTGGGGAGAGGGGAGCCAGAAAGGGATTCCAGCAACACAAAAACCAGAGGGAAATGCTGGAGTCTGTGATCAGTATCTGTGACCCTTCATTTTCCAAGAAGTAGCAATGATAAGGCAGCTCTGCCCAGGTGAAAGATATCAGCAGGGCTAATTGTGGCTGGGCAGGCTGATTCTCATGGCAGTGCTGTTATCTCCCTGGATTCCAGCTCCCAGCAGCTGCTGTCACTGCTCAGAATATCCAGCAGCACAGAGAGAGGGGAAGAGAAGGGGGTAGAAAGGAGAGAGGAAAAAATGAGGAGAAAGGGAGAGGCAAGGAACGAGAGGAAAGGGAAGTGTAAGAACAGACAAGGCAGAAAGGGGAGGAACAGAGAAGACGTGGAAAGATGAGAAGGCAAATGGGGACTCTGAGCTGCTCCACAATTCCCTCTCACAGGGGTTTCAAGGGAGTGAAGCTGACAAATTGCTGGCTGTGGGTGTATTTCAAGAGGCAAACTCAGCTCGACCCTTCCCTGAGGACACCCATCCTCTGCAAGGAGGGACTGGGGCTGTGTGGAAGGCACAGGGAGTGAAGAAATGACTCCGGAGACATTACTAATGATCTGCTAATGAGGCTCAGCCTGTGCACACAGGGGAGGTTGCTCTGGTCCCCAAAATCCCTCCCAAGAGCCAAGGGATGTGCCTGGCCAGCGGGAAGGCAAAGCCAGGACACGACTTTGTGTCCACTGCCACCACATCCCGCTATTCCTGCACCCATTCTCTGTTCCCCTGTCCTGCCCAGCTCCCAGGTTTTGGGAGCCCCAGGTCCAAGCAGGAAGGAGCTGTGGGCACTGCCCTGCACAGTGCCCAGCACAGCCCAGGAGGGAACGTGCTGTGCCCGGCCAGCTGGACCTGTCAGACCTGCTGCAGGTGGCCCTGGTGATTATTACCCATTATTACCCTCCTCAAACCAGGTAAATACATGGTACAAGAGTCCCTGGGCCGAGGAGGCGACGCTGGGCAGAGCCACAGCAAAGGATGAAAGGAGCAAAGGTGAGAAGTGACCGCCCCAAAGCCACGTAGCACAACAGCAGCGCCTGGCAGAGCACAGAAAGGGTTTGTTGCCAAAATACAGGTGTCAGGAGCCAGCTGATATGGGTTTTGTTTTCCAAGACATCCACCTGGGGCTCCGGGTATGGCCCAGGACCTCCTGGGTGCTGGTGGCTTCCTGCAGGCCAAGCAGGACTCCTGAATTGACAAAATTAACCCAGAGCTGTGCTGGGTGTCCTGGCTCTGCCCACGCCAGGCTCCAGCTCTGGGCACTGGGAAAACATCTCCAGCAGAATCCTTAAACTCAGGTGGAAAAAGTCCAAACCCCTCACAACAACTCTGAGAGCTCCAGGAATAAATGTCAGGAGGGTGAGAGCAGAAAATAAGAAATCCTCCCCAGTCAGGATCAATGCCAACAAAACCAGTGCCAGGCTGAAAATACCTGCTGGGTCATCCACTGATAGCCAGTGGGGGCTCCTGGTGGAGATGCACATGGAATTATCACATTTTGGGGGTTTTTCATATTGCCTACTTGAATTTAAAATGACATCAGAAATAGAATCAAAATTATACCATCATGTCACAAAATCCTTTGCACTACAGGGAAAAATGGCACAAATTATACATGATGAGAACATTTTAAAGGAAAGTCAAACTGCTGAGATGGTGGAAGCTGCACACCATGACCTGAACATGGCAAAAAACTCAACAAATTTTGAGAGCAATAACTTCTACTGCAAACACAAAAAAAAATTATCAGAATTGTTCATTCTGATTTATTCAATTGGTTTGAGTGGGGTACTTTATCATTCAGGTGTTAATTAATGAATTGAAAAGCAGAAAAGTTTATTTTCCATTTCTAGCCATCAAAAAGTCCAAAATATATTCTATTACTAAATCTGTGAAGACCTTGACCAGCAAAAATACTTCATTTCACTCCCTACTTAAAAATTCCCTCAACAAATCACCTTTATACACAGAACAGGCCTTTACACTCTTTATTTTTCATCTCTAGTTGACACATTAGACAGTTTAATTTAGATAATAATTCCTTCTCATTCCTTTTCTGATTTCCCATTTCAATCCTGATAAATTTCATAAATCACAAAAGAAAACAAAGTCTTGCCAAAAACAAAAAGAAAATAAAAGAAAAAGAAAATCCATAATTTTCCTATGGAATAAATCATCCTTCTAAAAATCTGAATAAATGTCTGATAAGTGGAACAAAGTAAATGTGTACAAGTATGGGAAATCCAGAGCAAATTCTATGCAAGTGTTTAAGGCCCTGAGTGGCATTCTCTGGTCAACCACAGCAGCCCAGGTCAGGATCCCTACAGGATCTTGCTGAGGGTCACCACTCCTGGAGCAAAACCTGCCCCATGGGACCCACACCTCCATCTCAGGAGGAGTTTGGTGCATCAGCTGGAACCATTGGCAAAGGTCAGCTTGTCTCCCATAAAAACTAAAACATACCCCCCCCCCAAAAAAAAAAAAAAAAAAGAAAGAAAAAATACAAACAAACAAAAACAAAATAAATAGAAAAATTAATAAATAAATAAACCAAGAACCAAGTTTTCAGACTGGAGAACTGCAAGTGCAGCTTGTCCTGTCCCCAAGGTGAGGGAACTGGGGCAGGAATATCCGAAATTGCTGCCATGAGATTCCCCAGAGCCCATCAGCCAGGAAATCTGACTGCAAAGCGTGAGCCAGGATCCCTGCAAGGAAATTACTGCATCCCACCTCAGCCTGGGTCAGGACTGGGACTCAAAGCTCGAATATCTTGATTTCAACCATGACAATATCAGTGCATCCCCTGCCAAAACCTCCCCTCCTGTGCAGGGTGAGGAAAAGGCACCACGAGATGGCAAAGGAGGGTGAGGATTGCCCCCACCCTGCCCTGACACCGCACACCTGTGGGGCAGCAGGAGGTGGGAGCATCCCCAGGGATCCCAGTTTTGTTTTCCCTGGGAAGGGAGGGCAGGAGCATCCCCAGCCCTGCCGGGGTTGCCCAGGGTCCCCCAGTGCTGCCAGCAGCTCCTGCAGCTTTGGCAGGGGAGGAAGAGGAGGAAGAGGAGGAGGCCCTGGCCCCCAGCAGCAGCGCCCACCCACACTCCGCTCCCAGAGCCACAATTCCCGATTCTGCAGCACCATCTTCAGCAAGAGGGAGGAAAACCCCTTTTGCAGGCAGCAGCAGCAGCCGGGGGAGCTGCGGTTCCAGCCAGCAGCAAAAACCCCACAGATGGGAGCTCTGGGTCAGGGGTGGGATTTCTGCCAGCCCAGAAAAACCCCAGCACAACCAAACCTGGGAATAGTTGGTGGGATTTGGTGTTTTATTGTTACACTGCGCTCACAGCCCTTTTTCTGCCTACAGAAATGCAGCACTGGGCTGCTGTGCACCCAGGGAAAATCAAATTATCTGCCAAATTCTCCTCCTGGGTTTGCTCCCAGCAGCCTGCCCTGCACAGCCACATCCACGACAGGAAGGAAATGTGA
This sequence comes from Agelaius phoeniceus, assembly GCF_051311805.1. Classification (NCBI taxonomy): domain Eukaryota; kingdom Metazoa; phylum Chordata; class Aves; order Passeriformes; family Icteridae; genus Agelaius; species Agelaius phoeniceus. The sequence goes on along the minus strand of NC_135279.1, from coordinate 2,490,724 downwards.
AACAAATGGGATTTGCTCAGACCCTAAAAAGTCAAATATGGCCCCACAACCTCTAACACGTTGTCCCCAGCCCCAGAATTCTTTCCCATGTGGATTTAGAGCATCAGGAAGCACAAAAAAACCCCTTTCACACTCTTCTGCCTTCCAGCTGCTGATGGGGAGAGGACACAGAGCAGCTGGAGGTTTTTAATTTGTTTGATGACACTCCTGGGTAGGTCTCCTCATTTCTGGAGAGGAGCTCACTTTTATCCTGTCAGTATCCAGTTTCTCATATAACTCTGAGGGTAACAGCAGAGGAGATGCAAGGACTTAAAATAAAAATAATATTAATTTAGAACCTCCAAAAAATGGATGCTGGGCTCTGAAACAGTGGAAAGTTGATATTAACTATAAGTAAACTCTGAGATATTATTTCAAGAGCTATTTTAGTATAAGATAAAATTTAGAGAAGGCTATTTTCAGGAAAGTTACACTCAGACCACTTCTATCACTAGTTCTGAAGTTAGTTGCATTTTTTTTTTTTTTTTAGGAGAAACATAATCCAAATGGACCAAAATTACCTGTCAGTAATTGTGAGATATTTTAAATTCTCCATTAAAAGAAAAGCAGAACAGTGGGCAGTGGGGAGGGAGAGCAAAGCTCATCCTTTCACAGACTGAGGGAGAATCTGGCCCTTGGTGTCAGGCAGAGTGGGTGGATATAAAAACTCATTTCTACAGGAGGAAAACCAGAGGAGGGTGGGAACAGCCCCGTGTCAGGTGCTGACTCCCAAAGGTGAAGCTTTGACTCCTTTTGGCAGCGCCAACCCTTCCCAGCCAGCCACAGCTCAATGTGTGTGCGGCAGAGGGAGGGGAGCACAAATTCTGTGAATTCAGAGACACAGATTGTGGTGGGGATGACCAAAATTATGAGAACATTTTGTGAAATTATCAGGCTGGCAGTTTGTTCCTCGTCTTTTTTTATTCATAAATTCTGTTGTCCTGTGAAGTGCAGAGCCTGCAGCTGGGAGTGCAGCCCTCATCCCTCCCTGCAGTTCCTTTCTGCTTTCACTTGAAGGCAACCTTGCACTACTCATGGGCACAGAAAGGGGCTGGGGAAGCACTGCAGGCTGAGGAAATGGATTTACAGAAAATTCTCAAAGCCTGGCAGAAGGCTCACATAATACAGATCCGCATGCAAACCCTGAGATGAGAAATGCTGGCCTAGAAATGCCATGGAATGGACAGATATTGTTGAGAAACTGAACTAGAAACAAGTTTCAGAGGATGGCCTTGCAAAAAAGACTGGATGCTTTAGAGAAATAGAACTGTGGAAGGTGCATGGTAGTGAAACCCACGAGGAGTCATTTTAAATTATTAGCTTTAAAACATTTTTATTAGCTTTAGTGTGACTAAAGCTAATAAACCAAGAAATGCTCATAATGTAATTAAAAATTCATTAGCTCCTGATTGTGATAGTGTGAATTATATCTGTATTATCTCACCCTTCACACGAGACTAAAAATAGAATAAAAGTTTTTTAAAACACCTCTCAGCCGCCCCATCTCTAAGTCAGAAAAAAGCGAAATCCAACAGCAGGGATCCCAATAATAATAAATAAATAAATAAATAATAATAAACAGCAGGGATCCCAAAATCCCAGGCTGGCTCAGGCTGGAGGGACCACAGAGGGTCCCTGGTGGCACCTCCCTGCTCCAGCAGGGCCATCCCCAAGCTCAGGGCACAGCAGAGGGTCCAGCCTGCTCTGCAGTGAGACCCCAGAGCCCCTCTGGGCTCTGCTCAGGGCTGGCCCTGCCCAGGAAAAAAGGGTTTTCCTCATATCCAGGCAGAATTTGCTGGGATCAGTTCCTGCCCATTCCTCTTGTCCCACTGCTGGCCCCACAGAAGCCCTCCCTCCCTCCCTCCCAGGTGTACCAGGGCTCAGACACAGGGAAAACCAGCTGAATTCACTATATAAAATCTGATTAATCAATATTTGAACAGTGCTGGTTTTCCATGCAGCTCCTCTGAAGGTGCTTTAACCCCTCTCTGCCCACAGCCTTGCAAGGAGCAGGGAAGAGGATCAGCAGCTGCAGGGAACAAACAACCCCTGCCTTGGCTGCTCTCCTCACCTAAAGCACCAACAGTGACCACGCCAGCAGGGACAGCTCAGCTCTGAGTGGGGCCAGCACCAGCTGCAGAGTGGGATATTTCCTAATCAGCTGCCCCCAAGGAATTTTATCCTTGGATCCTCCTGGAGCTGCTTATCTGGGCCATTAGTGAACTTGTGAGGGACAGGTGAGATACAGCAGGCAGGCAGAGGGCAGAGGCACTGCCTGTCCTCAAAAGCAGGGGCTGAGAGCAGCCAGGCAATCACAGACCTGTCTGTGATGCCAGGAAAAAGCACCAGGAGAAAAAAAAAAAATACCCGAGAAAACCAAAATGAGCAGCAGGGCCTGTGAAATGGCCAGCAGAGAGTGGTGATGGGGTTTGTGCAGGGGAAAAGAGCAAAAGGAGATGCAATACAGAAGAATTTAAGGGTCCAAAGTTTTCAATTTGGCTTTTCCATTAATTTCAGGGAACAGACACATTGATAAATTGCACACATCCACTTCTTGACACTACTTTGGAAGGAGCAGCCAATAACATCAGTGTGCATGAAGCTGCATTTATGAAACCACTCCTCAAAGCAGAGCAGTATTTAACATTTTCTTCTTTCCCTTCTGCTCAAAATGACCATCTGGCAACAGATTTTCTGGAAGGAAGCCTTTTCTCTGGTTTCTGTTTGGGGACAGACCTGTGCCAACTTCCAGCAGTTCATGTGATTTAGGGATGCAGAATATAGTTCTCCTCTGAAACGTGCGTGGGCTTGGAGTCAAATTCAGACAGTGAAAAGATCTGGTGTGAAGCAAGCTGTGGGTTGCAGTACAATTTTCTCTCTGTGCATGCAATGCTGCCAAACTGGGGAGATTTGTATCCCTTTCCTTGCAGTCTCAGGCCAAATGGTAAATTCTGGATATTATCTTCAGTTATTTTACCTGCCCTAAGCACATCAAACCTGCCTGAAGTTTCATTTAAAACTCCAAGGAACTTTCATTTGGAACTGCAAGATCCTCCTCAGATTTAGCAGTCACAATTACAGTCAATTAAATTTTCTTTAAAAATAGAATAAAATATCTCTGCAAGAAGCCAAGAGGTCTCAGGGGCAAAACTTCCCATTTCAGGAGGGTGTGGGAGTCTGGAAGGACTGTCCTAAAGGAAGAACAATTCTCCCCGTGCTCATTTTAGAAAAGACATCTGAAACTTTTAAGAGCTAAACTGTCTTGCCTGAGCTCAGCCATCAGTGCACACAGAGGGCCTTGGAGACACAGGCAGGGGGAAAGGCTCCTCTAATGACCTGCACTGCCTCTGAAACCACCCAGCCCCAGTTCCACCCAGTGTGGGGGCAGAGAAGAGGAAATGAAACCTAATTCCCTGCTTGGAGACTTCAGGCCAGATTTCTGATCTTTTTTCCAAATGCCAGAGCTCTGAAACCTGGCTGTGTCCATCTGGGATGGGCAAGGAGCTGCACCCCAGGGCCTGGCAGAGCATCAGCAGGAGAGGGAGCTGGGCTGCCCAGGCAGGGGACGGCCACATGGGTCCCTAGGGAATGCCACCAGCCTCCCCTTATTCCTCAGAAAAGTCTCCAGGAAACCCTCACTGAATAAAACTTTTTTTTTTTTTCCTTAAAGGTTTTGTCTTTCTGTCTCTAAAATTTGGGTGGCTGGTCTTGGAGGGTGTTATTTTAATGGATTAAAAATAACTTGGCTTTTATTGCTTGGAGATAAAATGTGGCTAAAAAAATATCTCCAAGGAAAGAGGTTTGTGGCTGAGTAGAGGAAAATTGTGCCTTTGTGAATGCAATGAAATGCAAAAATAGACATCAAGACCTGGGAAAAATTAATTACTTTGTACAATTCCTTTCAGCTGTAACAGTCCCCACTTTTATTGTCATTTATTACTTCTACATCACCCAGCTGCACAGCCAAGGGATGTCATTTGTCAGGAAACCTCCACACTCAGCTTCCATTGCTCCCAGGGGAGCCCCAGCTCCAGCCCAGCAAGGAGCCCCGGGTGTTTGCAGGAGCACAGCATTGCAGGGAACACTCACAGCTGCTTTGAACACTCACAGAAACCAAGGTGAGAAACTCCATCAAGGCATTCACATCAGGCAGGCTGGGGAAACTGGGTGAATCTGTGGCTCCAGCTGACAAGAAAGGACCAAGCACCTCCCTTGCTTGGGGAAGCTGGCCTGGCTGATTTTCACCTGATTAGAGCAGAGGAAGCCTCAGTTCCCTGTCTGTGGGCACAGATAACAGGGAGCATTACCTGCTAAATTCAGAGAGCAGCAGGAGAAGCTGCTCTGGCCTGCCAGAAGCTCTGAGTTTGCTCCCCAGGCAGCTGTCAGCTCCTGGGACACACCAGCTGTGCCCCGGCTGCCCCCACACCTCAATCTGCTGCCCGTGTCAAATGTCCCCTTTCCCCAAGGCTGCAGGGCTCAGAAAACAGAGGATCCAGACAGTGCCTTATCTCAGTGACAACTTTTTCTGAAATCAGTTGGGAAAAACACGTCCAGCTATTGCCAACAAAGATCTCCCCCAGCTATTGGCACCGTCAGCCCCTGGTTACGTGGCTTCCCAAGCGGCACAAGGGATGACAGATTCATATTAATTCCAGTCAGCAAATGGATTATAAATACTCCCCCAGCCAGTTGCCACCTGATAGGACTGTCCTTGAGTCCTCCAATTGTGGAAGGGACTTGTCAACTCTAAATTTACCCACCAGTATGTATTGTATAAAACATAATACTCTGTCATCCTTGGTAGACACTTGTGCTGCAGCCCAGCATGGATTAGACCAGAAACTGCTGGTTCCATCAGACAGACAGACAGACATCTCACTATTGCTTATCTGCAGCCTTGGATGGCAGGGAGGAGAAGGGGATGGGTTTGACAGGATGCCTTGGTGCCCCAGCCATGGAGTTGCCACAGAGCTCACATCGAGTCTGAGTCAAGCAAGTGATCAAAAGGCAGGCCCACCTCACACCTTGCTGATGAGGTAACAGCTCCTGTTCCTGAGGATGGCCTTTCCCAGCAGGAAAATGTCCCACCAGCGCTGATAAAAGTGAAGCCACTCCAGGATGGGGTGTCCCAAAGCAGACAGAGCTGATTTGGACAGGCTGAGATAGCACTACCTGTGAAAAGCAGGAGGGCAGGAGGCTGCAAGTGTGTACAAATGGACTGTTCACTTGGAGAACCATAATTAGATGGGTTTAAATTTACAAAATGGAAAGTAAACAAAAAGCAAGAAGGAGCTCCACTTTTTCTGGCTTTAGAATGGTCCAGGTGCCTGCAGGTGGAGCAGATGCACGTGTTGGTGGCACCTGTCTGCAGCAGATTTTCTCATCCCAAAGCAAGGGGCTGCATGAGTGGAAGGACAATTTGTAAACCATCAGTTCAGGGCATCTACCCAAGAAAATCTCCTTTTTTCCCCCCTGTTTCTTGTTCGTGCACAAAAGCTTTCCAAACTGGCCAGCTGGAGAAGCCTCTCATCCCTGGCTCTCCACCTAATGGAGACTTGACTGATATTTCCATTATTTTCACTTACTAAACACTTTTTAGCAGCTGAGCCAAAAGACACCTGGCTCTTTTTGGAACCTGTATCTACCTGCTTTATTTGGAAAACCTCAGGGAGAGCAAGGCTGGAAAACAATGCATCAGAAAAATCCCAAGGATTTTTTGCTTTGAGTGACTGTAACACATCTGTGCATTTAGGAAAATATTTCACCTTTGCACCAGGAATTTTTTCTTATCTACATGAGAATCACCTAAACATAACCAAAGTTACCCTCCATTTAATAGCAATTTCTCCAGGCTTTCTCCATGTCTGGAATGCTATAGCATCTTTTAACCCCAAAAATTCTTTTAATTCACGCTGCAACAATGGAGTCACATGGAGTACCCCAAATTCATGGATGCTTTTAACCTCACACTCTGCACCTTAAATCCAGGGCTAAAATTCCTGGTTATTTCCTCTCCACATGTGGGATAGCAAAGGAAAACCTCTCACACCTTCAGAGCACTTGGACACCCCTGAAATGAAGGAGGGGCTGAAAAACTCTGAGGGGTTCAGGATCTTGCTGTGGAACAAAGCTGGGAGCTCAGCAACAGGGATAAAACTAAATATTGAATTGTTACTTTGCTGCACAAGCACTGTGCATCCTGTGCACTCTGGGACACTCAGGCTTTAGGGGGGAAAGGCAGAGCTGAAATAAACCCAAAAGCCTGACAGGGAATGTACACAACAGAGTCACATCCTGAGTGCTGAGGGCCTGGCTTTGCAGCTCACACCACGTCCCTTTCCCTGCACTTTTGCTCATGTGTGATACATATAAAAAGTAGCTCAGAGTGACTCCAGTCCTACAAGAGGCTTTTTCAAAATGAGGATTTACTGCAGGGCCAGTGGAGCTTACAATAAAAATGCACACAGAGACAGCAGTATTCACTGCCCTCAAAACGTAGAACAGAAATCCCTATTGCAGGACATTTTATCCCACTGGAACTTTAATCCAGCTAATGCTAACAAGTGGTTCAGAATAAACGTGGTGGGAATGAGGACAGGAATGGGAACAGGCATCTCTTTCCATTAGATCTCCACCATGGAGTTATCCCTGTCCACTGCCTCCTCCTGCACAGCACCAAAGTCCTGAGCATCAAGGAAAGATCAGCCTGCAGAGCTTTCCCACCCCTGATGAAATTCAAGGTCCCAGGACAGAGATACTCTGGGATTTTCTGCTCTGTTTTGCCACAGCTTCCATCACCTTCAGTGCAGAGCGCTGAACCTATATGAACCTACTGGATCAGGTTCATATTTTGTAAATATTATTGTTCTTCTATGAACTTTGGCATCAATGAGAGTGAAGCTGGAGAGGCTGGAATATGACACAAGGCTTTGGGGCTTGGCGCTGTTATTTGTCCATTTTTTAAAAAGTGGGGAGGAAAAGGATAGGAAAAGGATAGTTTAGAATTGTGGTTAAACACTTTTTTTTTTCTCTAGAGACACTGAGGATTTTGGCTTTGCTTTGTTTATTCTTCCTTGGGACTAAGTAAAGCCATATTTTTAAACATAGGACATCGCCCCCTTTCCTTTTATATGCTGAAATCCTGAGAGTTGCTCTTGACAGGGCTCAGGCTGCTCTGGCTACTTGGAGCTAAATGCATCTTTCAGAGTGTTTTTTGTGGCCTAAGAACATATTTATTTTTTCAGTCATTCCACTTTGATGTACCTTTGTTCACTTTCCAGGGGCAGTCCATTTTCATGACTTTCTTTCTTTTAAATCACAATATGTCAATAAAATTTCTAATTTTTCGCCTCAGTTCTGTTATGAAATTTCAAGCACACAAGAGATCCTTGTAATTCAGATATTTAAAATTTGATCAGCGCTTTAGGATCTCATTGAATCAGTGCTTCAATATTTCCTTAGTTCTCTTTGGGGAGTTTATTATCTTTTTACTTTTTTTTTGAAAATGGATGACTGATCTGACTCTGACACAGAACTAAGGGCACATTATTACTAAAGCATGTTTTGACAGTGAAAAGCATGAAAGCACGGATGCACCCCCTCATTCCAGGATGGAAGCCATGGAGCAGCTAATCCTGAACTACACACAGAGAGGCAGTGATGGAAACAACTTCTGCTGGACACAGTGAAGGGGAAAAAAAAAAAACTCAGAAAATAATTCAAGGTGGAGATTTCCACCTCCCTGGGCCGGCTGTGCCTAAAATGCAAACCCAGGGGATGAAGATCCAGGAGGAGTCAGCCTCCCTGTGTGGACAGTGTCGAGTGTCCCTGAGCTGGAGGTCGGGAATTCCTTGGGCACTGGGGGCTGTGCTGGGGCAGGCATCTGGGAAGAAGCACAGCAGAGCCTGACAGCTCAGAGAGGCCCAGATGTTTTCATCATTATGGAAAAAATCTGGTGGTGCCTCTTTGCCCAGAGAAACACTGGAGGAGGAAATGTCCTCTTGAGCTCTGATCAAGGCTGAACATTAAAACTGCGCTGGGCCAGGGTCAGGAAAACAACAGAAATCAGAGGAAAGGATCTTTTCTGACTCCAGCTCTAAACTTAAACGTGAAGGTGGCCCCCAAAAGTTGCAGTGCCTCCCCAGGGACCTTTTCCCAAATGAGAAAGCCGGAGAACAGGGCCTGCCCTTGGGGTGCCAGTGGCGTTTCTGCAGCAGCAGCAGCAGCATCCCCGTGCTCTCCTCCCTCCCCTCGCAGCAGGTGCTGCCCCAGGGATGTGCACCCTGCGGACACACAGACAAACCCTGGGGATGCTCAAGGACACAGAGCACAGCCAGAACCCTGCAGATCCCTGTGCTGGCTCTAAAATCCAGCTCTGAGGGAGCCCTCCTGTCCCTGGGGGACACAAACCCCCCGTCCCAAAGCCGGGATCCACCCGAGCCCCTTCTCCCGGGCAGCTCCCCGGGGTTGATCCCTTGGCTCAGATTCCTCCTTTCCCAAAACCAGCGCGGCCCCCGCCGGCTCCCCGCACTAATTTTAGCTTTCAAGCACGGCAGATACGATGTCATCAAAAACCAAAAGTAACTCCAAAGCACCGCCCGGGAGAAGAGCGGGCAGAAGAGTAAGAAAGTGGCAACAGCCGACCCCAAATCCTTTCGATTCTACGACAAATAAATCCTACCCGCGAAATTAAATGGCGATTGACATTTTGTGCGTTTCACTCCGAATTTTTTGTTGTTTAATTGACAAATAGAAAGCGTGGCAGTTGCTGGGCTTGATCCGGGCAGGGATCGCACAGAGCTGGTCGGGAGGAAAGCACCAAGGCACCCGAGCACTTCTCCCTCCATTCTGCCAGGTTTTTTTTGTTGGATTTCCGAGACTCCAAGGAAAAAAAAAAAAAAATAAAAGGTGCCGTTTAAAAGGTGTTTTCCCCTCTACCGCTGAAAAACGGGCTGATAATTAAGGCAAAATTTAGGGGGAAAAAAATTCAGACCTGGTTTTATTTATGCGACATTTCTTTGGAGAAATAATAATAATAATAATAATAATAATAATAATAATAATAATAATAATAATAATAATAATAATAATCGCGAAAATATCCAAATTTTGAAAATTTTACTCAGAGCAAGAAAAAAAAGTATCAAGGTAAAAACTTAGAATAACTTTTACAAGATTTTCGTTTCTTTCTCCCCTTTTGTTCTTGCCATGCACTTGAAATATCTGTGTTTTACATACGGTGATTTATAGATTCAGCACGCTGATGAAAACCCTTTCTCCTGCGTGTATTTACCCGTTTCTCTTTCTTATATATTTTAATTTTGCAGGGATTTCTTTCCAACCATTTTCTTTCTATAAAAGAAGCCGCGGGAGCACCCGGAGTTTTTGCTTTCCAGAGAGGATGCAAAAATGAAACAATTCCGAGAAACCGATCCATTCCCCGTCAGAACTTTACAAAACCCAACAACGGATCATTTCCCCACTTCCCAAAAAAAATAAAACCGGCTCAAAGTCCTGGTCCTGCTCCGGCAGGGTTGAGTTTTTCGCGGTGCCTCCGTTTGCAAGATTTAGGAGTGGGGAAGGAGGACCCGGCTCTGCCAAACGCATCTCGGGGCAAAAATAATCAAAATAATCAAAAATAATCAAATAATCGCGGGTCCAAGAGCTCCGTGGTAGCAGGGGGTATTCTTTTCTTCCTTACTTTTTTTTTTGGTAGTTGTTGGTTTGTTGAATTTGGAGGGGGTGTTGGTTTTTGAGGAGGGGTTTTTGTGGGTTTTTTTTTGAAATTATTTATGATTACCTGAAAGAGGCCCGGCAGGAGCTCACCCTGGGGAGCAGAGGAACTTTCCCAGGGCAGCGGGGAGGCTCCCTCGGGGCAGCCCAGCGCCGAGTGCGGCAAAAGCAGCGGGGCCGAAGCGAGAATTCGTTTTTCTGGAGCAAAGGGACGGGCAGGAAGGGCAGAGCGGCCATCCCGGGCAGGCCCCGCGGGAGCGGCGGGGACAGGGACGGGGACAGGGACACACAGGCCTGGCTTGCCCCAGGACAGCCGATTTCATGGCTCTCCGTTGTGGGTCACAGGCGGCGAGCAAAGGGGACACGGCCGGGAGACGCCAGAGAGGAGCCGGGGGTCAGCGCTTGTAACTCAAATCACACGGGTTCATCCTGACATCCATCCCCGTGGAACTGATCCCTCGGGAAGGGGCTGATCCCTCAGGAAGGGGCTTTTCCAGAGGGCCGGGGTGGATCCTGCTGCGGGAGCTGATCCCTCAGGGCCTTTTCCAGAGGGTAGGGATGGATCCTGCTGCGGGAGCTGATCCCTCGGGAAGGGGCTGATCCCTCGGGAAGGGCCTTTTCCAGACAACAGGGATGGATCGTGCTGTGGGAGCTGATCCCTCAGGAAGAGGCTGATTCCTCAGGAAAGGCCTTTTCCAGAGGGCCGGGGTGGATCCTGCTGCGGGAGCCCCGGGGGAACGCGCAGTTCCCGGCGGGGCTGATGCGGCACCCCCGGGCCGGGCGATGCCGGAACGCGGCCGGTCCCTCACCCCTGCGGGTGTGCACGGGCGAGGACAGAACACTTTGAAGACAAATTAAAGCCCGAACACCCTCTCATGTTAAACGTGACTCCCCCTGAGCGGCCCGGCCCCCCCGGGCTCCCCAGGAGCGCCAAGCGCGCCCAGTGACATCGCAAGACGGATCGGATTTTACACGGCCGGCAGGAAGTACCCGAGAAGTCAGACCTTTATCTCCTCTGGAAAGCATCGTGCCGACAGACAAGCCGCAAACACCCTGAAATCTTGCGGCAGTTTCGGGCTTCCCGGCCGAGCACCGCTCGCGTTCCCAGCGGAGCCGCTGGGACCCCTCTGCCCGGGGCAGGCGGATGGGGACAAAGCCCCGCCGTGTTTAGAGCTTTTTGTCCTTCGAAGCAGCCCAGACTTGCCAGTGCCCGGAAGGTATTTCGTTCTTGAAACTGTTTTCCTGTCCATCAGCAGACACCGGTGCGTCCCGGCCGCGGGACGCGTGTGACAAAGCATTGTCACATCAAAATCTCGTCGGTCGTTGAATTCCCCATCCCTAAAAAACACCGTATGGCTCTTGCCCGGAGTGCTTCCCCATGGAAACATAACGAACAAACGCTTTGGGGATTACCTGGACGCGTAAAAAAAACTTTTCTGGGAGCGCAGAAAACCGGCGGGTCCGAAACAAGCGCAAATAACGCGACCCCTGCCCGGGGACGGGGAGAGGGCGACGGGAAGGTCGGAGAACTCCCCCATCGCTCTCTGTTCACCAGCGAACCCAGCACAGTTACAAGTAGAAAGGAAAAAAAAAAAGTTACAGGCAGGGTAAAATTAAAGCTTTTCATTTATCTGCCCAGCTTTCGCTTCAGCCGCGGGGGTAAAACTCTTCCAGCACCCGAGGTGCAAGAACCAGCTGAATTGTCAGATTCCAGGCACGGAGCCCAGGGCAGGAGGGGAAACTCCACGGAGGCATTTGCTCTCCAAGTGCTCCTGCCCGAGTCACCGCACCCGAGTCACCGACGGAGGCGGAAAGAGGCGGCCGGGCCAGCCCCGGGCGCGCCCCCCGGCCTGCGGTGCCCAAAGCGAAGCAGCACCGGAGAGCTTTTACCGGGGCGTTTACCCGAGCTCTGCACCGACTGTCGTGTAATAAACGGAGGGCTCCGTGGTGCTGCTGCACTCCGTGCTGTGCCCTGACAGCATCCGCGCTCTCCCTGCGGTTTTTAGGACGCGATCATTTCCTAAAAACCCGGCGGGGTGAGCTGGGATGGTGGCAGGGCCACCTGGGTCCCCTGGCTCCGGTACCGGAGGAAGCCCCGGGCTGGCAGCGCAGCGGTCCCGGGCGCCGAGAGAGGCCCCCGGCCAAGGCCAGATTCGCACCAAGGTCCAAACTCTTTTTTTTTTTTTTTTTTTTTTGACAGCCGTTAGAGCTTGAAAAGACCGGGGGAAAACAAGAGAATAAAAACTAATTTTGTTAAATGGGGGAAAAAAAGAGGGGGGGAAAAGGAAGGAAGAAAATGAGGTTTTAGCTGCAGCGGAGTGCCTGGACAGCTCCGAAGCATTTTTTCCCCTCTGCAGAATTCCAGAGGAGTGAAAGTAAAACCTTTCCTGGCCCCAGCCGTCCCCAAAGCCCCTCCTGGAGCCCCGGCGGGACCCCGACACGCACGGCGATCCCGCCGGCAGCATTTATTCAGCCAGGGCTCGCCGGTTCGCAGCACCTTCCCAATGGCTTGGAAAGAATTCCTGCCCAAAGGACCCTGGGGAGCCCTCGGGGACCCGCAGAGGTCCCGGGGTCCCGGCGGCTCCCGGCGCCACGGAGGGAAGCGGGAGATTGGCACCGCTTCTCGCAAGGAAACCCTAATAGGCTATTTCTGGACTACTGGCTCTTAACAAATCTATAGCACCTGAAGTGTTAGCACTCAATTAGTGACAAGGTTTCAAACCCCAGCGTTTACTGGCGAGGTATAAACAGAGTCCTCGGAGATAGCTGGGAATTAGAACGGGAGGGGGCCCTGGACATCTTAACCGGCTGGGATTAAGAGGAAAACTTTTTTAAAAGGTACCATCTCTCTCTCTCTAAACAGTCCGAGGTGTCGAAAGCTCCGAGGGAGAGAGGATGTGCCCTCTGGAGCTAATTGCGGGGTTGGGGATTTCTTCTCTTTGTTTGGTTGGTTTCAGCAAGAAAAGTTTTTTGTGTCCTTTTTTTTTCCTTTTTAAGAAAAAAATAGAAAGGAAAAAAATACGAAAGCACCCTAAACCTAGCACCTAGCATTAATCACATTCAGCAATCCCGGAGAGAAGCAACGAGCGGGTGTGAACGACAACCCTGGCCTGCGAGAGGCCGGGGCAGGCTCAGTCCCGAGGGGGCAGCGAGAGCAACCTGCAAACAGAGTGAGGGCAGCGGGGGACAGAACAGGACACCCCCACTTTCCCCGACAGGCAGAAAAAACAGCAGCGGAATTTCACCCTATCTCCCCCACTTACACCCCTGGGTCTACAGAAAGTGTTTCAGGGCGCTCGCTCCTCGGGGTCCTGGCTCTCTTTACCCCTTTTTTCTTTTTTTCTTTTTTTTTTCTTTTTTTAATGTTATTTAAACGCGATCAAAAACGAGTCCGCAAAAGTTCAAAGCGATGCGGGAGAGTTCGGGGTCCCCACCCGCGGGGACACCCGGGCTGGGCAGGACCCTGCGGGCTGCGAGCAGTGTCCGGAGCTGGGGGAAGCTGTCCCTTTGTCCCTTCCTCTGGACAGCCGGAGCCTGGCTTCAGCGGGCTGCTGGAGAGCCCCGAGAAAGGGAGAGAGGGGCTGGGAGAGGGGGGAGGAATGGGTGCTGAGCCCCGACCCGGAAAGTCCGTGAGCTGCTGTACGTCAGTAACTGATTCATCAATCAGCCGGACACAGAGCAGACCTGGCCTCTCTTTGCGGAGTGTTTGCTTTTTCACCAATTATTGCGGCCCTGCAGCTCTTTTTGTTGATACAGTAGTTCTAAAAAGTGCTAATGTTCATTTATCAGGGGGCCGAGCCCGGGACTCCCACTAGTTGTGATTCTTCCAAAAATATAAACACGAAGAGAAGGGCTGAGGCTAAAGCCCCCATTTGTTTCTAAACTGCAGTATTAAAAGTGATGCATTGTTGAAGATAAAGCGGAGATAACGCTGTCTGTCTCCAATGAATGTCTCCCCGACGCATTAATGACATTCCAAATGATAGCTCCGGCTTATCGTTCAATTAATCACTTCCACCCTGTGCAGCCGGGCCCACATCGATCGGCAGCCGCCGTGTGACCGGGGGGCTGCAGGGAGCCCGGCATCCTCCACGAACCCCGCCCCGCCGGGATGCGCTCCGGCCTCCAGGGCCCGGGAAAAGCCCCGGGGCAGGAACGGCCGTGCGAGCTCCGAGCCTGAGCCGGGAAGGAGCCGGGATAAAGGAAGGGAGCGCTGCAAGGCGCTGCTCCCATCCCGCAGGATGGGGACGTCGCCAAGGCGAATTTGAGCGGCGGCTCTGGGTTTGGGGAGGGTCGGGATCGCTTCGTTATTTTAGCCCGTATCTAACCCACCCCTCTAAGCTTGTAATAAAAAGGAGGCAACGAGGTTCAGAGAGCCCGCGGAGGGCCAGGGGTGCCGCAAACACTCTGCAAAGCCCCTCCACAGGCCCCTCTCCCCAGGCTGCCTCCACATTCCCGGGGCACTTCACCCTCGCTCCTGCAGCAGAGGAGCATCCATCCCCTGCAGTTATTTCCCAGGAAAAGCCTGCAGGAAACGCAGCCGCGAAGATCGAGCCCTCCCCTCATTAAATCGCAATATTTCAGGCCTCCCTGTTCACAGGGATCGCTCCGACTGTCATCGCCAGGTCCGGGGCTGCCTCGCCAACAAACCGCTCCCAGCAGCGGCTGCAGCGGCTCCGGCAGCGCCGCCCGCAAAAACATCCGAAATTCAGCTCCTCGGGGTGCCGAGACCCAAAATCCCGGGGGGGTCCGTCCTGCTGGGGGGGTGGGCAGCGCTCACCTTTCCACCCGGCCCGGAGGGTCCCGTCCTGCGGGAGGAGAAAGGATTTGCACAGCTCTGACCCCGCCACTTCCAAGAGCGGGGCTCAGCCAAGGGCCCCCAAACTCACCGCAGCCCTTCAGGCTCTCTCTGCTCTGCTCCCACCGAGCCCATCCCCGTGCCGCTCTCAGCCGGGCGCTGGAGCGCTAAAGGAGATTCTTTATTTATTTCTAATTTTTTTTTTCTGGACCCCCCCTAACCCACCGAGCCCTGAACCGCCCCTCCGCAACCTGCGACTTCGAAGCCAAGGTTTATTGGAGCGGCTCCACGCGAGTTAAATGAACGAGCCCCACCTCTGCTCCATGAACCGGGGGCCGTGCGCCCACCCGAGCTGCGGGACCCGGCCGGGGACAGCGGCCCCTTGCTTTACCTACCCCTCCCATACCCCTGGGTATTTTGCAACACCTTCACCCGCGCTTGTTTTGATTGATTTTTTAATTTTTTTTTTCCCAGACAGTGTCGCATTTTTTGTTTGAAAGCTTTACAAACAAACGAGAGGAAAACCCAGTCGGCATTTCCCTCACCAAAGCCAGGCAGGGGCTGCTCAGAGTCTCTCTGCTGTCAGCTGGACTTTGCAATCATTATGCTGCTTTAGAAAATCTGTATAAACCCTGAGCGCGGATTTCCCCTTCAGCGCGCTTCACACAGCGGCGAACTCACGTTTTTTTAGTTCCTGCCATCGGATATTGCAGAATACTAAAAACGAAACCTCCGTTCTCTCACTTAAAAAAAAAAAAAATTAAATCAGCACATATTTGGTTGATGGTTTCCTCCGGGCCTGTTTATTTAATCTGACTGTATGATAGATAGCATCAGATAGTGACTTTGTACGCATTAGGCCTTTCTTTTTTGTTGATTTTTTTTTTTTTCTTGTTTCAAATGGATGAACAAACCCTCCGCTGCAAGGCTGGATAAATGCAGTGCCGCCCCTTTAAAAGAGCGGAGCTGTTTTTGAGATGTATTACTATATTAGGTGACATGGAACTTTGCATCTCTCATACCATCACCGCAATGTTGGCCAATAGAAAGCTAAAGTCACCCAAAAACTGCCTAGTCCCTCCTTCCCTGGCCTTATGGTCCGCTCCTACCTGGCGGCAGTGCACAAGTCAGGGCTACTCTCGGGAATGCTATGTGCCCCCTCCGGGAGCCCACGCTCCACCGCTGCTCCACCTTGGCCGCTCCCCACCTCCTTTTCCATGACCCTGGGCTGCGGCCGCTGCCCCGCTGTCCTCCGCAATGTTTCCTAGCCCTGTGACAAGCACCCCCTTCTCGGTGAAGGATATTCTGAACCTGGAGCAGCAGCAGCAGCAGCAGAGCCTGGGCTCCATGGAGCTGGCCTCGCTGGCCTCCCCGTCCTGCATGCTGGCCACCTTCAAGCAGGAGGCGTTCGGCACCGAGCCCCCGGCCCTGCCCGACCTGCGGGACGAGCTGCCCGAGCCGCCCCCCGGCAAAACCGCGGCCGCTTTCCCCGGCTCCTACTACGGGAAAAGCTTCGTGGAGATGGACTCGGCCAAGGAGGCCAAGGCAGACAAGAAAGGTAAAGCCAAGCGCTGCTGCGCGGGGCTCGGGAGCAAGGGATGGCAGGGACATGGGGAATCTCCCTGTAGGGTTGGGCGCTCGGGCGGGGGTGCCCAGAGCTGCGGGGGACAGGGGACAGTGCGGGCTGCGCTCGGTGCCGGGGCTCGGTGAGCGGCAGCATCGTTATCCCGTCCCGGGCCCTGCGGGAGCGGGGCTGAGCCCACCCGGGCAGGGTCCCTCTGATCCCGGCCCGGACACCCCCGGGGATGCGCCCCTGTCCAACGGGACGGGCAGAGCTGCCACACGCGAGGCCTCGAGTTCGGGCACAAACCAGGTGACAAATGCGATTCCTGACTCGCTCGGGGGTCGGGATGGGTTTCAGCACAAAGTTACGAGCGATAAATCCAGGCTGGGGCACAGGCGGGCGAGACTCACATCAGCGCACGGGGCACCGCCGTTTTCAAACAAAAACCACGGAAATTTTGCTGCAGAGGTACCTAAAGAGCGGGGCAGGGCCGGTCCTGCTGCTGCAGGAGCGGGCGGCCACATCGGCCTGCGAGGCCGAGGAAGAGCCAGGACTCGCTCGCTCTTTATTAAATACTAATTTATAATTTTTTTGCACAATTTTTCCCTCCCCCTTTTTCCCTTCGCCCCTATATTTTGCTGCAGAACTCTGTTCCTTACACAAGAGCCTAGAGCAGGAGAAAAGAGACCCGGAAGACCCCGAGCGCCCCAGACAGAGGAAAAGGAGGAAACCTCGCGTCCTCTTTTCTCAAGCCCAAGTGTACGAACTGGAGAGAAGGTTCAAGCAGCAGAAATACCTCTCGGCCCCCGAGAGGGACCATCTAGCGAACGTCCTAAAGCTCACCTCCACGCAGGTGAAAATTTGGTTCCAGAACCGAAGGTACAAATGCAAAAGGCAGAGACAGGACCAGACGCTGGAAATGGTGGGGATCCCTCCCCCGCGGCGGATCGCCGTACCGGTGCTGGTGCGCGATGGGAAGCCCTGCCTGGGGGAATCTTCGCCCTACAGCTCGCCCTACAATGTCAGCATTAACCCCTACAGCTACAACGCCTACCCCGCGTACACCAACTACAACAGCCCCGCCTGCAACGCCAACTACAACTGCAACTACCCCTCCATGCAGCCCATGCAGCCCTCGGCGCCCGCCAACAACTTCATGAACTTCAGCGTGGGGGACTTGAATTCGGTGCAGGCGCCCATCCCGCAGGGCAACGCGGGCATCTCCACCTTGCACGGCATCCGAGCCTGGTAGAGCCGCCCCCGGGCTCGGGACATTGCCAGGCTGCGGGGCTGGGGGTGGCTCAGGGGAGCATCCCCGCGGATCCCACGAGTGCGGTGGCCACGGACGGGGCGGGTTTTGGTATTTCGTGAGGGGACAGGCAAGCACCGGCGGGGGATGCCCGAATTTCCCGGCTCCTCTCGGCTCCTTTCCACCCGGGTCTTCACCCTGATAATTCCCCTCCTTCCTTCCTACAAACCAGCCGGTAATTTCGCGTGACTTGTTCCCAACAACACCCAGTCGAGCCCTGCAACTCTCTCCCTTTTTTGTTTTTCTTTTTTTTTTTTTTTAACTTTTACTCTATACTAATTATTATTATTGACATCCACATTTAATTTTTGCACTTCCCGTACGGTCCCCGCTGTTCGGTCAGTTCGGCATCTCGGCACCCCCAGGTGTCCCTTGCGAGGGATGAGGACAGACAGACAGACTCCCGAGAGACACAGACACCCCGGCCCGCCAGGTCCCATAGGGTTCTGCACTAAAACGTGAGTTAGCATGAAAATGCACTGTCCGCCCCTTCGAGCGCGCTGCCCTTTGCTGTACGAGCTGAGAGATCAGCGAGTTGTCATTAAAGAGAGTGGCTGAACCTCGCGTCCCTTGCGTTCTTGCGCATCCCGGACATCCCGCGGCTCTCCGGGGCCGCCCGCCCGCTCCGGGAGCCTTTCCCGGCCGGTCCCCCCTCCCCGGGTTTGTGCAGCCCCTCCAGTGCTCTCAGCATTCCCGTTTTGCAGCCCTCCGGTGCCCTCGGCATTCCCGTTTTGCAGCCCTCCGGTGCTCTGGGCATTCCCGTTTTGCCGCCTGCAAACGGTGTTCGTATTTTAAGGAGTTTTTTAAATTATTTTAAAGCCGCTTTTCGAGCTCCCAGCCTGGCCAAGCGCCGCCCCGTGTCCCCGGGCTGGGATCGGGACCGAGCCCATCGTTCCCAGTCTCCGGGAGCGCGGGGCTGGTTTATTATTCCCTGCACAGAAATCGCTGCAAAGAGAGGTACCCACACCCCAAGTCACGACCCAAAGCCCCCAGACTGCCCCCAGCCCATCCGCGGGAGGTTTCCACAGCCCCTGCCCCTCCTGTCCCCATGGGGGGAGCACAGAGGAGCCCCCGTCTGTCCCCAAAGTGCCCAGGGACAGCGAGCGGGGCTCCCCAGCGCCCGGCTCCCGCCTCGCCGCTGCCGCTCTTACGGTAGTCGCTATCAAATGTCAATTATTGGGAGTGAGAAACAACAAACATTGTAATTCAGCGCAGTCACAACATCCTCTGAGAGTGTCTGAGGCTGTCCGGCCGGTGACAGGGCGATTAGGGGGACCTGCCACCCCTCCTGCCTCGGCCCTATCGGCCCCATCAGTAAACAGGGATGGAGACAGGGTGGCTGTGGCCCTGGGACAGAGGATGAAAGGCTGCCGGGGAATGGAAGCTGCCTGTAGCCGCTCTCCCAAGCCCACAGACCCCTCCCGAGGTAGGATTGCACCGATAAGGAGCTCCCAGCTCCTTCCAGCCCCTGCGAACACCAGAGCAGCGCCGGGTGCTGCCCACCAAGCCCCCAGTGCAGAGTGGAGCACAAACACCTGTCTGGGGCTCGGGGCTGGCAAAGAGCGACCCTCAGCCTCATCCCGAGGGGAGTCTGTCTCAGGGAGCTCACCCCACAGAGCCACAGGGGTCCGAGACAAAGGGGACTCGAGGCTGCCGGCATGGGGACAGGGGACAGGGCTCCTGGGCAGGCCAGAAGGGAGCAAAGCCACCTCCCCTCACCTGGAACCATCCCCAGGGCTCCCTGAGGGCTTTGCCTTAGGGAGACACAGGATCCAGGTGGGAGAGAGGCAGCAGAGGAACCGGGAAATGCCCTGCCTGAGGAGAGCCAAGGTGTCCCCAAGAAGGAGGACAAACTCTGGGAAAACATTATTATTCTAACACCATATAAAATTTTAAATTAAATATTTGCATATGACAAACCTTTCATACCTAGGAGTGAGTTTAGTTATCAGTAACAGTTCTGTCATTTTTTCAGATAACTCTTGGATGGAGAATCTGACTGAGTGGGGCAGGAGAAAGCTGGGTTTAAACTGGCGAGGGGTGGGGGCAGTCACAGTTTGGGGCCACAGTTTGCCTGAGCTGTCAAATGGTCACAGTGGTGCCACCGTGCCACCCCTGCTGTCACCACCACAGAGCTCAGCCCGGGCCAGAGCACACAGGGAGCCCCCAAAAGAAGGACAAGTCCTGAGTTAACTTGGGGGCAGGCATTGAGGCTAAAACTCGAACTTTCAGAAACCATCCCGAAGCAGGGCCCTTCTTTAAGTGGGCAAACAAGACAGACAGCAGTGAAACTTCAGAAAAAGCCACAGGAAAAAGTAACTCCCCACATCAACACAGAACCCTTCTCATACACTCCCCACATCCGTTCCCTTCCTCAGACACTGTTATTTTCTCCAAACAAGTTCATTTTCCTCCCATAATAACTCAGAGCTACAAGCTATCAAGAAATCTGCCTGTCCAGTGGGATTTTCCTGCAGTGGCTGCTCTGGGCACCAGCTTTGGCTCTGATTTCCAGGGCTGCACTGTGCTCATTCTCAGCAGGGATGGATGTCCCACAGCCCCTGCTCACACGTTCCCCTCCTCCTGCGGGAATTGCATCACGAGCAGATGCAGGGCAGGGTGAGACGGGGTTTGGAGCAGCAGCCGGAGCCTTGGAGCCGGCTCAGGAAGTGATTTAGGAGCGGACACGAGCACAGCTGCCTGGGGCCGGCGCTGCCAGGGGCACAGAGCCTCGGTTAAAGACCTTCCATCAGCTTGGGTGAACGGGAAGAGCAAGGAGATACAGGAGGAATGACCCGATGCCTCAGCTTTTCTATTTTTCAGATTCTGTGCTGCTTTAGTGTGTGGGTCTGGGTTCACATGAGGGGATGGTGAGCTCTGTGCACAGAGCAGGGACACAAAACAATTCCTGCTCCAGCTGGGCACCAAGGACAAATGATCCAAATCTCAGCCCCAGAGCACAAACCCCGTGGGCTGGAGAGAGAAAAACAAGGATGGGACTGCAGGGGCTAAAGCTGGGATGGGACAATGAACTGCAAGGTGCAAATGGAGCAGAACTGATCCCAGGGAGAGACCCCGGGAGCGCTGGTGCATTTTGGGGCCATTTTGATTCATCTTGGGTGCAGCCCTGGCTGGGTTCTTGTGCTGCCCAAGGTGGATTCATTGAGGAGATGCTTTTAATAAATCCCTGCTTTATTCTGTAGCTCTGTCCAGCCTCTGTTCTAGCTCAGCCTTCCCAAGGCATCAGACCCCCCCAGCACACAAATTCCGGCCCAGGGCACTCGCTGTGCTCACGGATCCCATTTCTCCCATTCCAGCCCGGCCTCATTTCCAGCTGCAGCCCCACACCAGCTCAGCCCACAGGGTCAGGCAGGGGCAAAAGGTCCCCCCAGGACTTGCAGAAGCACCGGGGCTGTGCCTCTCTGAGCTCAGCCCTCTGAAAGGCTCAGAAAAAACACCCGTATCAAATCGGACCTGGTCCTGCCGAGCCTGAAGCGTTTCACAAAAATCCTGTGCTTAGGAAAGGTTATTGCAGAGGGAAGAGCAGGATCCTGGCATTTCCCCACAGAACTGAAATCAGGGATCCTCCCAGTGCCCAGGGGCAGGCCAAGGGGTGTAGGAAAAAAGCTTTTAATAAGATTTGCACTTGGATTTGATCTCGCTCTTCCCTCGGTTTGTTTTTTTGTTTTTTTTTTTTGGGATTACACAGCCTGGCACTGGCATTCAAGGCCCTGTTCAAACCCAGTTTTTTTGGGGTATTTTTTTGAGAATTCAGTGTCCCAGCTCCACCTGAAGGTGACAGGGTGAGAGCAGCTCAGTCCTCTCGAGACAAACTGCACATGGCAAGTTTATCCAAACCCTTTGGAATCCACAGAATTTGTACAGGAACGAGCTGTCAGCTGTAAGGGACTGATACCAAATCCCTTGCCTGCGGCAGTTTTGTAGGAACTGAAGTAATTGTTTTTCCCAAAAAAACACCCGTGCGGTTCCTAGAGTGCCAGAATTTTATTCCTTAAGTTCAAGGAGGTTTCACATCGGAAGTTTTTCTCTGGAGTCCAAAAACAAGATACGGTCCTGGCAGGAATTAAGTGTTTCAGTGTTCCCGAGAAGCTCGGCAGGAAAACAACAGATCAACAACCCTCTGTGCCCGGCCCCTAATTCATCTCACTGACATCGGTTTAGATCAGTATCAGCAGTAAGCGATTTCTTCTTAATGGGGATTATTAAGAAGAATCAACACCTTTAAAATGCCACTCCAAAGCGAGAAAGGGATGCGCTTTCAGGCTGGAGCCCGATTTTTCATTCCTGGGTGGTTTGTTATTGCCCAAAACACGAAATTAACGCTGCATTTTGGCACAGAGAAGGCAAGCCGAGATTTCTCCCAGCAGATCAAGAAACGCATTTGTGAAAGTTCATCAATCAAGGCTCAGCAAAGTGACACAGAACGAACACATTACTCGGAGATCTCCCCCTGTCTCCTGCAGTCATTTTAAACGCTGCCACTCCAGCGTTTATTGCAGCAAGAGAGACCCATTTAGAGACGGGAACATGCAGCAAAAAAGACCCATTTGGAGACGGGAACATGCAGCAAAAAAGACCCATTTGGAGACGGGAACATGCAGCAAAAAAGACCCATTTGGAGACGGGAACATGCAGCAAGAGAGACCCATTTGGAGACGGGAACATCCCGAGCAGCCCATCAGCCACATCCCCCCTTGTCCTGCGCAGGGCTGGAGCTGATGGGGTGAGGGAAAATGGTTGAGTTCCTCCGCATGAAGGAGCTGCTGGAACTTCCAAAGAAATAGAAATTATTTCAATGGAGACTGGATCAATAAGCTGAGACAGAAAATAAACTCTTACCCAGAAATTGAGTACCCAGGAAGAGAAATTCACATAGAAGAGCATTTTGAAACCAGCTCTGTGTGTGAGCAGCTGGGGCGCTGACCCCACTGAGACTGTAACACATCCCTTAACTCATCCCTGCTTAAAACAATGTGATTTTTGGTGTCAACAAAGAATCACGATCAAATAGCTAAATCACAGACCTAAGCCAGGAGATTGGGCATTTTCCCAGCCCATTAGAGAGGGACAGCGTGTTTGCAGCAGGTTGAGCAGTCCAAGGGTTCTCCCACCAGCTTTGAGAGTTCACTCAATACCTGCTTGGTTTGGAGGGCTGGAAAGATAAGTTGTCCTTAAAAAAAAAACAAAAAACAAAAAAACAACAAAACAAACAAAAAAAACCCCAAACCAAACCACACAAAAATACCTCAACAACAACAAAAAAACCAAACCCCCCCCCCCCCCAAACAAACAAAAAGAAACAAACCCCAAAAGCCCCACAGCACAACCCTTGTGAATGAGAATAAATCTTTTAGTGGTCAAAATAATTTTATTTCTTAGGGTTGGTTAAGATTAATTGGTCTTGGGGAGACATCCTGGAGCTAAATTATTACTTGTGGACATGGGTAAGCTGAAGGCATGAATGACACTGCTATGGAGTGGGCAAGGTCAGGAGTTAACGGGCTCAAATGAGGGAAAAAGAAAAGCAGATTTGTTGAGTACTTTAAATTCTGTGAACCTCTCTGAAAACTAGTTAGTAAGACACAAATTTAGAAAGGCATTTTAGAGTTTTAGCCCTAGAACCAACAGATCTGGTTGCTGAACACGTTATTAACTTGCACAGTTCAAAGCACCTGCTCTCTCTCCCACATTCTCCAGGGCTCTGGGCTCTTGGAGCAGGGTTTGGTGCTCTCTGCTGCCACAAGAACACCACAGAGTTTATTTTAGCACAGCAGACATTTCCTAAGTAGATTGCATTGTCCTCCAGCACAAGCTTGGAAATAACCACAACACTGATTCCTAGAAATCGTCCCCAGCTCCCACTTTCCTGGCCCAGGGTGTTTCTGCACCATGTGCAGAAGAAAAGCTGCAGTCAGAGCAGGGGAGGAGCAGCACACAGACACAGGCAGTGCTGGCTGGGAGCAAGAGCAGCCATTCAACAACAGCTCACAAAACCAATTCATACTCATTTCAGTCAAACAAACAAGCTTCTCACGTTTTTAAGCACCAAAAAAAAAAATCAGGATGAAAACCTTTTGCCTCAACTCCAGCAAACCTAACGGTGTTAAGGAGATGATTTATGATTTATGTTAAGGAGATGATTTATGCTGTTTCAAAGGAGGGAAATTTAAATCTCACTGGACTGCAGGTCTCATGTGCTGCTCCCCTCTGTGCAGAGCCCTCAGAGCCAGGTCCAGGCTGCAATCACACACTTCACTCTGCAGACTGGCTGATCCCACTGGAGATTCCCCAGGGCCAGGCTGGGGCAGCAGGAGCCCCTCTGGCACTCTGCTCATGCCAGGCTCAGTGTCCTCCTGCTGTTTATTGCTGCTTCTGGGGGCCAGAGGTGTTTTTCTGTTTGTTCTGGGTTTTATTTGAGCTCCACCAGCCCATTCCATGCCCAGGAAATGATCCCCAGCCCGTGCATCCATGGGGATTGCAGGAGTCCCCATCTTGGAGCCACCCAGCCCTGCTCAGAATGCAGGTTCATCTGTTCATCACTGCTGTCTGTAGCAACAGCCTTCACCAAGCTATGCCAAAAACAGAAAACAAAAAAACCCACCAACTTTATTTAGGTATAATTTATAATTCTGAAGAAATTAAAGCATAATTGCCACCATAAAGGGAGATGCTCAACCCTATCTGCCATCCAATACCCACAGTCATCCAGCATGTCCATCTGGGATCAAAAGTTTCCCTTTTAGATGCACACAGAGAAAAACTAACTTAAACCCCCCCAAACACAGTGAGAGCTGCTGATTATTGGCTTCTCTGAGAGTCAGGCCAGAGGTGACCATTTGCCTGGTTAGACACCAATTTAGAGCCCACCAAAATTTCACCTTGAGAATAAAAACCTAAATAACTTCTTATACCATGAGGCATTCAAATAAGAAATCAGCTTTCCCCCTCAAGTCCTCATTACCTACAGCATTTCATTTTTGTACACACAAAGATTATTTCCCATGTAACAAGGTGAACATAAATACTCAGTTTTTACCAAAAACCCCAAAAGTAAGAGCACATGAGAGAATCACCCCCCATGCAGCACATGGAACAAGAGGAACAGCTGTAGGTTAATTTCTAAATATCCTCTTCAATTTTCTTCCTTTCCTGACCACATTTCCAGTCCTGTTTGCCTCAATATTCTGTGAAAATGCTGTGCTCTGCCCCTTTGATCAGCTCCCTCAAAGCCCTTTCATGTCCTGCTGTCTTCATTAGCTCAGGGTTTAATTGCTGGCCCTGCCGGGGACAGACAGGTGGTGCAAGGTCACAGCAGGAGATGATGGATGGCTCTGGGCAGTGCCTGTGCAGATGACAGCCACCAAAACCCCTCCTGTGGGGCACAGCCCTGTCCTTGGGCTGGGATCAGCACCCACAGCATCCCACACCTGCAGCCACCCAGGACCTGCTTTGGGTCCTGGCAGCGACGATTTCCCAACCTCACTTCCCCAGCTCCTTCTGGTTGGATTTTCTAAGCCACACACACACACAGAGTAATAGATATGAGCACCACCATCCCTGCAAGCCCCTGGGACCAGCATTTCACCCCCAAAACCCCAGAAACGGGAGCTGAGCTCAGGTAAAAGCAGGAGCCAGCTTCAGACTGAGGCACAGGTGGCTGGGGATGGAGAGCCCATTTAAGCAATTAATTTCCATTTACCCATTAATTAATTAATTCCCATTTACACCATCTTGTTATTAAGATAAGATCACAAATTTTGCAGATTTTGGCCTTCAAAATTCCCTAGCCCAATGTTTTCAAAAAGTCTTCTTTGAGATCATTCCTGTTTTATCAACAGAGATAACATCCTATTCACTTCTGAGGGGACTGAAAGTAGAGGAGGTTCAAAATCAGCTGAGAGAAAAGTGTGGGCTTCAGGTCTTCACTCTGTATTTTTATTTTTTCCTTAAATACAGAACTGACAACTGGATTTCTTTTTTTTCTTTGAGTCACTGACAATTGGTGGAATTCTTTTCTTGGGGGAAAAGAAAAACCCCTTAAATAAAAATCAGCCTGGGAAAATCCAGCTCTGCAGAGTTCTTGTCATTGCTGCAGCACCCACTGCTTGTTGCTTTCCTTCTTTTTTTTTGGATAAACTCAAGAGTTTTGAGGTCTTGAAATCAGGAAGCCAATTTTAATTGTAGCTCTGACATTTGTGGAATATTGGGATGGTGATTCCACCTCATGCATGGCAGTGCAGAGGCAGAGCTCAAGTGAAGAACAAGGATCCTCCATCACCTGCAAAGGCTGAAAAGCCAGACAGAAATCCCCGAAATGGGCGAAAAATGGGTGGAAAGCCTTTGCACAGAGAGGAACTGACTTTTCAAAAGAGAGAAGGCTTTGCTGCCCTGAGCTAAAGATAGGATGAGCACAAGCAGCAGCTTTTTAAAGCAGCAGATCCCTCCTTATCACAAATCCTGGGAGGGAGCAGCATTTCCACAGAATGTGCAGTTCCACGGAGCTTTTCCTCCACTCCAGCATCACACCCAGGGTGAATCATCCTGCAGGGACCTTCCCTGAGCCTCTCCCTCATCCTTACCCTGATTTTCTGCCTGGGTACCACAGGTTCAGCCTTCCTTTATCATTTTGACTTTTGACCTTGGGCTGGAGGGTTTTGCTGTGCCACCAGTGCTGCTTCCTCCCCAGCCCAGGAGGCTTCACAGGAAGGGCTCTGTGGTGATGGATCTGTCAAGACCAAGGGTCAAGTTTATGTTGATCTACAGGTGTCAGGAGAGTATTGATCCTCTGATGAAGGTCCCTGAGAGGTCACCATAAATCCTCAGGGGATGAAAATCCCACATAAGTCGTTTGCAGATGCTGCAGGGGGAGGCAGATAAAGGACAGCAGCTGCCCAGGCAGTGTTAACAGACACCCCCAGAGCAGCAGGCGAGGCCACCACCACACTCTGCTCCAAGCCAGGGTGGCCAAACCTATAAAAAAGTGAAAGCATCAAGCAATTCAGGGCCCTGTCAGGGCAAATGAGCTCTTTGGTTTTAGCTGGAGCTGGGTTTGGTTTGCCCAGGACTGGAGGCAGCCTCGGTACAGACACTTGGCCCTCCTTGGTCAGCGCTCTGCAGTCGTTTCCCTGATGGTGGGAATTGCACCCACCTCAAAAAGTGCTTTTATGTACAACCACACAATAGTTTGGGTTGGAAGGGACCTGAAAGATTCTCATTCCACCCCTGCCATGGCAGAAACACCTTCCACTGTCCCAGACTGCTCCCAGCCCTGTCCAGCCTGGCCTTGGGCACTGCCAGGGATGCAGGGGCAGCCCCAGCTGCTCTGGGCACCTGTGCCAGGGCCTCACACCCTCCCAGGGAAGGATTTCTTCCATGTACCTGAGCTACATTTCCCCTCTTTCAGTTTGAAGCCATTCCTCCTTTCCTGGCACTCCTGTTCCTGATGCAGGGTCCCTCTGGTCCCTCTCCCCCTCAGACCCTGCCAGGTGCTCTGGGGTCTCCACGCCCTTCTCTGCTCCAGGCTGAGCATTCCCAGCTCTCCCAGCCTGTCCCCAAAGGGAAGGTGCTCCAGTCCCCTTATCAGCCTCGTGGCCTCCTCTGGACTCACTCCAACCATTCCATGTCCTTCCAGAATAATTTTAGAATGGGATAACTCAGTTGGAAGTGACCTACAAAGACCATCTCCTCCAATTCCTTGGTTCTGCAGATAGAAAACCCCCCTACATCAGCTACAGCCACAGCAGACACATAGAAGGAATCCCCTCCTCTGAATTTCCAGCTCCTCAGGCAGCACTGAAGGTCCCCAAAGGCTTTGACAGTGACCAAGACCCCCCTGTGACCCCTGGGGCCAGGGACCAGGCAGAGCCAGCCCAGGGTTCCTGTAGCTGGAGGATTTAAGCCCAGCAGCCCTGGCAGAGCGTGATGCTCAATCCCTTTATCGTGTCTCCTCTCCCTGCAGCAGCCAAAGCCAGGGCTAATTTTAAAAAGCAGCGATATGGGGCTGCTGCAGGAACACACGTTGCACTTGGCTGCTGGGAATTGGAACAGAAATGGGCATAAACTGCTCTGCTCTGCAGCCTGGGTGTTGTACCCTGACCCTGTGGGGGTAAAATGCAGAAGGATAACTTGCTAGCTTGGTGAAGCCCCAAAGTTACAAAATAAACCTGACAAGTTACCTTATTTGAGTAATTTTGGGGGAATAATAAGTCAAAGACTGAAGTAGGTTCAATGAAAATCAATTAACGATCAAAACCAAAATTTTACCCAGCTCTGTTCCTTTGGAAAAATAACATTTCAACATATTAAATCAAGATGAGATCAGAGCCTTGCATTTCCTCTCTGGTGAGCAGTGACAGGACCCAAGGCAATGCCTGGAGCTGTGCCAGAGGAGGGTTAGGCTGGATTTTAGGAAAAGGTTCTTCCCCAGAGGGTGGTCAGGCACTACGAGTAAAGAACCTTATCCTAAAATCCTGTCTAAACCTCCCCTGACAGCTTCATTTCTCCCACACCTGACTGTGAACCCAAGACTGGAGAAAGTTCTAAAGCCTCCCTTGCTGCCTCTATTCCATTTTGAGCCCAGCCACGCTGGAAGTGGCAGGTCTTTGTTCAGGGAAGCAGAATGTGGTGCAGAACTTTATTTCACAGTGCTACCTAGTGGTTTCTGCAATAAATGGTCAGCTCCTCAAAATGCTCCTCCAGACAGAACCTCGGTGTGGAGTAAATACAGATGACAATAAAATCTAAACTTTCATCACTGCCTGAAATGAGTTAAATTGCAGGGGAGAGAAAGAAAACAAAAAAGGGGAAAAAAAGGAAAACACACTTGCAAACTAATCCCGAGGGTTCCTGAGTGGATATTTCATGTACATCAACAATCCCATAGCAACCTCCCACAGCTCTATCAGATACCAGGAGAGGAATTATTACATTTATTATATTTACACCAGGATTTTTCCTCCCTCACACTGCCAGGGCCTGGCACAGGAACACAGAGCAAGGGGCACCCACAGCTCTGCAGAGCCTGTCCCAGCACCAGTGGGAGTCCAGCCCTGTGCTCAGAATTCCTGCCAGCACGGGGACACTCAGAGTGACAAACCCTCCTCCAAAAACCCTTCCACGCCCCTCCCAACCTTTCCTTTGCCCCACAGCAGGGGCTGCTGCACCAGTTTCTGCTCAGGATCACCCTCCTGCTGCCTGTTTGGATTGATTTTCACACTGACCCACACATTTTCCAGCACCACAGAGGAGCAGCTCGGCTGCGCTGTGTTTGCCCACACCAGACAAGGTGCAGCAGCACAAATTCATAAAATCCTGTTAAAATCTGGCAGGATCCAGTGGCAGATGTTAAACCCAAGCCTGAGGCACATAATAGTTTCCCTCTATTTAGAAGGGGGAGAGCAGCCTTTGCTTCCCTGGAATCACCAGATGAAAGGAATCATGTAAGTACTAAGTAGTATTAATAGTCCCAGGCACAAAATATATATATGAGAATAATAAGGCCAAACAATACTTAACAGTTATTTCCAATAGCAGCATTTGTATAATGCCATCGACACTCAACTGCTGATAAGCTGGACACACTTAAGGAATTTTAATAAGCCTTTGAAAAGCTTTAACTGATGTGAATTAAGCCCTGAGATAATTCCGACGCAGGGCTATCATTCTTCAGTTAAAAATAATTGATCTTGGGATGTAAACGTCACATCTTGTGCCCCGCAGTACAAAGGCACAGAAAATGTCATTTGTCACCAACAGTGCCCGGGGCTGATGAACGCGTTCAGAGGGACCCTGGGCTGTGCTGGCCCCAGGAACTTCTCCTGTGGGGTCAGGGATGAGGAAATCCCAGGAAGGAGGCTGAAAAAACCCGAATTAACTACAACCATTGCTACAATTCACTGAGACACCCGAATTAACTACAACCATTGCTACAATTCACTGAGATACAGGAATTAACTACAACCATTGCTACAATTCACTGAGATACAGGAATTAACTACAACCATTGCTACAATTCACTGAGATACAGGAATTAACTACAACCATTGCTACAATTCACTGAGAGACCCGAATTAACAACAACCATTGCTACAATTCACTGAGAGACCCGAATTAACTACAACCATTGCTGCAATTCACTGAGATACAGGAATTAACTACAACCATTGCTACAATTCACTGAGACACCCGAATTAACTACAACCATTGCTACAATTCACTGAGAGACCCGAATTAACTACAACCATTGCTACAATTCACTGAGATACAGGAATTAACTACAACCATTGCTACAATTCACTGAGATACAGGAATTAACTACAACCATTGCTACAATTCACTGAGAGACCCGAATTAACTACAACCATTGCTGCAATTCACTGAGACACCCGAATTAACACACGGTGCTCATTGGTACAATCCACTGAGATATGTGAATTAACAACACAGGGGTGCTCATTGCTACAATTAATTGGGATACCCGAATTAACTACAATCATTGCTACAATTCACTGAAACCCAAATTAACACAGGGTGCTCATTGCTACAATTCACTGGGATACCGGAATTAACAATACAGGGTGCTCATTGCTACAATTAATTGAGATACCCGAATTAACTACAATCATTGCTACAATTCACCGATATCCGAATCAACAACAGAGGGTGCTCATTGCTACAATTAATTGGGATACCCGAATCAACCACACCGGGTGCTCATGGCTCCAATTTACTGAGATACCCGAATTAACTGCAATCACTGCTACAATTAATTGAGATACCCGAATTAACTGCAATCACTGCTACAATTAATTGAGATACCCGAATTAACAACACACGGGTGCTCATTGCTAAAATTACTCGGGATACCCGAATTAACAGCTACAATTGCTACAATTCACCGAGTGCAGTGCCCCGGCAGGGCACAAAGAGCTGCTGCTATCTTTTGGCTTTAATCCACCAAAATAGCTCTGCTGCCATTCCCCTCTCGCAGGGGCAGAAGCAAAGTTTTCATCTGCAGCTAAGTACTGAACATAAAAGGTTTTTCTCCGTCTAGATTTACTGTTTGTTGTTGCTGGGGTGAGGCTTTCTCCACTGGCATTTCCTCACTATCTTTTCTGGAATCCTCTGACAGACACTTTTTTTTTTGACAAGGTGATAAGACCAGGAAGCTCTTGTTGAGATCTGCAAAACCTAAATATAAACCCTCATCTTCACAAAAATTAATTAACTTTCAGTAATGAGAAGGTAATTTCCCACTTGCTGTCTCTCAGCATGAACATTACCTTATTGATTGCTTACAAAGTTATTTATCATGAAGTCTGTGAAAGATCAGGAACAAAGTTTGGATCAAAGGCTGCAATTACCAAAGACAAAACTATTTTAAACAATTCTACAGATAAAGAGAATGGTTGTTTGGGTTTCCTTTTTCGTCAATTTTTTAAAAAACTATTTATATTTGTTTGTTTCAAATAAGCAGGTTACTGGGACAAGCCAGTCAGTGAAAGCCAGGAACCACTGACATTAAACTATTTTCATTTTTGCTGTAGCTACTTTCAAACATCATCTCTGTCATTTAAACAAACGGGAGTAATACGATGAAGAAATTGCAAATGCTGCTAAGAATATCCGAATGAGAAGCAGCAACAGCAACATCTTTTAAGAACACAGCTGAGAAAGAAATCCCTCATTATTTAATCCAAACTCTGCACTAGTGTATATATTTATAGATAGAGATATATTTAGAGATATATTTATAGATGTTATATGTATAGCAACATACAGAACAGGGGAAGGCTTGCTTAGATCTGAAACAGTGAGTATCATTTATATATATATATATATACACACACTATTTCTGTGAATATACTGAGCAAGGGGAGCCTTGTTTCTCTTGGAAACATCAAGTTATCATCAGACACAGGACAGGAGGCCGACCGGATCAATAGACTTACTCAATATAGAAAAATCTTATCTCGCTTTCAGGCTGGCTGGCCATAATGTCAGCACCCAGATGCCTCTGACAGAGTTATCTCCCATCAGCAGCGGCAAAACTCGCTCAGAGCTTGGGTGACACCTAGGAAAAGCCAATAACCCGAGCAGGAAAGCTGAGTCCCGCTGTCCATTTGGGAGATAAAGGCCAGCGAGCCGCGCTGGGCGCTCTTTGGGGCGTTATCAGAGGGCAGAGCATCGCTCCGGGCTCGGAGCTCCATCCCCGCGGGGACAGCGAGCCCGGAGCCCGGCGGGGTCAGCTCCCAAAGCGTCCCTGGATGTGACACTCAGCCCTGCCGCTGTTGAAAAGAAGAAAGCGAGAAGCTTTCATGTGGTTCTATATATACTGGCTCTATCTCCAGGCGCTGGTGTGCGCTGATGCCCGCGGAGCCGCTCTCCCCGCCTGCCCTTTGGGCGCTTATCGCGGCCCCCGGGGACACACGCGGCGTTATCGGCGGGCCGGGCTCGGAGCAGCCGAGTGGCATTTTCCTTTCATGCCATCCCCGACACCCCGAGCGGGGCAGAGCCCGCCCGGCACAGCCCCGGCCCCGCACGATAAGCGGGATGCGGGACCGGCTCTGATGCGGCAGCGATAGCGTCTGATCAGCCTCGCCGTGCGGGTGAAAAATAAAAGGAAGCGCAAGTGGAAGCGGTCTGAGGCTCGGCAAGGTGCCACAGCAGGCTGGGCACTCACGGGAGCAGGGTCACTGCCAGCCCCTGGCACCAGAGCAGGAGCAGCCAGGGCAGAGCCCAGGCAGGGCTGGATCGGGCTGGGGACCTTCACCGGATTCGCTTCTCAACTCAGAGTCACAGAATATTCAGGGTTGGAAGGGACCCACACAGATCATCAAGTCAAATTATTGAGTAAACAGCCCAGGCATCAGCAGCAGCCGAGCCCCCCAACCCTGACCAGCTGAGCCCCCCAACCTCTGACCACCAACCCTGACCAGCTGAGCCCCCCAACCCTGACCAGCTGAGTCCCCAACCCTCTGACCACCAACCCTGACCAGCCGAGCCCCCCAACTCCAGCCCAATTATTTTTAGTGGCTTTGCAAGGCTGCAGGAGCCTCGTGACCCACTCAGCATTTCAGTGCCCAAGGCAACACTTGGAGGTGCTAAACTGAGTAGAGATCTCTGTGAACACAAGAAGGGCTTGGGTCTAAACCCAATTAAGTTAATAAAGATCCAAATCCCCTCCTCAGACTGCAGCTTTCTTTATGTGGGAGAGGATTAAAACTTCAAGGCACAGGTACAGGGAGCCACCACCTCTCCCAATCCATCACCAAAGAAACTGGCACAGAAGCTCCATCACAGGTTCCTGTGAGGAAACCAAACCTCAGCTCAGTGGAGCTGTCATTCCCTTTGTGGCACAGAGTTTGTACCATTTTATATAAGCTAGCAGATAATAAAGTTGTGTTTATTCAACAGCCTCAGCCTGAACAAGTCCACAATCAGCTTTCAATAGCAGCAGGATGATTTGAGAGCCTGGCTGTGGCATTTGGTTGTGGTACAAAGCACCTGCAGCCTGTTTGGAGAACAATTCCCACCTTTGTGGGAAGGAAACTCAACAAGCACTCACTCAGTGACAGAAAGGGCTTTGCAGCAATGGACAACCACCAAGACACCACATCTGGGGAAAAGATTTGCTTCAGATTCCCTTCTGTGAGAATCACACCGTTACAAACAGGGTGGCAGAGCAATATTAAAGCTGATTACAAACCATTACAAACAGGGTGGCAGAGCACTGTTAAAGCTGATTTCCATCCTCCCCTTTTTCTGAGGGAGAGCCCCACATATTTGCAGACAAGCATGCACATGTCCCCTGGATATTCTCAGCCCCCAAAGATTCCAGCCTGGCTTGCTCTGGGCCACTTGGCATGTGATAGCAGCCACGCACATTTGGCAGAGACATTTTTAGAAACCTCCAAGCTATGAATTCACCTTTCCATTTTGGTAAAGTCAGTTATGTGGAAAGCATTTCAAAAGCACAACTTCAAATACAAACTTCATTTCCCCTTGTTCTTGGAGGAGAGGAAGGAATAAATAGTATTATCCTCTTTATTTGTTTTCCCAGAGTTATCCTGCAATATTTCTGTATTTGAGAACACCACAATCAATAATAAAATAATTATGAGTCAAATCGAGTCAGTCTCTCTCAGCACATTTACAGTGTATGTTAAATTTCCAATGCTCTTCAGGCCCATGTTTATTGCAACCATTAATAAAAGGCAACTTTCCAAGGAAATACAAACCTAACTGAATGCTCTGGAAGCGACCTTCATGCAGATTTCAGGGATGCAATAGCACCTGCTCCTGCCCACAGCCTTCCCACCACAGCCACGTGGGAATGGAGACCAGGATTGGATCTACACCCACAGCCAAATATCCAACAGCACTGCCTGGCTCCTGACACCCCAAGGGACAACTTCCAGGCATTTCCCCCTTTTTCCACAGGTGCTCACACAAAGCAAATCGCTCTCAGTGGGTTGGACTCCCCAGCAGGACCTTAAATCCACCACAAACCTCCAAGTTCCAAACCTCTAGAAGTGCTGAGGCATCAGAGCTGCCTGGTCCTCATCCCTAAGTGGCTCCAGCTGCTCAGCCAAACACCCCCAGTCCCTTCAGGGGCTGCAGGACACAGTTAATGAGCCTCCACCCAGCCAAGGAGCAGGAGTTCATTAACCCACAGCCACTTGATTGCTGCCAGCTGGGTCTCAGCCCCCCAACTCCACAGCAAGATTTCAGCCCTTTTAAAGCTCCTAGTGGTTCCTTAGTCCTTGTTTTAGAGAAGTGTTGTTCTTCAAAGGAAAAATATTTTTACTGCAACTGTTTTGTGACAGTAAATCCCACCCTCCCATTGCAGGGAGGGTACCTGGTACCTTTTGGAGGGGAATGGCCCAGGAGTAACAGGAGCACTCCTGTTTGCTTACACTTGTGTCTGAGCCCTCCAGCACAGCCCTGGACACTCCTCCAGAGGCCTGTTCCTTCCTTCCTTCCCAAACTCTTTCTACTCCTGGAGTCCCTGGTCTCAGAAGGGCTCCAGCCCTTGGCCTCCAGGCCATGCCCAAGAGCAAAAATTCAGAGGCCATTCCCTTCTCTCACCATCCCTGATGGCTTTGCTGCCCTTGGTAATGTAGACATCCAAGAAAATGCTACTCCTTTTCAGAAAACCAACACAAATCCATTTTTACCCTTCACAACA
Organism: Agelaius phoeniceus; assembly: GCF_051311805.1. Classification (NCBI taxonomy): domain Eukaryota; kingdom Metazoa; phylum Chordata; class Aves; order Passeriformes; family Icteridae; genus Agelaius; species Agelaius phoeniceus. Next base: position 2,456,073 of record NC_135279.1, on the reverse strand, counting down.
CAACCTCGGGCATGCAGCAGCAAGACCCTGAGGCACAACATCCTGAGTGCAAATATAAAACCTCTGCAGACACAGAAAAACTACCCAGGCACAGCTTTCCACATTCCCTGGATCAGACAATAAAAAGCCAGGAACAACCACTTCATCATTCCAAAAATTTGCTCACTTTACCAAAAAAATGAGAAATCAAGTCCTACCTTTGCTGCAGGAGCTGAGACTGTTACCAGGAGCAAGGCAAACACCAGAGTGGGTCTGCAGGGAGGGTATTTGAGCACCACTCCCCAGCCCCAGCTGGGCATTGTTAGGGCTGATTGGGGCACCCCACCATGCCAGGTGGGACCTGGGCAATCACCAGGAGCTGTGCCAGGAGGGACCTGGGCAATCACCAGGAGCTGTGCCAGGAGGGAGCCAGGCAATCACCAGGAGCTGTGCCAGGAATGAGCCAGGCAATCACCAGGGGCTGTGCCAGGAGGGACCTGGGCAATCACCAGGAGCTGTGCCAGGAGGGAGCCAGGCAATCACCAGGAGCTGTGCCAGGAGGGAGCCAGGCAATCACCAGGAGCTGTGCCAGGAGGGAGCCAGGCAATCACCAGGAGCTGTGCCAGGAGGGAGCCAGGCAATCACCAGGAGCTGTGCCAGGAGGGAGCCAGGCAATCACCAGGAGCTGTGCCAGGAGGGAGCCAGGCAATCATGAGGGGCTGTGCCAGGAGGGAGCCAGGCAATCACCAGGAGCTGTGCCAGGAGGGACCTGGGCAATCACCAGGGGCTGTGCCAGGAATGAGCCAGGCAATCAACAGGAGCTGTGCCAGGAATGAGCCAGGCAATCACCAGGAGCTGTGCCAGGAGGCACCTGGGCAATCACCAGGAATGAGCCAGGCAATCACCATGAACTGTTCCAGAGGGACCTGGGCAATCACCAGGAGCTGTGCCAGGAATGAGCCAGGCAATCACCAGGAGCTGTGCCAGGAGGGAGCCAGGCAATCACCATGAACTGTTCCAGAGGGACCTGGGCAATCACCAGGAGCTGTGCCAGGAGGGACCTGGGCAATCACCAGGAGCTGTGCTCTGCTGCAGGGTGGCTCCTGAGGCACCTCCTGAGCTGCAGCACCAAATCACCCTTCTCACCCCAAAGACAAATAACATTTATCTCACTGTCTCCACTGATTATTTCCTGCCAGGTCTGTGGCCCATCAGGAGCCTGGGTGATTCCTGGCTGCCTGTGGAAAGAAATTATTTAAGTACCTGTTGCATCCTGGAATTTCTCCCCTTCCCCTCTCACAAAAAATCCAGTAGTCCTTGCTATTTTTTCCCTAATTCCTTTGTTTGTAATTGTCTCTCTGCAAATTGACAGTTTATGTAGGTAAACTTATTTACAAAAGATTGGATTTTTTTGAAGCTGAGTAATTTCTCTTATTCAAATCCTCAATGTGCACATCAACAATTTAATTCGTTCTTGGTGCAATTCTGTATCTCAGGAAAGTCTGGGAGGAAGAACTGCCCTGAAATACAAGGAATGAAGAATATGGAAAACACATCCACTCTGTCCAGTCTGCCTGTTCCAGGGCCACAAAATAGGAGTAAAACCCTCCAACTTCCAAATGCACACCTTGGCAGTAATACTGCAAAGATAAAGGATGAAGAGAAGTTATATAAAGAAAAGGAGGAAAAGGGTTTTGATTTTAGTAGACTGCCAATCTAATTCTCTTAACTATTGTGTGAATTCATAGTAACAAATGGGGTTCCCATTTTTGGTTTGCTCAGAGCCCTCCCAAAACCAGAGGGACAGAGCCAGGCTGTGTTAGGCTCCCAGAAAAACAATCCATAAGCAACCACTGCTGCTAAAGAAAAAGCAGAATGTTTGCACTTTCAAGCCATCAGACTTTGCTTTTAAACAAAACTCTTGACATGAATACAATAAATATTTTATTAATGGAATGTGTAAGCTTTTCTCTTCCATCCTTCCTCTTACTCTCAGCACCTTACAACACAGATGGCAGAGCAGCTTCCAGTCCAAGCCAAGGACAAAACTTCATTTCAAGGCAGAAATCAGTGACAGGCTGAAAGTTCAGACTGGCACCTAGGAGTGCCCAGTCCCTCAAGTGCTGGATTCCCCAAACCCACAGGCAAATTGGCATTTCTTCTTTCCAAGCATGATTTATCAATCTCTTCTCAGGCAGCTCCCAAGCTCCACGGGGACAGCACAAATTCCTGCCTACTCTAATGCTCCTCCAGCCATTGCAATATCCCTTTATTATTTCATTTAAAAGCCCCACTGTTATCAACCACCTCTTTCTGATTATTTTTTTTAATAGTTCAGTGATTGTTGGAGTTTTACAAAAAGGGGAAGAGTCTCTTTTTGAGGATGTAGAGCACTGTGGCCAGGAAGAGGGCGAGGGCCAGGAAGATGAGGAGTTTGTCCGTCAGCTCCCGGCGGTTGTACTTGGTGATCAGCTTCCTCCCCAGCTGGATGGTGCCAGACATGGACTTGAATTCCTCATTTGCTTCCAGGATGGTTCGGGAAGAATTGGCTGAAATTAAAGGAGAACAGAAAAAAAATTTTAAATCAGCAGGTTGTGCTTTCAAAATACCCAGCAAAGTGTGTAAGGATGAGGTATTTGGTAACAGAAACAGTGCCTGAGGGATCCTTCTGGGTCAGGCTGACTTGTGGGTGAGACTGACACAGAGTTCTCACAGCTCAGGGGCGCAAAGTGAAATAAGAGCACTGAAAAGATTAAAGGTACTACTGAAGCTCCTGAATTTTGAATTTTTGGGTTAGCAGGTCAAATCTAGTTCAGGTTTTTCAGTCAGCACTGCTGGAAGCAGAGTGAAATAGGAACAGTGCTAGAGAGAGAAATCACCAGCAGCAGCAAGACAGGGAAATAATTGAATATATTAATTGCACCACTGAAAGTGTTTCCTCAAGCCCCAGCAGTAAATCAGTGTGGGCTTGCAGAATTATTCAGCTCAAACAGTTTTTAATAGTCATTTCTGACACACATAGCAATTTTTTGCCCAACAAAAACGAGAAGGGTCAACTAGAAGTGTGCGAGAAAACAAACACATGCCCCAAACTCCTCAGCCTTGCTCCTTTCAAATTGCTAAACAAAAGCAAAAGCCATGGAATGCCCTTTTTTCTGCTTTACAGAAAGCACAGAATGCCTGCAGGACAGTGCATTACCCTACACTGCCCTGGCTGCTCACAGAAAGGTCAAATCCAGCATTGTCTGGTTCACAAAAACAGAGCAGAAACAGGTCAGCAATATTTTGCAAAACACTTTGTCCCATCCCATTTCAAGAGGCATTTTGATCCAAGGGAAAACAGAAAACTTCTTTACCAGAGTTAATGACAAAGGAGAGCTTCCCTGCTCCACAGCCTCAAACACTCCCTGCATCCTAGGGAATGCTCAGGAAGCAGGAATTCCCACTGCTAACTCAGAATTTGCAGCTGGGTTTTGTAAACGACCTTTGGTAGTTTTTCCCTTGATGAATTCCAAGTGCTGTTCATTCAGAAATGGTGAAAAAGTGCCTGCCAAACTGTCCTTTTAATGGGAGAAGGAACAAACTGTGCCCAGCTGCCACCCTCACATGGGGCAGAAAGCAGAGAGGGCAAACTTGTGTTATTTATCCTTGTCTTTAAAGTTCCCTCCTGCCCAAAAGCACAGCTAGGAAGAGGCCCAGGCAGCAATTTCTGAATGCTCCATGAATCACCAGTTGTGACAGGTCACTTGATTTATGGTTTTAGGAGTTGAAGCCAAGGAACTGGGTGAAATCTTGGTTTCACAGTCCCTGATGCACTGCTGACAGAGCAAGTGACCTCGGGTTCAAGGCACTTGATCTCGGTGTCTCAGCCATCCCAGCTGGAGCCTGGCTGGAACAGCCCCTGTCCAGACACTCCTTGCTCTGTGCAGGGACCTGAACCCTTTTGTTTCCTCTGCTATCCCCAAATCTGTGCCAGGACAGTGGCACAGAGTAACACCAAGCTCACTCTGGGCACTGTGTGAGCTCACATTGCTTTTGCAAGAGACCCAACCTCATCCTGACCCCTTTTCCTTCTCAGCATCATGAAACAGAAACTCCACACAAAGTACACTGATATTTCCTGTTTATGTCCAGCTGTTAGAGGAGCTCTGCTGGCCAGTCTTTAATCATCATTGCAGCACATTCTCCCACTCTGCTCCTCTCCCCAGGCTGAGCAAAGCTGCTTCCACCACCCCTGCATGTCCCAATTCCAGCTGTACCTAAGGTCTGCACAGTCTCCTCACTCTGCTGCACCTGCTGGGACATCATCCTGCTGATGCCCATCAGACTCTCTGTGATGTTGCTTGCACTCTCTGCCAGACTTTCCTTTGTGGTCTTCCTGAAAAGAGAAAAAAAGCAAAGCAGGAGGAGGTAAATTGTTTTTTTGGATACTCTGGGAAAATGCTGCTGATAGGGAGATGAGACCAATACTTGGCAACATCTCTGCAGTGTACAAAAGACACAACTGGTTTTCAATGCATGAGAAATTCAGATTATTTTCACTAAACAATAAAGAATAATCACAAAGTACAAAAGTCCTGAATCCAAACAACAGCCCAGAATCTCACAGGGCTCTGTACTTCACCACTTATTCACCCAGGACTGTGTAAGTCCATGAGCTGCTATGGGAGCACCAACACAAACCCATTTTCTCATCCTGAGCATCCCAGCTGTTGCTTTCAATACACAGCCTGCACACACTCACAGTTCTGAATGTGAAAACAGCTTGGATAATGACCAGGTCTTGTTTAGAACCTATCTGGAATTAATGTAAAAGACAATATGTAAAGTTATGAAGGTTAATTTATCCCCTTTTCTGCTTAGACATGCCAAGAAAACCTGAATTCATCACAATCCTTAACAGCCCAAATCTCCACAAAAGGGAAATGCACTCATAAAAGAAAAGCTACACTTGATATAATTAAATAAATTAAAAATAATATGTCACTTCCATTTAAAATGAGTGAATATATGAGACACTGCTTAAAGCCCACAGTACAGTGGGACAGTCCAATACCTTTGTCTCAAGATGTCTCTTCCCTGCAGCAGCTGATCTTTCTCAGAGTTGTCAATAGCAATTTTGCAGGCCAGATTTGCCTTTCTCCAGGCTGCCTGGTTGCTGAAATCACAAGAGCAGATTGTTGTAATGTGATGGGAACACCTTGCAAGCACAGACAATTTTCACAAAGCAACCACCACTGCAACTGGGCACCCCTGATACATGCAAGGAGCCTCAGAATGCAAGAAATAGCTGGGCTGGAAAATACTTCTAAGATTATTCAAGTCCAAGTTGTGCCCCATCCCCACCTTGTCCCCAGCCCACAGCACCGAGTGCCACCTCCAGGGATGGGCACTCCAAACCTCCCTGGGCAGTTCCAGTGCCTGAGCCCCCTTTCCATGGGGAAATTCCTGCTGATGTCCACCCTGAGCCTGCCCTGAGCCCCCTTTCCATGGGGAAATTCCTGCTGGTGCCCACCCTGAGCCTGCCCTGGTGCAGCCTGAGGCCGTTCCCTCTCATCCTGGATGCCCACCTGGCTGTCCCCTCCTGTCAGGAGCTGTGCAGAGCCAGAAGTTCCCCCCTGAGCCTCCTTTTCTCCAGGCTGAGCCCCTTCCCCAGCTCTCTCAGCCCCTCACTTTCTCTACATTTCTACACACAACAAAAACATTCCATCCTGACATTCCCGCTCCTCAGCGTAGCATTTAAGAACCAAGGGAAGAAGAAAACTGAACCAGACTCCTAAGCCACCTTCTTTGAGCTCAAAGGGACAGACCAGAGTCAGGAAGTCAGGACAGGAGAAGGGAGCTGAACCCTTTCTGTCCCTGACCTCTTGGTCTGGCACAAAACACGTGGCAGGGGCTGTGCTTCCAAACCAGACTCTGAGAGACGCTGCACCAAACCCAGCCAATCTCTGCTTACAGCGGGCTCGGCAACAGCCCCAGCCGCCAGACCCACCTGAGCATTTGCTTCTTGTGGTTCTCCACCTCCCGCAGCAAGGCTTGTTTCTCCGACTCCTTGTCCTGCTCCTTGGCCATCTGCTCCAGCTCCTTCGGCGGAGAGCACAAACACCAGCACCTCAGCAGCCACCCGCAGCTCGCACAGCCCAGCCCCGGCCGGGGAGTGGATTCGGAGCACATTTATCTGATAATCCTGGGCTGCGACTCCCCAAATCTCAGCCGGGACCCCCAAAACACTCGCAGAACACCCCCAAACACCGGCCGGAACCCACAGCCGGGATTCTCCAGCCCTAAACCACAGCCGGTGGGCCCGGAGCACAGCTCGGTGCCCTCAGCAGCCCCGGCCGGCCCTCTCACCTGGATGCGGCCGCGGAGGTGTCGGAACTTCTCCTTCACGGCGGCATTGAGCTCCGTGAGGGCGCTGAGCGGCCCCGGGCAGTCCCGGATGTCCTGGAACACAACGGCGCGGTCAGCGCGGGCCCGGCTCTCCCCGAGGCCGTGCCGGGGTGTCCCGGGGCTGGCGGCGGTACCTGCACGGCCGCTTTGATCTCCAGGTCGAACTTGACGATCTCCTGGTGGCAGACCCGCAGCGGCACCGCCGCGGCCGCCGCCGCCATCTTGGCCGGGCAGGGCCGGGGCGGGCCGGGCGCCTGCGCGGGCGCCCCCTGCGGGCGGCGGGCGAGGACGCGCGGGGCTGAGGGGACGTGGCGGGTCGGGGCCCATGGCGGGGAATGCGCTGCTCCAAAGGGAGAAACCACAGAATTCCAGGATCTCCGAGGTTATAAAACACCTCCGAAACCCATCGAGCCCAAGCTGTGTCCCATTCCCACCTTGTCCCCAGCCCAGAGCCCCGAGTGCCACCTCCAGCCCTTCCTTGGACACTCCAGGGATGGGCACTCCAACCCTCCCTGGGCAGTTCCAGTGCCTGAGCACCCTTTCCATGGGGAAATTCCTGCTGCTGTCCACCCTGAGCACCCTTTCCGTGGGGAAATTCCTGCTGATATCCACCCTGAGCCTGCCCTGGCCCAGCCTGAGCCGTTCCCTCTCCTCCTGTCCCTGTTCCCCCCGGCTGTCCCCTCCTGTCAGGAGTTGTGCAGAGCCAGAAGCTCCCCTGGAAGAGTTCCAGGTTTACATCCAAGAGCCTTCCTGGGCTCCTGGCCAAGGCTGACACTGCTCAGGAGCAGGGTGGGGGAACACGGGGTCACTGCTGCACCTCCAAAATGAGAAGCAGGCAATGCTCTTTGCTTTTCCCACAAACTCACCCTTGGTGCTGCTCCTTCCCCGCTGCCCTCAGGCCGTTTCCAAAGGAGCTGCAGGGAGCAGTTTCTCGAGGCACTAACCCAGCTTCTCCAGATGCTCCCACACCAACACAGCAGTGCTGAGGAAGGAAAATCCAGATATTTCCTTACCTAGCTGTCATCCCTTCCAAAGGAAATTTCCTGGAAATATCAAGATGTCAGGGACTTACTTAAAGGCAGCAGAAGCCATTCACTATCATTCCACACAATGACTCGAGACAGTATTTCCTCCACAATTTTTATTTTAAATTACAAAGGATGTTGCATACATTGATGAATTTGTATCTGAATAGAAGTGCTAGGGATCAAGGGTGACAGAGTAAACAAAGTCAATAGTTTAATTGTGCCTCTTTTCAAAAAAATAAAACTGCACAACTATTAACCAACATTTAACATTGCAACTCAACAGATCATGCTTTGAACAAGGTAAATTTATTTTCTAACAGAGACAAGACTTTCAGTAAGTTTTTCTGAGCTCCAGTTGGAAGTTGATTATAGAATATCAAGGACAGCATTACAATCAATGACCCCAAGCATAGGCAGAACAGGATGCCATGTTTTATGTTTTGTTTAAAATGCCTTTTTTTTTTTTTTTTGCATCTGCATGTGCCATCAGCCTTAAGAGTTCACTCAACCACAAATACTGAGCAAGAAGTTTTCCTTGGATAAATAATATTCTGGGAAGACAGATAATTCCAATCAGAATGTATGAATATCCATCATTATAAGAGAGATTAAAATTAAGTTTTCTTACTAGGTTCTGTTTCCTAATCAGAAGATTTTTATAGGGTGGGATGTGCTTTTTCCAACACCAGAAAAGCCAATCCAATAATTTTCCTTACAGGAGCTAGTTAAGTCACGCAAATTTGACTTTAAATATACCCAACTAAAAATTACTTTAAACTCCAGAAAACCTCTGAACAATGATGTTATCTAAAAAGTTTGGAATTTTGGTTGTTTTGGTTTGTTTTTTTTTTTTTTTTTTTTTTTTTTTTTTTTTTTTTTTTTTTTATGGGGGAAATTAAAAAATGCAAGTGTGGCTTAAAAGAGCTCTGGTTCCACTTTTAGCTCCACAGCTTGTTAGAAAGACAATAAATTCCGAGTCAGTATTTGCTCCCATGGAAGTTCATGGATGTCTAAGAGGCTGAGGATTATATTCAGAGTGCAAAGACACCTTCTCGAAGCACTGGAGGGAAAACATGGCATATTGTGAAATGCAAGTTGTAGAAAGACAGAGATTTTTGTTTGCTGCAAAGAAGATACAGCCTGAAAGTGCCATCTTTGATTAATGACATTGAAGAACCCCAACTTACATTGGGAGATATTCAAGAGTGGTGTTTTCTCAACAGACTAATGCCCTTAATACAGTTACAAGAAGGATCAGTCACTGAGGCAGCAACTGTTTGAAATGTACTTCACACGATCCCTGGGGTAAACAAAATAAACCTCAGCTGTGTGCAAGGCTGTGTCAACAAGCCAAGACCACATCTAGCAGCACACTCCACACTAGGTGATTCCAACTGAAGCCTCCAACTTCAAAAGAAAATCAAATCATGCTTAGATGCACTCTTGAAACTCAGGTCTCAAGGCCAAATACAGATCCTGACATTCACGGTCCAGAACTGGGTTGTGCCTCAGCAGAATTTCAGGAAGACGAGCAAGCACGTTTGAGGAGCAGAACTGCATTTGCTATTTCTGCTGGAGGCAGCTTGGATACAACCCTTGGAAATTCTCCTGATAAAACCTTTTAGAGCTTCTTTAAAAAAAAAAAAAAAAAAAAAAAGCTATGTTTAAATGATTTATGGAAAAGCACATCCAGTCATTATAGCTGTGAATAAGCTGTTTCATTAATGAAGGCAAATATTAGATAAATATTGGGGGGTGTCTTTTAAAAATAAATTTTAAACTGACACCTCTACATTTCCAAAGTGTCTGTTTGCTTTTAGGTTAGTTAAAAGACCTTTCATCCGTTTTAGGTTGGTTTTTTGTTTGTTTGCTTTTTTTAAAAACCCCAACTTTTCCCTGGCCCTCTTAGTATGGAAAAAAGTCAATCTATAAATTAGGAACTGAACACAGCTGAGCCTGACTCTCACATCAGCTTTACAGCAATATAACTTTATTAAATCACAATGATTTCAACTGGTGTGATAAGAAAATCCAGCCCATCCACACGTAAACATAGCTTTAGTACTAAGTCTCTCTCATCCCAAAAAACAAAAAGTACTCACCAAACGTCAGTAAATGTGTTCAATAAACCATAAAAGGAAGCGTTAGCAAAAGGGGCTTTGGGTTTAAAAACACCCTTCAGGAGCACCCCCACGTTTTGCAAGGCCATTCAAAAACTGGTCTTCCATAGAAATACAAAAGGACTACTGAGAGAAACTGAAATCAGCCCTGTCCGCACTCGCTCCAGCACGCCTACATCAGCTCTGATTCCACCTCAGAAGCTTTGACGAGTTCAGAGGGAATGAAAAACACTTAGTTCTAGATGTACAAGTAAGGCACAATATAAAGCCACATCATCATCTGTCATGAAGGGAGGGGAAGGACGAGGGTCATACATGGTACAGCAGAACAAGCAGCCCATCGATTCCAAGTGTGGCACCTACGTTCAGACTGACGAGATCTCGACAAGAGCAGTTATGACAGCATGCTTTTAATATGGAAACAAATCCTAGAGAATCCAGTGTATCAGAAAAAGGAAGAGCTTTCTGGTTGTATTAAATCAAAAAATAGATCATTGTTTTTGGATATAGGATTAAAAGTGAATATTCACAATGCCTACACTCAAAAACAAACAAAAAAAAAACCAAAAACCCAGGACTTCGTTAAGATCCACATACTATGTATGAACACTGAAAATCTTTAGAAAATGGTCTTCTCTAAAGATCACCCCAAAACGCATGCCACAATTGCCAAAAAACAGAACATGTACATTTGTTGGTTTTTATACCCTATAAGATTTTTGTTTGTGATAAGTATACACTAAATGTATATATTTTAATGACACTAGAGGAAGCAGATTGTTACTGGCATTAAAGTACAACCATTTCTAGACGGTTTAAATGCCACAGAGTCCCCTGGTTAAAATGTAAAGCTGCACAGCTTGCCTATGTCACCTTTATGATAAAGTTAAACCAGCAAAAGGTCTTATCTTTACTCTACATTTTACTGCCAGGTTTTATTTATCTCAAGTATCGCTGCAGCATTCTGACCAGCCCAGAGTTAGCAGCAAGTGGCAGGAATCATATAAAACGCAGTTTCTTTTTTTTTTTTTCTTTTTCCTCTTTTTTTTTTTTAAACAAAGTGCTTTTCTAAGATATACATACATATAAATAGTTACAAAATAAAGTGTCAACATTAAAAAGCTCAACTATTTCAAAGCTTTAACTTAAAATAATACATAGGAAACACTGAAATGCGAGGGTATGGAACTCACTAAAGATTCAAAGTCTACTTTGAAATGCGAGACCAAAATCATAGTCTGGTTTTCAGACAAAAATAAAAAGCTATAAAGTTGTGTGTTGCCCAGGATTCCCAGGCAGTAAGAAAAGGGGGGGGGGCTTTTCAATACCTTGTCAGTTGAATTTGTCCCAGAAGCTTTTACCTGATTTCAAACTGCTCTCTCTCCATGTTCAGATGCTGCCTGGCCTGCAGGGTTTGGCTGGAGCACAGGGACAAGCTCCGTGTCCAGCCCTGCTCAGGCACAGCCTGCACCTCACAGGACACATTCTCTGTCGGGGTTTTGGGGGCCCTGGGCAGCTCCACAAGAACAAGAGGAATAAACCAGACCCACCGTGGAAAGCAGCAGCCAACTCTCACCTCACCTGAACAACAACACCACCACCACCACAAACGCCTCAAAGGAAAACACCCACATTCCACTCAGATTTTGCAAGCCTTAAGTGGATTTACAAAGTTTTGCCTAAGTTGCCCTGGGTATTTGTTCAGTCTCTTGGAGGAAAGACTTTCTGTACAGCTCAGTAGTGGTATTTTGGCCTCCTCCTCCCTTTTGAGTCTTCCAAAACATTTAGGTACAAAGGAAGCTGTGAGTGTGGCAGGGCCACCACTTTCACTGGCCACTCCTCCTGCACTGTTACCGATTCAGGCTTTTTTCTCTTATAGTACAAGCTTGGATATAAAAATAATCTACTTATAAACAAAAAGGAATCACAGTACAAACAAACTCAGACAAACTAGAAACAAAGTGGAGAAGTTCCCCAAAGGGAGTGGGGAAAAAGCCTTCATGGACTTTTGCATTTTTTTTTCAGCAGCTACATTTGAAAATATTTGGTATTTCTATTTTCAGTAAACAGTGTTTTGTCATCTTTAAATAGGGAGAGAAAGAACAGGGAGGAAAAGGAGGGGGGGTCCATGAAACCAGAGAATGATCTTGCCTTGAGATAAAGGACTTTCTCATCAAAGGCTAAAGCTTTTATCTGTACGTTAACACTGACTACAAAGCCAACTCTTATTAGCAGAAGAGCAAATAAGAACTTTGTGTTAATATTCTTCAATCATAGAAACTACTGAATTAACAAGAATAAGTCACATATAAGTCTGAAGAAGCTAGTTTCGAAATACCTGTACAAAAATATAAAAGTCTATAAATTTTTGTTTTGTTTTGTTTGAAGCCTGTGTTGATCCTTGGAAACATCACATGCATAATAATACATCAACTGGAAAAGTGGCAACTAAGGAATTAGATATTTGTAGCTCTTTTTTTTTTTCCTCTTTACATATATACACGTTACAATAAAAATAATTTTATTTTGGTTGTTTGGTGGAAGTATACTACAACAAGCTAAATACTTTTTTTTAAATTCTCAAAGTCGAAAACTATTTTACCAATAGCTTACTAAAATCCAAATATATTAAAATCTCCTACAGTAAGTGCAGAGAAAAAAGATTTAAAGACTCCAAGACGGCCACCAACTTATCTACCATGGAAGCGAACTACAAGAACAGCAAAATAATATTGTTATGTATGAATGCTCCTTCTGTAGATAATTGGACCCAAACAAAAAAATTCACAGTTCAGTAAGATCCCTAACCCTGACCTTTAATTTTTTTTCTTTTTTTCTTTTGTTTTTACATTCAGTACAGTATCATATAAGCTGTGCAAAACTTTACTTGGACTGGCAGTTCGCCATATCAGTTGCATTTGTCTTTGGTACAAAAATAAACAATCGCATTAATGTGCAAGTATTTGTTTTCTTCCGGCCAAAGTACCGAAATTGAGTTTTCTAGAGCCATCTTTTATACAATACATAGACTCTGTGGCATATATCTACATTTTCAACATATTCCTATATACATTCAAAAATTTTTAAGAGCTGGAACAAATACATTAAAACCTAAAATCTCACCATCTATACAGCTCGGTTTTGCCCCTCAGGGTTTTCTTCATACAAAACTTTACCAGCTTATACTGATAGCTCTCCCCACAAAATACAAGGCACAAAGAATATACTTTTTTTTTCTCTTGCTTGCACGGACATTTAAATACGCTATTAAGCTCAGAAAATTAAAGTCTTATATGGCACACTAGCTCTAATGCTGCGTGTGCTATGTACAAGTTAATGGTTGCAAAGAAAGCTTACTGGTTTTTTTAAGAACAAGGAAAGAAAATCCAATTTTTTAAAAATAAAATAAAAAAAAAGAACAAAAAACTCCCTACATTGACAGCTTCACCAAAAAAATGCTTCCTCTTACTTCACTTGGACCATAAACCTGTCACAATGTCTGGCAAATGCTAAAAAACATTTTCTCTAGCAAATCCATGTTTTTGCTTCTAAAACAAAAGTGATATATTCTGGTCCTAGATCATTTGAAAGAGAACTCTCATTTCTGCCCTCGAGCTTGAAGCAGCTTTGAAACTACCTGGTTTATGGTCCAAAAATGCTCTGCAGCATTTTCTACCACGCCGTGATTTGTTTTCCTACACTGTTACTTGAAACCAATGGAACCTACAGGTGAGTGTTTACAGAATGCTAAGCTGACATGCAGACCAGAATGCCATTTACAGCGAGGAACTCGGCAGCACAGGCAGAACCTGCCCAGGAGCAGCTCAGTCCTGCCCTACACCTTGGCCATGGGTATCCTCAGCCCCACCAGGCCACCCGTGGGGTCTCCCTCTGCCGTCTTCTCCAGCACCTGGTTCACAAACTCCGACGTCTGTCCAGCTACAGGGAGTCCTGAAAGGGAGGCAAGAGAAGCTGCTCTCAGGTCACTGCTCATGGCACATTGCTGCTGATGCCTCAGGGTTTGGCTTTTCAATTTCTCAGATTCTGTGCTGCTTTAGTGTGTGGGTCTGGGCTTCACATCAGGGCATGGTGAGCTCTGTGCACAGAGCAGGGACACAAAACAATTCCTGCTCCAGCTGGGCACCAAGGACAAATGACCCAAATCTCAGCCCAAGAGCACAAACCCCGTGGGCTGGAGAGAGAAAAACAAGCAGGGTGGGACTGCAGGGGCTAAAGCTGGAATGGGACAATGAACTGCAAGGTGCAAATGGAGCAGAACTGATCCCAGGGAGAGACCCCATGCCCGGCCGTGCATTTTGGGGCCATTTTGGTTCATCTTGGGTGCAGCCCTGGCTGGGCTCTTGTGCTGCCCAAGGTGTATCCATTGAGGCTTTTTAATAAATCCCTGCTTTATTTTTTAACTCTGTCCAGCCTATGCTGTAGCTCAGCCTTCACAAGGCACCTCTACAGGTGACCAAAGCCAGGGTACACTTTGGTTGGGACAAATGCCATCAGGAAATGGTTCATTCATTCATTCCTCTAGATCAGAAATTCTCTGCAATCAAATACAGCAGAGGAGGCACCAGGATGATCAGAGCTGGGAGGAAAGCCTGGGAGAATTGGGGTTGTTCAGCCTGGAGAGGAGAAGCTTTGGAGTGACCTCATTGTGGCCTCACAGTGCCTGACTAGGACGAGATAGAAAGAGACTTTTTACAAGGGATGGAGGGACAGGACACATGGCATGGCTTCACATTGCCAGAGAGCTGGGTTAGATGGGATATTGGGAAGGAACTGCTCCCTGTGAGGGTGGCAGGCCCTGGCACAGGGTGCCCAGAGAAGCTGTGGCTGCTCCTGGATCCCTGGAAGTGTCCAAGGCCAGGTTGGACACTGGGGCTTGGAGCCACCTGGGACAGTGGAAGGTGTCTCTGGTGGAATGGGATGAGCTCTGGGGCTCCTCAGGGCATTTATGATTCTATATCTTCATATCCAGGTAAATACACAAAGTTCACTGCTTACCAAGAGTGTCTTTAATAAGTATGTTCAACTTTTGTTCCATGTTGATTCCTCTGTCATCTTTAGGTACCTGCACCCGATTAACTATTTCTTGTTTGATGGAGTTGATGACAAAGAGTAAATTATCTGCAAAGAAAAAAAAAAAAAAAAGATTAGCTTTACATCACACTTCCCTGGAAGGGATTGTAACTTTGTTCACAGTTACCCACACACAGCTATCTGTGTCAAAGGTATCACATCACACTTAGTGTAAAATTAAATAGTTTACATCAAACATTACCAATACTTTCAAAAATATTTACAGAACATGCATGCATTTACATAATTTACACCTGCAAAGTAGCTCAACATTGCAGGTAAACCAAGTTACATTCACTCCATTCAATGAGCTGGGTTTGTACCAACTCTTTTCTCTATGAGCCAGTTCACATCATGGTGCAAAACACAGACTTGCCCAAACAAAAGGAAAATGAAGATGTGAAGAGTTGTATTTACCATATTCCGTGTTGAGACCCCAGAGTTTAACTTTATTGGCTTCATACTGGGCTTTCTTTTTTAGTCTACAAGCCCTATGGCAAGAAGAGGGGAAGAATTAGAGCACTACCAGAAATTCCAGAGTAGTAAGAGCCACATGAACTCATCAACCAACCCTCCCAGAGCTGTGATGCACAAACTCATCCATCCTCTCTTAGCTGCTCTGAAAACACTCTGCTACCTGCATCTGCTCACATCTGTCACTTGTGGAATTTGCCACTGTCCCAGCTGTTTGCCCCACAGCTAAGGAAGCCAATTCCAGAGGAAACACATCCTTATCTAGGGGACAGACAAACCACAGCTCCCAAGGTGCCAGCTGCTCTGCTTTTAGATGAACTGGAAATTCCCATTTGATAAACTGGTAACTCCCATTTGATAAACTGGAAATTCCCATTGCAGGAGCTGCCACATGAAGCAGAATTTCTTTAGGCAAAAATTATTTAGATCTTTAGCACTCACTTGTAGCAATCCAAATTTTCTCATCCCTGCAGCTTTACCCAATGCATACCTGGAAGCCAACTTGTTCTTTTCTTTCCTTGACCTGGGTCTGGCAGTTAAGGGGAGTTCACTGACGGGTGTCAGGTCACTGATCACCTTATTCAGCTTCCTCAGCTCATTACCAATCTGGAGGAGTTTTCTGGGGTTGGGAGTCAGGTCTTCTACATCAGTCCTCCGTGACTTCTTTGCTGCATATTTTCCTGTTTTAAACATGAAGAAAAATGGGTAGGGAAGTGACATAATACATACACAAACCTATGAGAAAACACTCTAAAATAGGCATTTTTTGGGTGCAGTTTAAGTTCCTTTGTTCACTGCAGAAGAATGGGCCGGAATCAGGTGATCCCCGTGGCCTCTCACAATAGAAAAAGCATTTCCACACAAAGAGCTTTGTACAATTCATATTCTATCCAGATCAGATAAGAGCAAATACTGCTGGCAAGGCCACTGGATGTGACAGAGAGCATACACACAACTCTGCTGAAAAATGTATGTCACAAGTTCAAACCCTGCTGTTTTGCTGCAGCTGTAAACTTGTTAACTCATATGCAGCCAAAATATCCTCCTGCACACTCCAGTGGATTAAACTCCTAAATAATCTTATTGCCAAAGTCCTGTACTAAGAAAGAGTGCTGAGGCCTGGTGCTGAAAATATCTTCAGTGATGCTGAGATGAAATGATCCAATAAATGCCAGTTAACCCTTTTTATTTTATGTATTTGAAGCTATTTAAGGCCTGGTTTTGCACTTGACTTAAAGATCAAGTGGCCAAGTGTCTGGTGGGTTTGAGTCCTTAGAGCATGTTTGGTTATTTGGTGTTGGACAACAAATATAAAATAATGGAATCACAGAATGGTTTGGATTGGAAGGGACCTTAAACTCATCTTTTTCTCCCCAATGCCACAGGCAAGGACACCTTCCACTAGGCCAGGTTGCTCAGAGCTCCATCATGAGAAAGAGCAGTGATAGGGACTTTAGGTACTGCTATTTCACTACAGGATACAGAAGCTTTTAAAAATTAAGGACATTCAAAGAAAAAAAATGTTTTCCTCCCTGCATAAATCTACAGGTAACAGCAACAACAACAAAAAAATTGTATGATTTAAGAGAAGGCCAATTGCCATGTTAAAGGCAGTAATTTTCAACTCAAGGGAACATTAACCTTACAACCAGGGAAGTTGGTTTAAATTGCTCCTTCAAAGCCAAAATCAAATGGAGCAGCCTAAAAGAGGTCCTGTGAGAAGAAAACAAAAATACCCCTAAGAGTGGTTTGTTTTGGGTGTTGTTAATCATGTTTGTGGTGCAGTAATTGCTCACTGGGAAGAAATCAGTTATTAGAGCAACTGGTTTAAGTTTCTAAGAGGGCATCTTAAGGAAATAGTTTATTCCCAGAGGAGCAACTGCTTCACTGTGCTGCTTTCACAGGGGGAAAACAAGGAGAGAGACAGTTGTGCCTTAGTGCTTGTCCTCAGCTCATACCAGTCCCCTGAACTTGGCAGCCCAGAGCCCTCCCAGCCTCCTGCTAACACAGGCAGCACTGACAGGAACAGCCACGAGCAGCAAACATCAGTCGAGGCCCCATCCAATATTTACAGTATCACACTGAGAAAGCTTTGAACTCTCGGGGTTTCCACTGAGAGCCCTTGGAAGTCACAATTCTCAATTCATCCACACTCCTCTGGAAGAAACCACACTGAAAGTCCCTACTGTGTGCTCACTGTGCCTTCCCTGGGCACTGCAGAGTACCAGATTTACAGTGCTTGAGCTTTCATGGCCAAAACTTCCCCGCGCTCACAGGGAGGGGAACTTGGCTGCTGACGGTGTCACAAGGGGAAGACAGTCATTTGTGACCAGAATGAGGATTTCTTACCATGGTGGAGCCCATTTTTCTGGTACATGTTGCTGGGCAGGGTGTCCCTGTCCCACTCAGAGGGCCTCAGCATCCTCTCCTGCTGGGATGGCGTCAGCTGCTCGCTGTACTCCCAGAAGTATCTTCGCTTGCCTCTTTTCCGAGAGGAGATCGCAGTCATTTCTTTCAAATCCTCCACAGAATCATTTTCATACCCTAAAAGGATGCAGGGGGTTGTTTACATACTGCTGACAGAATTGTTTGTAGCCCTTTAGCAGCAGACTGAGGATTCAAATTGAGAGCAAAACCACAGCCAGCTCTGTTTTGCATTATTGAACAATTGGTTTCCAACATTGACTGCTCTTGGGTACTTGCCTTAAATCCAGGATAGACACTGAGCCACTGATGGGGCTTCATTAGTTGAAAAAATCAAAATTATTTATGTATTTCAAGTCCCTTTATGACCCCCTAAGCTGTAGTTCCCCACAATCCCAGCAGTGCCAAGTACAGACAGCAGATGTTGGACCATGTTCACCCATCCTGACAATTTTCTCCATGAATTGGCAGGAACACAATCCTAACTCACCTCCACATTTGACAAAAAGCATGGAAAGAGAAGCAGATTAAATAAAGATGGATTAGCAAAAGACAATAAAGAAAAAATTATTCAATTATAGAACACTCTGAGTTGGAAGAGGCCCAGAGGATTGAGTCCAACTCCTGCTGCTCCTGAGTCCAAAGACCTGCAGGGAATGAATCCAAGCACTGATCCCTCCTAGGCTGGAGAAAGGGGCTCTGTTATCAGGACAGTGACCAAAGGACCATCTAAGCTGAAGAGATCTGGACTCACTGTTCAACCTCTTCCTCCTCTTTAGTGGGATGAGGAGAAATGACCCTCAGTAAAGCTGTACAATATTTTAGAGGTGAATTATGATGCACTTGATATCATGAATTGCTCATGGAGGACATGGAAATTGTAATGCCACTGCTCACATCACAGAAATATTTTACCATAATTATGTAAACCCAAACCACAGGTTTTCAACCCCCAGATATGCTTTAGAAAATAAAGATAATCTATACTAAGGTTAAAAAAAAATCTCAAACCACTGAATGACCTTTTGTGCTAAAATGCTAAATATTAATTTACATTTACTCAAAAAGGAGCATTTCTAAACATCACATACTGTGATGGAGCTAAAGGAAAAGCCAGCCATGCATGGACTGCAGGCTTAGCAAGCCTTGACCCCATATGCTGCAGCTCTGCTTCATCTTCCAACAGCACAAAGAACACTTTCTTCCCTTTAAAACAGTCCATTCAATTGGTCTGTTTGCACTTGAAAAACCAGTTGAAAGAGGAAAAACAAACTTTCTTGCTTTGGTCTGTCCCTCACATCATAACCCAAAGCACGAGCAGAAGTCAGGTATGCAGAAGGATGAAAACCATCCTGAAGTTCTGTTTCTTATAATTTCATCAACTCATTTACTTGAGTTCTCTGGTTTGTTGGAAAGGCAGGATTTTAAAGGCAAATCAAACAATGAAACATGCTTTATAAAACATTTGTGCTGTACAGCCAAAGTTATTGAAAATTTACATGAAATACAGTTTCAAATACCATAAATATTTGTAACTGTAGTTCCATTTTACTCAAATGCTGTTTGACTAAGTATCAAAATACACTCAAAAAGCCCACTGACTTTCCATCTAAAAAAAAGCTATGCAATTCACTATACAGAAATATATAAATGGAGCCCATCTTCATGATAACACAGAATTAATCCAAGCAATGAAAACAAATCTCTGTAAGAGCTGAAGCGTACAAATGTACAACAAGGTTAAAATCAGGACTTCCTGTTTGCTTATTCAAACTGTAATTAAGTTAGAAACTTCAATTACATTGACTTAATACATCCTGCCTTGCAAACCCAACACTGACCTGCTGCCATTATAAAGTGACATAAAAGAAGCCAGAGCAGTGTCCTAACCCAACACACAAACTTGTTCAGCTGCTCTGCACTGTATTTATTCCTCCTCTTAGCAAAGATCACACAGCAGGGCAGGCTTCTAAGAAATCTCAAAGGGTTCTTGTATTGAACTCTGAAGCCCTTCACCCCTTCCTAAAAGTCTTTCCTCACATCCCTCCCTGTGCTTTTGGGTTTAAATTCACCAGGGTTAAATGAAGCAGAACAGAGAGCAGGGTGCACGTGACTCTCAGCAGGTGAAAGCCAAGAACAGCCCCAGTGAACAAACCCAGAGAGCTGCAGCTCTCCAGCCCTGCTGCTCTCCAGCCCTGCAGCACAGACACTCCTGCAAATCGCTCCCAGGGCTTCCCCAGCCCAGGGCCAGGTGCTCCCACCCACCCAATGCAGCTGCTGGAAACAACCCCTGGCTCTCCATGAGCACTTTGCACTCATTTCTTCTCCAGTGCTACTGACAGCTGAATAAATTGCTGCATTTCCCATTTCTGCAATCTCCTGACTAACAGTAATTTAAAAATCTTTCTACTAAATGGGATAGGAAAGATATACTCAGTAATAGCAAAACCACCACGTTTAAATACTAGAAAAGGTCTGGGCTGGTAATTCCCGTAATAAACTACCTTTACAGGAGACCAAATTTGCTAAATCTGTGTCATGGTGATAATAAAAATACTGTTGTCCAAACTTGCCTGAGAGCCAGTCACATTTTTAGCTATTTTTCCTTCACTATATCTAAATATTTCCTCAGATAACAGTTGAAGAAAGCATTTCATTCACTCTAGAAGCATACATGAAGAATAACCAAAAGTAAATTATGTATAAAAAAACATTAGAGGGTCAGAAATAACTAGCAGATTTTTATCCTTTCAGTAAATTACATCCTCACTCAAAATACCAATTGATTTTGCTTTCAGACCTGTGGAAGGTTTAATTTTCTTGTGCTGTGCCTATTTTTAGATACTTTACCCATAGTATTTACCTTTAGAGGTAAAAAAGCAACACAAAATACAAAAGTGACGTGATTAGAACATCTGGAGATGTTATTTTCTAAAATAGACAAAATAGATGATAAAATTTTTAATATCACCACATTTGAGGTGAATGGTTTTAGGCTTCATTCATGGAAGGGTTTGGCAAGCTTGGATAAGCCCAGATCCTCAGCTACTGCTGCAGAATGTGGATTGCTGGTCAGTAAAATCATTAATTAATTAATTCCACCCCCAGCATTTAACACAACCTCTCTTTTTCAGGGATCCCAGGCTCCCAGTGCAACACATCCCCCATGGGCTGCAGAGCTGGAACAGCTGCTCAGGGCCCCAGAAAGCAGAGGGAGTTCACTCCAGAAGGGAGGAAGAGGCTTCAAAATGTTAATAAAAATGTGTTGTGTGCATGTGAAAATAGCATAAAGGGCAGAATGCTTAACGAGTTTAATGCCAACGCAGGAAATCTAATTAGAAAATAATTTCATCTGAGAGTTCATTATGACAAACACTGACAAGCTCTAGGGAAGCTGCTGCTCTCAACAAGGAAAAATTTCAGCTGCTTTATCCCCCTGAAGTTACATATTGCCAAATGTCTGAACACTTTAATTCTTATTCTCTACTACAGGGCATTTATAAGATGTGAATATTGTAATACTTTATGAAATTAAATTAATACTTGGTTACAATCTGTACAGATTTTATTTTTATACCATGTTATTGTTCTGTTACATTCCAGGTGAAGGTTAGTTCTTATTCCTGCTCTTAGAACTCCATTTTTAAAGGCAGGAGAGAGGAATTCAGTATCCTCTGAAGCCCCACTAAGTGTTACTGCTGAAACCACCTAGAAATGATTCTATTAATTTCAGTCATTCTTTGGAGTCTGTGGAAAAACTGTACCTGAAAGTAGAACTTAAATAATTATGAAATCATTTCACTCAGGATGTGATTTCATCCTGACAGATCCAACTCCAGATAAATTCACAGCTACGAGAAGTGCTAGAAAGCTCTGCACATGCTACCAGAGAGCTACAATAAAAAAAGAAGGCCACACTTGCAGGCAGCTGCTCTAACCTCAGGCTACAGCTGGGCTTCCTGTACTCACTATCATTATTTTTGTTGCACAACCACAGTTTGTGCAGTTTTTCATGAAATAGGGCAACAGAGACTTTGCATACTTTGAATAAATTGCATTTTGCAAAGCACTTAGAAAATGTGGGAGGAGAGTTCACAACTTAAGATCAGCGCTGCTCATGTGTAACTACCAGGAGTTCAAAAGCTTTCCTTCCCCCTCAGAGGACAAACCCAGCAACTCCCATGTCACCAAAGCCCAGCCCTGCTGGTACCTGGTTCTGAGAAGGTGTCGCTGATGTCATCGTCCTTATCGTCCTCGTAATCCTCCTCTTCATCGTCGTTCTCAGACAGCTCGTGCTCACTGCCAAACCCTTCATCGTGGTCCTCATCTTCAATATCATCCTCATCCTCCTCCTCCTCCTCGGGCTCTGCTTTGGCTGACTGTTCACCCAAAGTGTCTGTTACAAAAAGAGAATAATTGTGCTCTTCTTTCTTCTGCGAGGAGTCGGACACGGAGGCGCTGGCGGAAAGGCTGCTCTCCCCCACAGCCAGCCCTGGGCTCTCCTGGGGAGGGCTGAGGAGCAGCTCTTGAGTCTCTTTAAAAGGCAAACCAGGAGTTGTGCTGTGAGCATGGGGGGACTCGAGTCCTTTTCTCTCCTGTCTCTTTGCCACAGCCCCACAGTAGCAGGTGTTTTCCTTGGCCGCGTCAGCGTGCGCCTGGCTCAGCACCGGCCTGCTCTGCGGCAAGGGGTTGATCTTTACTTTTGCTTTTTTAACATAGTCTTTACATTCAACGTGAATGTTCACCTTTTCACTGCTGTACACGTTGGTCTTGGCCATGATCTGTGTGCTGGAAGCAGGCTGGCTGCCAGCCTTGCTGGCCTTCTGGGCACAGTCCGACAGCGCGGCCTCGGCCTGAACGTTCTTGGAGGAGCAGACCGGCGCCGCTGCTCTGCTCGCCATCTTTTTGCCAGGTAACAAAGGATTTAAAGGGTTTTGTTTTACACTAAAGAGCAAATCAGGGTAATAGAGTGAATCTGAGACAGGCTGGGAGTCCTCGCTGTTCAGCTGAGCCAGTGTGGGTGTTTTGCTTATCACCTCCTCATCCTGGTATGGGCTTGAGAAGTCATCGAGGCCCAGGTAATCCACCTCTTTTGTTCCCCAGATGTCACAGCTGGTTAATTTAGTGTACTTAGTTAGGTCTTCACAGTAGGTATCCCACTGCTCCCACTTGGAGGTGAAAGCAGCTTCTTTGTCCAGGATGTCCGTAAAAGACTCCAAGTTCTCAAGGTCTTTGCAGTCCTCCATGAAAAGCAAGTTGTCCCTGGAGCTTTGCTGATAGTCCATTTCTCTGTCCTGTGCAGAATAAGGTAAGTTAAAATCACTACCAAATAAAAGTATCCATCATCTCTTTCCCCTCCTTAACCTGGTAAGGAGAGCTCAATTCCAGTGAAGAACGAGAGAGCGGTGACACAGGAAGAAACCTCAACTTTCAACTAAAAGCTTCTTCTAAAGGTCAGAATGAACTTCAGCTCCTGTGCTTCAGCAACAGGTCTTTCTAAAGACACTGCTCTTCCTGTAACACTCTATTTTCCTGCTTTTGCAAATCCATCTGCTCATCAGGAACTAAACCAGTACCAATATCCATTTAAAATATGAAAGACATCACAGGCATCTCTATAATCTAGGTCAATCTATGCTGTGTGCTTAACAGAATACACTTGAGTTTGCCAGTTCCTGGAAAACCTCATTCTAACACGACCAATTAATGACCATGAGTAACCTTTCTCCTTTGATGCAAGGAGAAAATGAAAAAGGAAATGCTCAGCCAAGTAGCTCATGAGTCAACTTCTATTTTCCTTCCCCCTGCACTCACAGCTTGGGTGAAGCAGAACACAGCAGGGGGAAATTCTTCCCTGTGAGGGTGGTGATGCCCAGAGAAGCTGTGGCTGCCCCTGGATCCCTGGAAGTGTCCAAGGCCAGGCTGGGCAGGGTTGGAGCACAAGTGAAGGTGGATTTGAGCCTGTTTGAAGAAATGCCTGCTGAGGAAGCATCACGCTTGCTGGACAAGCAGTCCAGCTCCTCCCTAATCAGCAGCCAGCAATAATGAATAAATTTCCAGCATTCTTGAACCAACACTCCTTTATCCCTGCAGGAACTGGTGAGGAGATGAGATGGTGGGCACACAGAGCTGACCTACCAGTTCATACATGAAGTCTGGATCCGAGCTGCTCGCCAGGAGATCCGTGCTCATCAGAGTCTGCTCTGAAAACAGGTGGCTCCGAAAGGCATCCCCAAAAGGAGGGTCCATTCCACTCACACTGGGCTGCAACACAATGGACAGACATTTCAACCATGCTATGAAAAAGCACATTTTCATCTTCAACAAACAGAAAGAGGATCACCATTTCCTCCTGGTCTCAGAAGGTTTTCACCACCACAGATAAGCACATCATTCCCCAGAGCCAGAGAATGCTTCAGGAGCACTGACAACGTGCAGGAGCAATCAAAGGACACGTTTCTATCCACCAGAGCTGCAAGAGCATTCACTGCTCCTTCATTCTTCCCTGCTGCTTTCAAAGTCTTATGTTAGCCAAGTTTTGGGATATGCTGGCATTTGTAGAAGATGAAGGCCAGTCCTGGCAAGATCTGGGAGTCCCTCTAATACAAATAATTTTGTACTAAAGCAGTGTTGACTGTGTTTAGAGCCATTAGAACTCCTAAAACCTCCATATAAAATTGTAAGGAAAACAACATCTATGACAACTAAATCTAGATTGTTACCTCTCTCTCAAGAACAAAGTGAAATTTGGCAAAGAAAGCATTATGCAGGATGACTGGGCATGCAGGGAATGGGCAGCAAGGCAAGGCCTTCTGCTACATTTAATTCCAGCCCTCCATTTCTCTTCTAGACGCTCTCCCCCTAAGGGCTGGGAAGGCAGAGACACTGTGCTGCTGAAAGTCATTCAGTGTGCTCAGAGTGAATCACTGCAGTAATAAAAGGCTGTTCTGCTCTCCAGGCATCCTCCCTCACCCACAGACAACGTGGCTGAAGCTTGAACAAACAGCACCAAGAGCAGCACCACAGCTTCTACCACGGACACTACAGGGACCCTACAAAATATACATCCTTTAATCTCCTGCACATCTGCCCTCCTAGTGCTGGTCACATTTGTTCTTAAACAAAGGCAAAATTATTCACAGAAGTGAATAAAATCCTAGCAGACTTACCTGAGGCATTTCCAAGCCCAGATTCCCCAAATCCAATTCCAAACTTCTTGTTTTATTCACTTGTAGATTCTTTTCCAGCTTTACTTCAGTATCAGGGAGTTTACACCATCCATGCAATGAAATTTTTCCTTAGGATAACTTCAGTTCACCCTGATGGAGCTTTTCTATTTGTCGACTTCTGTGCAGAATAAACACAGCAAACCCCCAAGGAGGTGAGTAATCCTTCACCAACAAGGTGAAAGCTTAAAAACAGTCAAAGGCAAGAATTTCCCCTGAAAATTGATTTTTTTCTCATGCTGGAATGTATAGAAATTTTCTTCCCCTGTGATCTTTCATTGAATGAAAAGCCACAGATGCTACAGAACAGAGTTGCTGCAAACCCATTTTTGGCCAAGTTACATTTTGTTGCCTTTTTTCCTCTCTGCTGAGACCAGCAGCTCTACAGACACACCTGAAGAGAAAACCTGGCCAAATTGGGAACAATAATCAGCACACTGCTGGGTATCCAGGAGAGAGACAACCTCTATGACTAATGTAACAGAGCCAATAAACTCTAAAAATGTCTCAGGCAAAAGTCTCAAAATACAAATTTCAAAACAGGCAGAAATGCTGTTTCAGTGGTATCTCCTCCTTTTCTTCAGGGATGAATCCATCCAGCATCAGATAAGATTACATCAATCACTCACACAGCAACATCTAGTGGTAGAGGATCACAGGAATCATCCAGCAGGAGAGCAGAAGAGACAGATTTCCCCAAGAGAACAAATTAGAAACTGCCAAATTCACAGCTGTCTAATAAAATATCTTCTCTATTAATTCATTCAGGCATATATTGAAATTGGACCAATTTATTTACTGGTAGTTTCACCAGTTGAGGAGTTTCTACAGGCCTGCTCTACTTCAGATGTTTGTCTAATGACTCTTCTGAGCTTAACCCAGCATTTTGAAGAGTGTGAGGAAAACCCTACTCAGCATTGCTCCTAAGTCAGACTTTGGTGCAATCTGCTCAGGCTGTGTTTATTCTCCTCTTTTAAAAACAAATAGTAAACTCTAAGTGTCCTCCCACAGCTCAGTACCCTCCCCCAGCAGCACATGACAGCATCCCCGTGATTATTCCCACTTTCAGATGGTATCTCAGCTACTTTGTCCTCTTTAGCATATGGACTATCAGACTGTGGTAAAAACAGACACTATGCAAAGAAGTCTTTACTTATCAAACAGCCTGCTTTGCAAAGAGCAGCTGGAATAGAAAGAACAACAGTTCCAGGTCCAGTTCCACAGGAGTTCTCAGCTGAACCCTCGCTGCCCTGCCAGAGCGGCCGCTCCTCACAGGGCCCTACGGTGAACGAGCCAGTTCCTTGGGAGAAAAGCTCCTTTCTGCTCCAAAACCTCCAGGGAACCCTTTACTTATTTAAAAGTGACATTTAAAGTGAAGTTTGTGCCTCAGCAAGCCCCATCTCCCTTCACCCAGCAAAGGCCACAGCACAGCAGGATGGTCCTTCCCAGGTGGGGACGTGGCAGGAATGACTGAGTCACTTCACCTGGCCAAGGAGAAGGGTCTGCTCTTTAAAACAAGCCCAGGGATGTTCTCAGACAGAGAAAGAGAGGCAATGTTCTCATTCTAAATACCTGAACACTGTCTTTCCATGCAGATTGGTGCCTTTTTCATCAGCACATCAGATGAGTGCTTTGACATCACCACCAAACCACCTGCTGCACTCACAAGGACACTGCCAGAGCTCTCCATCATACAAAGGGCAAAGAAAGGAAACATTTGCTGCTTCTTCACTGGTTTTTCTTTGCTGTGTTTTTTGTCAGAACACGGGCCTCAAGCTGTTCCACACACAGCCAGCAAAGGGGGTTAAACTTCATCTCTACTGACACTGATTTCAGTACCACCCAACCAACACTTCCAGGTGCCAGCTTTTGGATCACTTCCAAATCCTCAAAGCAAACATTCAAGGCTCAGAATACTTTTACCATCTCCAAGACTGGAGTGATAAACTTTTCTTGCACTATTTAAGAATGCCAGTCCTCTCAGGTCAAAGCAGTGTATCAGCTAACCCAATTAATCCTGTAATTCTCTTTATATTTCATTCTTGATATTTTATAATATTATTAATATTTAAATGTGACTTGAATCCCAGTAGGATCTAGTCAACTATTCCACAATGTAGGATTTTTCTCAGCAGCTCTGTGGAGGGGGAAAACACAGTGAGGCCATGAAAAGAAAGACATTGCCTCAGGGAGCTGCACAATCCAGATATCCTTCATGCTCCCAAAAAGCTGCCCTGCTTCCAACTGCTTTCCAAATTTCCCAGAAAGATCAAGGTCACCATTAAAAGCCTCCTGCTGTTTACACCTACCTACCAGTGCTTCTTCACAAACTGGTAAATAAAGATGTATAGCACAAGTCAATGACACATATGGGAGCACAGGTGTCAAATCAGAACTTGCTGTGAAGGAAAGTAATTTGTAGACTGCATTTAAAGTCCCATTCTTACAGAATTTATCATTACTGGCACTTCCAGCCCAAGACTGAGTTAGAAAAGAATAGTCCAGCTGTTGTGTTATCTATAATGAATGCAGCTCTGAATGAACTAAAAGAGCTGTGGCAGAGCTCAAGTACAGCAGCACGAAGAATTACTGAAGATAAATATAGCAGGAATTTCTACTTGAGGACAATTTCCATTAATGCCTTCCATCAGCCCTTCCCAAAGGCAGAGACAGGTGGAACACAGAGCCCGAACAGTGGGCAGGGTGCCTGCTCCTCTGGCAACAAACAGCCTGCAGGGAAATCTGATTAAGGTGATTAAAGAGCCAGGCCCAGAGCTGGTTCTGTGCCTGCAGCTCTGGAGTCACAGCAGTGCCCAGCTCTGCTCCTGGGGGAGGCTCCTGCCTTCACTGGGGCTGAGGAAGGGCAGGACACCTGAGGGGAGCCTGTGACACACAGGCAGAGGGACTCTACAAGGAAAGGGGTGACAGGACAAGGGGAATGGCTTCAAACTGACAGAGCAGGGTCAGATGGGATATTGGGAAGGAATTCCTCCCTGTGAAGGTGGGGGGCCCTGGCACATGTGGCTGCCCCATCCATGAAAGTGTTCCAGGCTGGGCTGGATGGGGCTTGGAGCAAGCTGGGACAGTGGAAGGTGTCCCTGCCCATGTCAGGGGGTTAAAATGAAATAATCTTTAAGGTCCCATCCAGCCCAAACCATTCCATGATTCTGTAATCTCAGGCACAGTTGTGTCCCTCTAACATTGAAGAACCTGGGCTGCTGATGGAGGCATGCACATGTACATGGTTAAAATCCCATCAGTCATCAACAAGGATCCAAAGCCTCTTCTGTGGAGTTAGCATCTAATTAATCTAATGACAAATCCAAATTAAAAGTGATCCCCTGTATTCAATATCTACTTTCTGAAGAGGAACAGTGGTTCCAGGATGACTGAATTTCCCACAGGGAGGCAGCAGGTGCATTACCTGGGATTAGTGGTCTAACCCAGGCTGCAGCAGGAGCTAAACTCCAAACATCCAGCATTTAGGGGACACAGTGCAGCTCCTGTGCATGGGCTGCCTCTTGGGCCACTAAAACACCCTCCTGCCACAGCAGCACCTCCAAAGAAGCCCCTCTAAGAGAAAACCCCAAAATTCAGCTTTTAGCTTAGCACCTCTGAAAGTCTTCCTCAGTCACCTGCATGAATCATTTGTACCATGGCTGTAAGGAAAGTTGCTATTTCTGGCCCAGTTCAGCTGTGTATTCTGAACACTGGAAAGGCACATGGAGCATGGCTGGGCTGTTTTGTTGGCTGCACAGTGCTCATTATCCCAGCAGCTAAATGCCTGCTGTAAGTGCATTACAGGAACAATTACACTTTCACGATGGTGACTGCATCACACAGCACAGCTTGTCAAAGGCACAGTTTTGATGCAGGTATAAAAAATAGCTCATGAGAGCCTGCCAGTACTAAACCTAAAAGCTCAGGTTGAAACATTCATGGCCAACTCTGAATTTCAGAGAAAGCACAAAAACTACACCATGTGCTTGAAGAGAACCATTATGTACCTTGCACAGTTTGTGGTATCTGGATATTTTATGAAATACTGGACTTGGAGATGCAAGAAGTTCTCCTGCACGTCTCTTAAAACCATTTTTCTCCTTCCACAGTTTGTACCAACTTGTTTTCTGTTACAGAACACCTTCTGCTCAGGGCAGTCTTCAAGCTGAGAACATGCAGACTGCCTGGCGTCCATCCCTGGAGCATCCAGGGAACATCTGGAAATGGAACTCCAGGCTCTGGTGTGGGTGAAAAGGTGGGAAGCACTCCCAGGTTGGACTCAATGGCTTTGGAGGACTTCTCCAACCTCAACCAATGATTATGTTCCTTACTTTTGTTTCTGAATAATGTTCCTTTTTTTTTCTTTCTACACAATTCTTCAATGATTATCTAGACTTTAAAAAATCCTTACGTTTCTACCACTTCCCCCTCCAGTGGTAATTTTCTCCTCCAGCACAAAGACACAAAGTTTATTAGTACTATTATTATTATTTCATAGCAGTGAGCAAAGACACTCTTTTAAAATGTCTTCCTGTATTTCCACCCACCTCAGCCTCATTCCTGGACTCACAAAAGCAGCCAAGTCCCCCTTGTTGGTGAAGGATTTCCACTAAAATGCCAGCACAAGCATCTAAGGCATTATGCTCTTTGCTTTTTTGTCCTGGAGAGAAAACAACACCTGTTAAAAACCCCAGACCCTGATCTGACAGACCTTAAAAGAACTAAAGATACTCAGACTGTTTCACTTCTTCTAAGCCTCTTCCCTTCAGGAGAGGGAAACTGTTACTTCACTGTCTCTGTTCCTGTTCCTCCACTGACCATCCCTTCCCCCTCCAGTGGTATTTTTCCAATCCTACTCGCCCACAGCAGACAGGCTTCAAGACCTGGAAGTGACAGCTCTAAAGAGAAGCTCTGGCCTGCAATGACACACATACAACATCCCAGAGCAGCACACAGCTCATGGACCCCCCATTCCACACCAGTTCCCAGCTCTGGGGGAGCCCCAGCTGTGTCAGCAAACAGCAGATCCCAGAAAATGATGGAATCACAGATCACAGAATGGTTTGGGCTGGAAGGGAGCTTAAACATCATCTGGTTCCACTCCCCTGTCATGGGCAGGGACACCTCTCACTGTCCCAGGTGGCTCCAAGCTCCATCCAACCTGGCCTGGGCCACTCTCAAGGATCCAGGGGCAGCCACAGCTGCTCTGGGCACCCGTGCCCACCCTGACAGGGAAGGATTTCTTCCCAATATCCCATCTAAGCTTGCTCTGTCAGTGTGAAGCCATTCCCTGTGTCCTGTCACTTGGAAATTGTCTCTCTCCACCTGTCCTGTAGGTCCCCTTTAGACACTGCAAGGCCACAATGGCGTCACCCCAAAGCTTCTCCTGTCCATGTGAACAACCCCAGCTCTCCCAGCTCCATCCCTCTGATCCCCTGGTGCCTCCTCTGGATCTCTCCAGCAGCTCCAGGTCCTGCCTGGGCTGGGGTCTCACCTGAGGGGGCCCAATCCCAGCCCCTTCCTGCTGCCCATGGGGGCCAGCCCAGGGCATGGGGGGCTCCTGGGGGCCAGGCCAGGTCCAGCTCTTGGCCACCAGCACCCCCAGATCCTTCTCCAGGGCTGCTCCATCTGAGAATCCCCAGCCTGTGTTTAGATCCCAGCCTGCACTGACATTGACCATCGTGCAAGAGGCAGAAGCAAAACCAAGTGATTACTTTTTATACTGACAAACATTCTGCATTCACAGATTTTGTAACAACTATGCCCAGATTAATATATTCCTACTAGAAGCACTTTTCTGTATGTTCTGGAACAAAGACTGAGATTTTATTCTTATTTTAGTGCTAAGAGTGGGATGTGCAGCATGTTACACTTATTAAAACTATATTAACAGACTTAATTTTAAAAAATTATTTAATTTAAAATATTCATATTATAAACCTTATTAAAATAACACTGCAGTGCAAGGAGAGTTGTTTGCACATGAGAATTAGTAGTAAAACTAACATTTAATTTTTTTTTAGCTGTAGTTTTCCCCTGAATCAGAGTGGGGTGAAAGCAAAGGCAAAAAACAAAAGCAAAACTAAACAACGATTCAGCTTCCAATCTCCAGCAATATTCTACATCCTGACAGGATGGCTGCTCCTATATTTTTTTCTGACAGAGTCTCTCAGACTAAGAGAAAAAATAATTCTGTAGTTTCCAGGAAAAAACAAAAAGCAACACAAGTCTTATGATGAAGGGAACAGTACAGTCTGGTCTACTCTTCGTACTGTGAAATTATGATTGCTATACTCTTGTTAGAAATGGGGCATCTGTACCAGATACTTCAAAGCCAGCAGAAAACTCGAAAAATGCATCAGTCAAAATTGTCCAAAAAGTAAAAAACCCCACGGCTTAAGAGTTTAAAAGCAGAAGGAAAAAAAAAAAAAAACCAGGGAGATTTTTATAGCAAGGTCTAAACTTTAAATTTACAGTTTTAACAAAACTTTTGGTTTAACTTTCATGCCAATGCCAACTCTCGAGCACTTCTTATGCAAGGCTTGATGTTAAAACATTCAGTTGAACTTCCCAAATCACAGAGCACACAGGCCATGGGAATGTAAACCTGTGGGTTCTCTTATTTATCCCATCAGTCTATTAGTGGGACAAAAGCTTCTCTTTCTCCCCAATTAATTCCTGCTAATGCTGACTTCAGTCTCTGTTCTTCACAGGCTGTTTGCCTCTCTCATTATTTAAAAACCACCTGGGGAGGATGCTCAGGGGGCCTGATGCCTCTGCTGCAGGTTGCTCTTATCAGGGAATACTCCCATCAATTCAGAGTAATTCCTGGACATGTCTGAGGTCTCTGAGCTACTGTTATTTATGCATTTTAAAAGGAATCTCGCCGAGATTATTTTAGCAGGAAAGGTTTCTTGCAGAAGGATCACACCCCGAGCAGCTGTGGCTGCCCCTGGATCTCCAAGGTCAGGGGAGCACCCTGGGACAGTGGAAGGTGTCCCTGCCCATGGCAGGGGCTTGAAATTAAAAATCTTTAGAGTCTCTTCCAACAAAAAGCGTTCGGGGATTCTATGATTTATTTTCCATAGAAATTCTGACTTCACATTTAAGCCGCCAACAACAGAAATCGACCACGTTTCTAAAGCACCTGCATCTGCCTCTCTGTAATTTTTATTATGAAAACACATTTAACAATGATCATAATTAACCTTCCGCACAAGGATGCTCGGAAGCGACCTTAGAGGCCTTTTAAACACAATCTTTAAAGCATTTAGAAGCGTTTAAAGACAATACGAGTATCTGATTCTGTTCTGCCTGTTACATGGAGCATGATTTCAACAAGTTACCCCTGGAGTGGCAGCGACAGAAAGATCACGATCACTTTAAGTGAGAATCGCACATTTCGGCAGGCAGCGCTGGCTGCTCCAAGCTGCAGCCTGTTGCACGGGGAAGCCTGAACAAACCCCGAGTGTTTAACAGCGAGTGTGGCAGCGGAATTATCCCGGACACCGGCAGAGAAATGCCGTGGGCAGCGGGGCTGCCGGGGCGAGGGAGGGCACGGCAGCGATGCCGCGGGTGGGGAACGACGCCCAGGGTGGGGACCCTGGGGACAAAGGTAAATAATAAAGGTAAATAATAAAGATTTGAGTCCTCGCTGGCACGAGGGTTTTAATCAAGGTGTTCCTGGCTAGGAACCGGCGTGAGCTTAGAGCATACACGGAGAGGTGTCCGACACCCGTGTGGGGACACACTGAGAGCCGAGGGCGGCTCCTGAGGCGGTGCGGGGAATTCGCGGATGCTTCATAACCCAGATCTGCGGGGACGGGCCGGGAGCGGGAGACGGGAACGCGCCCCGACGTCCCCTGAGCGCGGGGAACGGGACCCCCTGTGCGCGGGCACCGCCCCGGGCCGGTCCCGACGCCCAGGTGGGACAGCCCCCCTGAGGCAAAGCGCTGCGGAGGGACGGGCACGGCGGGCGGCCCCCGCGGCCACGGCCCCGCGCGGTGCCCGCGTCCCCGCCGCGTCCCCCGGCCCGGCCCTGACCCACTAACACACCTCCGGCCAACATGGCCGCCCCGCCGCCCAGCGCAGCCTACCCCGGCCGCCGCCGCCCCGCCCTCCGCGCCCGCTCATTGGCTGGCTGCCCCGCCGCGCCCCATCCCATTGGCCGACGCGCCCATCGCTCACCCGCCCAGCGGCCCTTTCAAGCTAGGGTGAGGCGACATGTAAACAAACCCCCTCCCGCCGCCCCGGCCGCTGCCCCGCGACCCCCGAGCCGCGCCCGCCGCTCCGGGCACCCGCCCGGCCGGCCCCGGCCCCCCCGCGCCGGACACACCGCCCAGGGAGCCGCGTCCCGCGGGGGGCGGCCCCCGCCCGGCGACCCCCGCCAGGGCTGCGGGCAGCCGGAGAGCACCCGCGCTGCCCGGGAGAAGCCCCGTCCCGAGGCCGCGGCTCGCAGCGATCAGCTGTCCTGCCGCTCTGGCATTACATAAACACCGCGCCGGAGCGAGGACGGTGCCGTCCTGCCCTGCCCCGCACTCGCAGAGCGGTGACCCCTCTCCGCCAGCTCTGCTCCGCAGCCTTATCAGCGGAGCCGTGCGTCGGGCACCAACACACCCGAGCACAGAGACCCCGCACGGCCACGGGTCACCCCCGGCCGTCCCGGGCATTCAAACAGGTCGCAAACGGAGGAGGCGACTACAAGCCCAAAAGGCAGGAGTGCAGGAGCTGCCGAACCCTTCTCTCCCCTCCCAGGCAGTCCCTCCGCCCGAACGCCCAGAGCGGCCGAGCTCCCCCGGCAGGACGGCGCTTTCCTCTCCCCGGCGCTCGC
This sequence comes from Agelaius phoeniceus, assembly GCF_051311805.1. Lineage (NCBI taxonomy): Eukaryota > Metazoa > Chordata > Aves > Passeriformes > Icteridae > Agelaius > Agelaius phoeniceus. The sequence goes on along the minus strand of NC_135279.1, from coordinate 2,422,511 downwards.
TGCGAGACTCGCTTTCCTTGTAAAGGCACGGGCCGCTCCTGCCGGGCGGAGGCTGGAGGGGACAACGCCGACAACTCCCCGCGGAGCCCACGCCCCGTCCCCACAGCCCCTTCTCACCGTCCCCAGCCCAGCTCCGGGCCCCAGAGCCCCGCTCCGGGACCGGACACCCCCCGCGCACCGCCGCTCTCCCGCGGCCCCAGCAGCCACACCCCCCCGGCGGGCGAGCGGAGCAGAGGGGCCGCTGGCACCATCCCCATCCCGCTGTCCCTGGCAGCCGGGCAGACACCTCCGTCCCGCTCTCCCTCCCTCCCTGCAGCCCCCTGCCCAGCGGCACCGCCTCCTCCCGCCGGACCACCCGGGCCCCCCGACCCCCGGCGCCCTCAGTGCCGCGCAGCCCCCCGGAGCCCCGCGGTCGCCCCAAGCCCCTGACTCACGGTGCTCAGCGGGGGCCGCAGCCCCGCGCGGCCCGGCCCGGCCCCTCCATGCGGCCCCGGGTTTGTTTGTTTATGTCCCTTCCTGACGGGTTCCCGGAAATCGCGTGACTCGACCCTCACGTGGCCCGAGGGGGCGGGCGCGCGCGAGGGGCGGGGGGAAGGGGGCTGCGCCGTCCAATAGCAGGGGGCTGTGACTGTCACGTGGCGGCGGAGCGGCGCGCGGGGGCTATTTAAGGCGGGGAGGCGGGTGCCCGCGGGCAGAGCGCGGCGGGGCCGAGGCGCGGCCGCGGCTGCTGAGGCTGTGCGGGGCTCCCGTCCCACAGCCCGGTCCTGCTGCTCTGCGGCCCCGCTCTCGCACTTACTCCTCCTTCATCCGTCCGTGTCCTACCCGCAGCTCTGCAATTTGTCCTACTGTCTTCTGCTACATGCACAACCACCTTTCACAGTGTCAGGTGGCTGGCATAGACTGCTTCAGACTGGAGAAATTATTAGTAATAAGTATAATAAAAATAGAGTAACTCGTTTTTATCTTGCTATTTGTAAAGAATGTCTTCTATTCTTTAAAGAAGTTTTTGTTATTTCACCCCATTTATTCTATTTTTGCCCCACGGAGTCCATGACATTTAATTCTGGAAACAAGGAAGCAGCCACCCACCTCTGATAACTCAGCCCTTCACAGGAGTAAAATGCTTCCATGATTTCCACTAGAGGAAAAGTAAACTTCTGTACAGTCTGCAGAACGATTTCTTGTGAGGGGCAGAGATGCAGATATTTGCATTTCCTAAACAATATGAACAAAAGCAGTTACAAGCATTTGAAATGACCCTGACCTGAATTCGCACTCTATACATTGCCAGAGTTTATGACTTAAAAGTCTTCACAACTTGACTGTGGAGTCAGCTTCCTTCACCTTCCTCATTTTTTACCCAAGTATCTTTCAACACAGGCAAAGGTTTTCCATTTCAAGCACAAACTTCTTTCTTTTACACTTGAACAATCTGTGTTCTCTTCTGCTGTCAGACAACAGAGGGATGAGTGATAAATGCTCTGGTACCTGCATTGTTTGTTCAGCAGCAGTGGCTGAACCTCTTTGTTCTCATTTCCTGCAGTCATGCAAAAAAAAGGAAATTATCCCAAGCAGTGTTAATTCCTGGCACACAAGGAGAAGAAGATTCCCCAACCACCATGAAACATCCAGCAGAACACACACAAAACATTATTCTTTCACTTCTTCAGTCATCTACCACCTGGCACCTGCTTCAGAGGAAATGTTAACCACTCTGGACAATCTGGGGAATGCCTTTTGGGGAAGCATCTAGGTGAGAATTGCTCTATGGCTTCTTTGTCCTGGCTTAGAATAGCTCCTTCCATTCAATTCAGCACCAGTGAGACACCCATGGGAACTCTTTTACTTCTCTCTTCTAGAGCAAGTGATAGCTTAGAACCTAAAATAGAAAGCTTGTTAAAGACAGTGGTAACACAATAAACAGCACTGTTTGTCACTGAGTGTTTCCTCTTGGGGTATTTCACTTCAGGCTAAATATGACAAGCAGATCAACATATTTCAAAATCTCAAATGTGTCAACGATATCTTGGAGTATTTCTGTCCCTCCTCTCGAACGATGACAACATATTTTATTCTCCACTCACTTCAAAAATCAAACAACAACTTTAAGTTTTTATATGATCACTTGGTTTCAATTTTCCTAGGAATTATTTGGTACAGACTGTGTAACATGACTGTGTACAACATATTGCATGATAAAATACAGCTCTTAGAAGGTGACATGACAAAAAAAATCCACTATTCCAGTCCCAAGAGCTGCTATGTTTATTTGTAATAACGGGCACGTTCTTCCTTCTTTTGCAATTCACACTGTCCAGTTTTGGATCACTGCAAGTTACATGTCAGGATCTTGGAATTTCCTGTGTAGTAATGAGTGCTGTCCCACTGAACAGTTAATGCTGCTATCCAAGAGGGAAAAGCAAATAAAATATTAACCATTCCCTTATGTCCTTGTGCATAACAATAAAGGGAATAATTGTAATTTCTCTGGGCATGAGGTAAGGAAGCATTCAGGGAGCAGAATTTATACCCTTGGAAGCTGCTCCTCAGCAAACAAGTGAGCAGATCCATCCCAATGCCACGGACTCAGCTGACACTGAGGAGCCTCAGGAACCTCTTGCTTACATTGCCATGTGCTTTGCCAGGTCTGCAATCCACATGAAGGGTCAGGTCAGTACAAAGCAACTGCAATGTCTGCTGTTCAATTCAATCCATTTGCTCCTATAATATCCTCCAAAGGTGCCAGGGATTGAATCAGCCTCCTGTCAAAATCACAGTGAAGGTTTCATCCAAATTAACCATGCTACCTTTGCTACTCAGACAATGGGAAGTTCCTGGAAAAGAGGCTCTCAAGCCAAGCATTTGCTTATTCCTGCACCTTTCAGCAATTTTAAATTGCAAGTTTAATCCTATTATAGATCTACCCCAGAAGTCTCAATACAGGCAACAATCCCCCATCTATTCCTACTATTTAACTTCATTACAATTTATCCACATCATCTACATATCCTCAGCTCAACTCCAAGTATCCAATTAAACCCACAGACAAATAACAGTTAAACATGGCACGAGAACGTTTTGTATCAAGCAGAGGATTAGTTTTATTTCCAGGCATGAGAAATTTAAGGCCAGATTTCTCAAGAATACAATTAATTTGGAAAAAAAAAAATTGCCATCAGCACATGGTACCACTCTCTCTCCTCTCCTCATACAGTTTATTGCACACATTTTTGTCCAGTGCAAACAGAAGAGGGCTGAACAGGACAATGACAGACAAGCTAAGACCTGCAAATATAAAGAGTTATTACAGATAAAGGGAATAGGAAATGTGATTCCATGACCCGTAAAAAATAGAAATTTTCATCACATTTGGAGTTAACAGTCAAAATTGACAGTACCAAAGAGGAGTATGAATTGCATTAGGCACTCTGTTAAATGGAATAGTAGAAAAACCACAGGACTTTGAAGAAGCCACTTGAAGAACATGAGAAAGGTTAAGGCATTACTGCAGGCTTCGTATCCAACCAGCTACAGAAAGGGCACCTTTGGGTCACTGGAGTTTTCATCTCTTCTGCACCTGCAAAGCAAGAGGCACCTTCATTATTCCTTCCATGGAGACAGTTTGCTGATTGTAGGCCTGGCTGTTAAGCACAGCCAATTCCATTCCACAAATGCACTGAGCAATGGTCAAGAACTGGAGATAATTCATCTGTGGGGATGTTTTCTTGGCACTTTGATTTCTGAAGTTTCTGCAAGCAGTTTTAGTTACATTATAAGCTGGTAGAACAACTATTTCCCTCCAATGTTTTCATTGCTGTAACAGCACCCAGTGAGCTGGATGAGAGCCCTTCTCCACTTGCACAAAGACAGCTCCTGCTCTGAGAACACAGGCTGTGAATTCACCAGGCTAAGGAGAAAAGGCACTGTTGGGTGACAGTTTGGAAGAGTGCACAGCCTGGATTTACCATGGCTACAGAGCTGTGTGTGCTCTTGCACGCTGCCATCCAAGCCATTAACTTGGGGATGTATCAAGGGAATTGCTAGAAAATCATCCCTTGATGATGATGGGAGGGAGACTGCCTGAAAACACAGAGCAAACTTGTGGAATTTGGCACAGATCAATCAAGGCAGCATTTGCAGAGTTCCTCAGTAGAACATGAGGAGCTCACTGGAGCATTTTCAGGCTGCTCAGTTAAGTAAAATGGGTTTGCTTTAATCATCTTTATTTTTAAGGATCTTTCCACTTTGGGAGTTAGCACTTCATTTTCTTTGCATTTTCCATACTAATCCACCCAAACCTCAACTGAAAGGAACAGGAGGCAGAAACAAGTATAGTTCATCTCCCCTGAATGCTGGAAAAGCACAGCTCAAAACCCAGAAATAACTGGTTGCTGCACTGATGGGAATCCATGCAGTGTCAGAGAGATATCCCAGCTCTTATCAGATGGAATCTCACTCACAGCTCCTATCCAGGCATAAACTCCACAGGAGCAAGGACAGGACATGGAGCACCTCAGCCCTGCAACAGCACTCAAACAACTCTGCAGTGCTGTGACCTGGGACAGCACATTTCAAGCAAGATATTTGAGGATTATTAAATGCTTTTACTTTTCTAAACCTTTCCTTTTCAGAGACAACAACCTTAATTTTATTCCAAAACCAAGCCAATAAAATCAGATGGAAGGTTAAAACAAACTCCTTCATGTAACAAAACAGCATGTGCTATGCAGGGCTGAAATGCTCCATTAATAAGTTTAAAAATGACAGCTCCTCAGAAACTCTGCACTCAGCTTCAAACACACAAGGTCCCTCTCCTCCTTGGTACAAATTTAATTCCAGTTCTCTGGAAAATCCTTCACTGGAATGGAGGGGAAGGGCCTGGTTCTGTTAGCAGAAGTCCAGAGGTTGTGTTTCACCTCCTGCCTTTCCTTGCTGGTTTCAACACACAGACCATGAAACCCAATTTTTATGTCCAGATAACTCCAATTTCAGATCCCAGGCAACTGAATCATCCTATGGGATTCAGGGATCTTTGTGCCCATTACCAAAACACACTGTTCTCTGTTTTAGCTAACTAATTATATGTTAGCACCCAAGCAGTGAAAATGCTCCTAGGAAATTCTGCTTGACTGACTTAGCTAATTATAGGCCTGGCGTTGAAGCAGGGCCAAGTCTACCTTCAGCTTCTGCTTGGTGCTTAAAAGGAGCTGCAGACACACACACAGGCCCAGTCTGCCAACATCCCAGTTCACAGGAAGCAGAACTGGGATGAAACTGGGGAGCAAATGTGCAGGACACTTCACAGAAAGCATTTAACAGAGCTATAACATCAGCTGTCACTGCCTGCTGCACTGAGCTGAGACCGTGTTGTACAAGGACAAACAAAAAATGTGTTTAATTATTCAGTTACCAGCTTAAAAACTATAATCATGGCTGCTTGTTTCCACATTTCCTTCATTTGAACCTTCAATTCCAAATGCTGCCCTCCTGAACAAGCCCAAGAGCATTAAGGTACTTCTGGTACAAGACTTTATTTGTGCTGGCCCTGTCAAAGAGCCCAGGAACTGCAAGAACCACATTCCAGCAGCACTGCCCTGATAGCAACCACCAGGCTCAGCTGGGATTAAAGCTGCACACAGGCTGTCATTAAAAACAAAATAAACCATCAAGCTGTGAGCTCAGGAGATAAAGAACATTCTAATGGCAGCTCCCATTCCAACTTCCCAGATGAATGAGAGCAATGCTGTGTTGCCTTGGAAATCAGGACAGGTCTTAGATGAAATGGTAGCAGGCATGAGGAGAGGCTTAACAATTGGTAAAGATTAGGAAATCCACTTATGTTACCCTAGTCCAATTGTATCTTTCTTTGGAAGTTTTGTTCTCCTTACAAACCCCTGAACACAGCACTGTATGACAGGATAGAAAGAAAAATGACTGTCAATAATTCAGTTCAAGCTTTTCACATACCCAATCAAGACTAACATCCAAAATGTTTTGTTGCAGCCTACAGAAAGACAGATTTCTCCTACCAAAGAGCTACCCTGGTCTGAGCACACTGCTCACATTGCTATTCAATCTCTCCTGAAGCTTTAACACACCAAATACATCAATAAATCTGCTCATACTCACCTGTCAATGAGCTGCAGCACTGCACAGACATCCTCAAGGCCAGTGGTATCTGAGGTACCAGATTGTTTCATTGCTTAACTGTGGCCCAAAGAGAGGGTTGAGCTGAGCCAGAATTGCAATCAGCCAACTGCAAGAGAACCCCCCAACCCAAGAGACACAAATCAGCCAAAGGACAGCTTGTGACAATGGAAGGTTGTCCAAACACCAGGACTATCAGAGAAGAAAAGGCTATTTTAGGAAGGTCTAGGTTCAAATAAAGATTCTACTCAAGGTCAAACACAAGGACCAGCCACCAGCAATGAAGTTATGGCACCAAATCATTCTGCAACTGAAACAGATTGTCCTGTTCAACTGAAAGCAACACAAAATCACCTGCTAGCATTGCCCTCACACCTCTCTTTGACAGAAAAGTGTTTTGAGACACATGAAACTCAGGATTTTGGGGGCTCAGAAGATGAAAACATAAAAGAGACAAGAGCTGTTTTCAGTGCCTTTGAAGCATCCTTTAAACAACAACCTCTGAGAAACATCCTCTCTCTCATTTGCTTCTCAGTGCACAACAACCTGCCCTTGCAGATGTGGTATATTTTTCAGAGACTTAACAAAAGTGAATTTAAACCTGGCACAGAGGTCAAGAAACAGGGACCTGAAGCAAAAGGGTACAAAAGAACACAAAGACCAACAAAGTACCCCACAAAAACAACCCCAATATGACACAAACCCCAGATGATCAGCACAGCAGCCTTGTCACTGGAGCAGAGCACAAACTAACACTGCAGAAGCCATGGCCAGAACTGAGAGCAAGAGGAATGTAGTTTGTGGAAAATATCCAGGAAAGCTAAACAGAAATAAATATTCCACTCTTAAAAGATATATTTGCTTTGTAAATGTTACAAGAATCAGAAAAAGCAATGGATGCTTCCACGGATTTAAATCTATGTTAAATACTAACTATATAAACACATTTAGTGAACACACTGGCTCATCTGTCTGCTATTTCTAGAATGCTTTGTAAGGAGGAGAAAAAGCAGAGCAGCTTTGTAATGGGAGCTGCCACAAATGTATCAGAGTGCTTAGGCAGTCATGGAAAATTCCACACAAACCTTGATGCTCTGACCAGCAAACCAAGTGCAGGTCGGCTGCCTGCAACAGCCACAAAGGCAAAGATGTGGGTCAGACTCAAGGAAACACATCAATCCTCTTCCAATTTACCAATATTTCTTTGCAATGCCCCTTTCAGTTTTGCAGGGGGTAGAACTCCAGCTAAAACAAGGAGCTGAGCCTGCAGCACTCCATCAGCCACACAAGCCTTGGAACACGTAGCAGGCTCTACAAAGGAATTAAAACATCAGCAAGGCACCACTGAGAGCAGCCAAAAACCTTTAGGCTGACACGTTTCTACTTTGCTGTCCAAAGCAGTGACAACAATGTATTTTGAGACCATGATGTTAAATCTACTTAAGGGCAAATTAGCCCTTAAAATGATCAGGGGATTTCTTTAGTGAGGGTTAATTTTTCAGATCCAACAGACAGATCCAAAGAGCATTGTGCCATCTGCCTCCAGCATCCTGCAGTAACACAAGTGGGAGGAGGGTAGAACACTAAAAGCCTGTTAAAGCACATTATTCCTTTTGTCAGCGCAGAGCAGGAAGGGACTCCCGGCACGAATCTCTCACCTCCCGAGCTCAGGCCCAGCAGGACTGTGAATTAAACGAGCTGGGAGCACATTCAGAAGCTCAGCCTGTGGGAGCAGGCTTAGGGAAAAGCAGCGTGGAAGTTTCAAAAGGCATTTATTTGCTGGGGCCGTGCTGGGTAGCCGAGCTGGGAGCCGGGGTGCCATTAGGGCAGCAGTGCACTCCTCCCCCTGCCCTGCGAGGGATGAGGAATTTAAAACATTTGTTAGGAACGGCCTGGCATTCAAGGTAAGGCATGAAAAAGCTTTTCCCATGGTTTGGGTAAGTGATGCTGCTTTATGCAAGGATCCAGCATGCCAGCACACAACAAAGTGCAGCATTCAGAGTAAAACAAACCTCTGTATCCAAGGTGCAATGTTCCAGAGCTGCTAAAAGCAGGTATGGCATTCCAGCCACCCACAGGTCCTTAAATTCTACCAGATCCCACTTAGAACAGTTACTGTTAATTATCCAGCTCAGACAAGGAAATTAAAGTCCCTTCTGTTGTACCAGAGAGATTTTTTTAAAAGGTCTTCCCACCACAAGTGCCATCTGTCTGTGCTCGTGTTACAAATGAAGGTCCTGCTATCTCTGTTTAAATGTCAATTTGGGCATCCATATTTTAATCCTGTTAGAATCAGTAGCAAATAATACAATTTTCCAAGCACCCTGTCCTCTGTTAGGACATGATGACACTGTTCAGGAACTGCTTTGTGCACAGCAAAATAGATTTAGTACCTCACAATATGGTGGAACCTCTAATTTCTGCAGCAGTAAATCCTTGGACTTTGCCTTAGATTTTATGAGGTCCCTGAGAATGGTTTATTCCTCAAAAGGCTGCTGGGTACAGGATCTGTACACAAATTAGATGCAAATATCTTCCACAGAACAACCAAATGGATCCCATGTAATTAAGATGGTTATTCAAAATTATCACTGCTAAATCGAAATACAGAAGAAACAGCTTTAAGTTGAAATGTACTGACTTCAAATTAATTTCAGTGAAAATCAATTTATCAATCAAGTGGTGGTTAATGAAGACAGGAAATTGTTTTTTCCCTACTTTCAACTGGAAAAGTAACTCAAAGAGTATAAAAGCAGATCTAGCAGAGACTAAACAGCTGTACAGAGGAGCACAGAACAGCACCAGCCACTGCTAAGGACACAAAAATAGCTGGGACAGCAGAAATTGTTTTAATCCTAACAGATCTAATGAAGAAATCTCAGGAACAATTCTTTGGGCTTCTTTCAAGGCTGGTAAGAAAAATTAATCTCTTTCTTTAGCCATCTAAAATGAAGGTCTTAAATGTTTTCAGTGCCTCCTCCCCCAAAAGGAAAAGAATGCAAGAACAATAAAGTTCCATATGTTTGAATAAAACAGAGGGAAAAGGTTGGACCAGATCTTTTGAGGTCCTTTCCAAACAGAGCTGTTCTACAATTTTATACAGAATAAATGAGCAAATAAAAAATGAAAGACTCTGTGATGAGGCAAGTTCTGTCTTGGAACAGGATGAGAAAAATCTGCTTTTTGTTGCATTCTGGCAAGCAGACACTACAAATACAATTTATGTGGTTGGGTACAACTACGGAGGGTTGAAAATATCCCAAGATTTTGCTGCTTTTTTTTTTTTTCCCCAAAGTATAACTGGAGAAAGCCAAAGGAAATTTGGCTTTCAGAAAACAAGTTAGAGCCCACAAAATTACCAAAGAACCCCTGGACACAGAAGAGCAGTTTATAAAACATGGTAATAACAGCAGGCTTTATAATGGGTCTGTTTAGATAAAATAACCAACTAAACCTACAAGTCACAGACCACTGCACATTTGAAGAGTTCACAGAATTGAGCCCAAAGTTAAGAAATTCTACAACAAATACATTTCCCATCACAATCCAGAGGATGCTGCAGATGCCACACAGCCTCCACTTCAAGGAAAACTCTCCTTCAAACAACAGAGACACCAAACCTCAAGGGTTCTACAAGAGTGGGACACAATTTCTGTAGAAAAAAGCCAAGTGAGAACTTTAAATAAATTCAAAACAAAGCTCAACCCTTCTCCTAATTAAAAACCACCCAAGTAACTGTAACATAAATGCAGCAACTCAGTAAAAATCATCAAAAAATTGTCCTTTCTTAGCCAAACATTTAGGACCTCTTATGAGACTGAGCTGCTGCAAACTTCATGTGCAGGGCAAGGAGACCTTCAGAGCACTGAGATGCCCAAATTTCAACCCCAAATTCAAGCTGCTTGCACAAATTCTCAAATTTCTATATCCACTCAGCAAAACTTAAATTTAAAAACTTCTGTGGATACAAAACAGAGCCAAGTTTGCTGGACTTTTACAGTTAAGCAAGAGTGAATTCTTAGGAGTTCACATATCAAATACTCTGAATAGAAATAAATTTTCTAGAGTATAAACTGATACTAACCCTGAGTATCACACTATTAACCTAAACCAACCTGTGTAAGTTCTGCCACTGTCTAACCCAACAGGCCTCTCCTGGAACATGGAGGATTGAGATGCATTTCTCTAAATATTCATATTAAATTCCTTTGAATAGCATAAACCATGCCTAAATAGTTGAAGAAAGTACAAATACCACTCAGGTTCAAATGGAACTCCAAATAATAATTTTTATAACAAGTTAACCCTTAAGATAAACCAGACTTTTACCACTTTGCTCTCCATAACAAATACTTTCAAAGTTATTTCTGCACAGCAGTTTTTTACAAGATCAGTCTCCACAGTCTTTAAAAGAGGGAGAGAAAAACACAAGTAAGCTTTGTCTTGCAGTCTCCAGCTACAGCTGGCTTAAATCCTGATAAAAAACATTATATGAAGAGCTCTCAACAAGTCACTCTGTAATTGCTACTAAATCTCCTACAGAAAGGAGGCAGCCTCAAAATACACTGTGCATTTAAAGAGAAATTGTCTTATTATATCAAAGTCTCACTAAAAAACCCACCATGCAGCAGCTTTTCCACCCACCACTCTACCAGATTTTGAGAATATATTCAAGGAATTTAAAAGCAAAACTGTTCAGTGGGTTTGAGTTAGTATTACCTCAGAAATAAATATAAAGTGGAAAGGGAAAAGGCAAAAAAAGCCTAAGAATCAGGAAAATCTTAAAATTATTATACTTGTGAACAAATGAGGCAGGGAACTGGAGAGGAGGAACAGCATGTCCATGCAAGGACAGCTCACAGTCATGTGTCAGAGGAGGAATTTAGGTTCCTTTTAAATCAGCATTTTCAATGGGAAAATTTCTTCAGCACACTGAAGGTCTTTGGAACTCAGAATTCCAAGAGCTGTCAAAAAACAGGTCCAAATCTCTGTGACACATTCAAAAAGCTTCTAAGTGCTATGAGGCTGTAAAAAAGGAACTTGTGATTACAAGAGGAGTGGGCAGGACATTGTTTGTACTTACAACAGGTAGCAGCAAACAGCACAGGTCACCAGCATGGTGTTGATAACTCTGCCAAGAGGAAGGAGAAATGGGATCAGGTGTGGTGTTGGGACTGACCACAGGATCCACAGGGAAAAACCCACAGCAAACAAGGACAAGTTCAACTTTGATCATATGAAAGATGACTCAACATGAATGTTCTGGCTTCTTCCAGCTGAGTGAACTGCAGAGCTCAGATCTGCAGGACTGACACAGCTCTGCCAAACACTCTACAGCTGGACTGAACACAATCACTGCGAACAGCAGCAAAACCTGATGCAGTGTCCTTCACATGAGTGAAACACTGAGGCTGCATGCACACGAGAAATGCTTTCTCCATTTGCAGAATTCTACTTAAAGAAAGTTTTAGTGTCAAATTGTCGCTTTTAATTTTCTATGATGACTGAGGGGTCTACAAAAGGAACACAAAACAAAACCTCAATGCTGTAATGTAAATTTTTCTTTTCTTGGTGAAATACAGCTGTGTCAGAAACCACTGGAAAGCTGAAAAGAAGGAAGAACCAAGCTCTTGAAATTGAAAAGGATAAAACTGCAGCTATACACACACAGATGGATTTGAAATGGGAGGAGAGGAAATGAGATATTCTGCAGCTCATAGAGCTTGGTGGCAAAGTGGTTTTTTTTATTTCAAAATCATAAAAAGGCATTTCCATCTATGTATTTCCTCCCCCAACTGAGTAACAACACCTCATGGGAGGTCAGTAACTTTTGTTGGTGAGGCACAGAATTCCCACACTTCCATGCCTGGAAGCCATTTCTCCAAGGTATTTCTGAGGACAGGAATGTTTCCAGGCATGAAACACACATCAGCTTTGAAAGTGAGGCAGGAAATATCAGAGCTTGAGGAATATTGAGGGTTTAGATAAAGAACTGAGAGAAAAGACAGTTGGTACCTGTGGAGTAGAGGGAGTGTCAGAGAGAGGAAGAGAGATTAAGAAGCCATTATCTCCTAGAGAAAAGAGAAAGACAAAAACTTGTCTGCTTTTTAATCTGAGCAGCCACAACCACTGCAGGAGAAACCTCAGCTTACAAGCCCAGCTGCTGTCCTCAGCTACAAGGGCACCAGCACACATTTAACCCAGAAATCCACCTCTGCAGCCTTTCCAGTCTCACCCAGTGTGGAACCAGAGGACGGTGGAGTAAGTTAGGAAAGGTCAAGTAAGGAAAGAAAGAGGAAGTTGTTGCTCAAATACCGCCTGACAATGAACCACCTTGACACAGGACGTTCTGCCTGCAGAGGTTTCACAGAATGGTTTGGGTAAAGACCTTAAAGCTCATCTCGTTCCACCCCCTGCCATGGGCAGGGACACCTTTCATTATCCCAGAGGGCTCCAAGCCCCAGTGTCCAACCTGGGATTTCAGGGATCCAGGGGCAGCCACAGCTGCTCTGGGCACCCTGTGCCAGGGCCTCAGGGGAAACCCAAACCCGCCAGGGGCCCCGGGGGCAGCGCCCGGCTCTGGCAGCCCCAGGGGCGGCTGTTCCGCTGCCCCTCGGCCGAGCCGGGCCCGTCCGTGCTGCGCCAGCGCTGCGCCCGCGGGGCTGCGGCGGCCCCGGGCCCGGCAACCTCGGGGCGCTTCAGGGCTCCGGGGCCGCCTCCGCCGGGGCCTCCCCCAACAGCCGCGGGGGACGGAAGGGAAGGTGCCCGGTGCCCGCCGCCCCCCGGTCACTCACCCGCGGTTCGGCCCCTTGGGTACGAGCCAGGGCAGGACGCCGCCGACCACCCCCCAGAACACGCTCATGACGATGATGGGCACCGCCAGGCCGCCGTACGCCATGGCCGCGCTCTGATGGGAGCGGGGCCTCCCGCCACGCCCCGAGCGGCGCCCGCCAATCAGAGCACGCTACGTCAGCGGGGCCGGCGGGAGCGCGCGGTGAGGGAGCCATGGGGCCGCGGGAGCGCGCGGGGCACGTGCAACGGAATCGGGGCTGTCATGGGATCGGGACCGCGATGGGATCGGGAATGCCGTGGGATCGGGGCTGTCACGGGACAAGGGTCGGGATGGGATCGGAGCTGCGGTGGGATCGGGACTGCGATAGGATCGGGAATGCCGTGGGATCCCCATCCCAAACAGGCTGCCAGGTAAGCGGACACGAAGCTCCTGCCGGCTCTGAGCTCCTCAGGGAATTGGGACACGATCCCACAGAGCAGCTCTGTACCTGGAAAGGTCCCAGTTATGAGCAAACCTTACATTCCTCCAACAACCACTCAAGGGGAGGAATTTTGTGTTAAGCAGCACGAGCTGGAGGGACAAAACCCCTGAGCATTCATGAGAGAAACCCACCCCCAGTCCACCCAACACAGCCTGTCAGGCTGTGACTGGCTTCTAAAACAATTTTCCTCGATTGCCAGCATCCATTGTTGTTCAGGCAGATGAATTCCTGTCCCTCTGCAGCAGCAATTAGAGGGCCATTCACTGAGCCAGTCAATTCACTGAACTGCAGGGCTGTTTTCAACAAGCAGCTCTCAATTATGGAGGTACAAAGTGCCAGGAAATATCTCCCCTCACAGGAAATTCATCCAAAACAGCACCAGCAGCAGCGCTGAGACTGCTTCACCCTATCCCTTCCAGACCAGTCAGCTCTGCCCCATCGGCACTGCTCATAAACCCCTTTGTCGTCATTAATATAAGACATGAATTAATTATATATACAGTGCACAGAACGAACATGTTAATATTAAAAAAAACCATGGACACATCTAATGAAGAGACAGAAATACAAAGACTGTTGAGATGGATGTTTCAGGACTTCGCTGCTCTTTCAGATCGGTTGAAGCAATTCTAAACTGTTTTACTTAACAGTAAAAAAGGTACAAAGAGCTTTTTAATTTAGTGTATTTTTTACAAACTCAAAAGACAAGTAGGGATATTTAAATGCTGAGCAGGACACATGAAGATTTTTGAAAGAAGACACACAACAGGTTGAATTTTAGCAGTTTTTTAATGGTTTTAATCAGGAAGGCAGCTATTCCTGCATCTTCTCGATGGTCTCCTCCTTGTACTTGCCCTTCTCCTTGCCAACCTGGCGGGACTTGGCTTTGCGCTCCAGGATCTTCTTGCGGTCCTTGTCCAGCTTTAGCCTGGTGATCACCACCTGCACAGAGCACAGCACTTCAGCCTCCCTGCCCATCCTAAACCCACCTGAGCACACAGCTGATCGCACCAGCACACAGGCAGCAGTCAGAGCTGGCCCTGGACACTTCCTTCCCCAGGCACCCTGTGCCTCATCACCCTCCCAGGGAAGAATTTATCCAACAATTCCTGCTCCTGCCTCCTCAAACTGGCAAAGAAATTCATGTGTTGGTGTTACTGAAAGCACTACCTGGAAAACAGAACTATCAAATCCTAGAAATGCCATACAGGCACATTTCCTCCTTAATTCCTTGTGCATTTAGGTCTCAGTTGTAAATTCCCACCTCTTTGCTCAGGAGAGGTACAAACTGTTCACACTGCAAATCTGTGACAAAACATTCCTCTGCCTCATCACCCTCCCAGGGAAGAATTTATCCAACAATTCCTGTTCCTGCCTCCTCAAACTGGCAAAGAAATTCATGTGTTGGTATTACTGAAAGCACTACCTGGAAAACAGAACTATCAAATCCTAGAAATGCCATACAGGCACATTTCCTCCTTAATTCCTTGTGCATTTAGGTCTCAGTTGTAAATTCCCACCTCTTTACCCAGGAGAGGTACAAACTGTTCACACTGCAAGTCTGTAACAAAACATTGCCCTGCTCTCTGCATTAATAACCAGAATCTTTATGCAAAGCTTTACTGAGGTCTAGTTCCCAATTAATGAAAATTTTCCCAGAGTGAAGAAGCAGCAGAAAATTCTGTTTCTCTCACAGCTATTCAGCACTGGCTCCACCACAATGTCACCTTGTCAGTTAGATGCTGTTGCTGCACACAAGTCGTGATGTTTTGGAAGAATTCTGCCCTCCCTCTGCTGAACACACCAACCATTTACCCCAGAAAACCTGTTACAACTGGATTTTTTCCACCAACACTTCCATCTTTGTGCCCACGTGGCAAGGCTGAAGCAGACTGAATTCGTCTGCTTCAAACCAGGTTTTGGCAAGTTCTTGTGTTTAGTTTGAAATGTTTCCTGTTATGATCTAAACAGGCTTTGCCTGGTTTTCACCAGCTCTAAATACCTCAGGCTAAACCCAGGTTCAGAAGTATTCAGTTCACAAGTGCCTGCAAGAGCAATCACAATTCTGAGCATCTGTTTAAGCCTCTCCAACATGGTTTCAACTCACATCTCTCCTCATGACGCCCTAACATTTCCTTGAGGCAACATCTCCATTTGTTATTCACAGAACCCCACAATGGCTTGAGTGGGAAGGGACCTTAAAGCTCATCCAGTGCCACCCCTGCCATGGCAGGGACACCTCCCACTGTCCCAGGTGGCTCCAAGCTCCATCCAACCTGGCCTGGGCACTCTCAAGGATCCAGGGGCAGCCCCAGCTGCTCTGGGCACCTGTGCCAGGGCCTGCCCACCCTCACAGGGAAGGATTTTTTCCCAAAATCCCACCTTAGTCTGCTCTGTCAGTGTGAAGCCATTCCCTCTGTCATTGTCCTGTCCCTCCAGGCCCTTGTAAAATTCTCCATCTTGTTGGCTCCTTCAGGCACTGTGAGGCTACAATGAGGTCACCCCAAAGCTTCTCCTGTCCATGTGAACAACCCCAGCTCTCCCAGCTCCATCCCTCTGATCCCCTGGTGCCTCCTCTGGATCTCTCCAGCAGCTCCAGGTCCTGCCTGGCCTGGCCCAGGGCTGGGGTCTCACCTGAGGGGGCCCAATCCCAGCCCCTTCCTGCTGCCCATGGGGGCCAGCCCAGGGCATGGGGGGCTCCTGGGGGCCAGGCCAGGTCCAGCTCTTGGCCACCAGCACCCCCAGATCCTTCTCCAGGGCTGCTCCATCTGAGAATCCCCAGCCTGTGTTTAGATCCCAGCCTGCACTGACATTGGCCATCGTGCAAGAGGCAGAAGCAAAACCAAGTGATTACTTTTTATACTGACAAACATTCTGCATTCACAGATTTTGTAACAACTATGCCCAGATTAATATATTCCTACTAGAAGCACTTTTTTGTATGTTCTGGAACAAAGACTGAGATTTTTTCTTATTTTAGTGCTAAGAGTGGGATGTGCAGCATGTTACACTTATTAAAACTATATTAACAGACTTAAATCAATTTTTTGAAAATGGTTAAATTTAAAATAGTCATAGTATAAACCTTATTAAAATAACACTGCAGAGGTAGGAGAGTTGTTTGCACATGAGAATTAGTAGTAAAACTAACATTTAAATTTTCTTTAGCTGTAGTTTTCCCCTGAATCAGAGTGGGGTGAAAGCAAAGGCAAAAAACAAAAGCAAAACTAAACAACGATTGAGCTTCCAAGCACAGGCTGGGGATGTGCAGATGGAGCAGCTTCCAGGGGCATTCCCCCCACTTGGTACCAAGTCCCAGGGGTCCCAGAGCAGCCCCAGTGGCCATACCTTGCTGGGGTGGATGCCCACGTGCACGGTGGTGCCGTTGGCCTTCTCGCGCTGCACGCGCTCGATGTAGATCACATATTTCTTCCTGTACACCTGCACCACCTTCCCGATCTGCTGGCCCTTGTAGTGTCCCCTCACCACCTGCACACAGCACACACACAGCTCCAGGAGCAGCCCTCAACAGCCAGCCCATCCCACAAACCAGCTGAGCTGCACAGGATCCAAGGATCCACAAACTCATGAGTGACCCCACAATTTCAGCATTACTAACACAGAGCATTTAATGGAGCAGGATTGTGCTTCTCCCCCATTTTCTTTGCAGTAAACCCTAATGGGAGAGCTCTGTTGGCAGATATATTTTATGAAAAATCCTTTGGTTAGGATCTTTTCTCCCAAGAAGCTGAGAGGCCTCAGGAACGAAATGTAACCAATGGTTATCTGCTGCTGTGGAATGGAACAGGTGCATCTGGGATTGGTCTCATGTGGTTGTTTCTAATTAATGGCCAATCACAGTCCAGTCTATTCCTTGCTAGCCTTCTGATAAAATCCCTTCTTTTATTCTTTAGTGTAGTTTTAATATATAATTTTCTTTTAAATAATATATATCATAAACTAATAAATCAGCTTTCTGAATAATGGAGTCAAGATTCTCATCTCTTCCCTCATCCTGGGATCCCTGTGAACACCACCACACTCTGCAGCTATGCAGCCACATTTCAATTTTTAACAGTTTTTACCCTAATTTTTCACCTATCATTGTGCTTTATGTAAAAAGCCACTTAGCTGGGACTCATTTCTGATCCAATCTTTTAAATACCACAGGCAGCAAACAGCCTACAAAAAAGAAACAATTCTTTGCTTTGTGCTTTATGGTTGAAAGTTTTCAGTTCAGCACAATGATCAGTGCATGTAGCTGAAGTGCAGCAGAATTGCCAGCACACCTGTATCATACTTATCACTGAAGTGAATTTAAAATGAATTTAAATGAAATGAATTTAAGAAACACTTGGCAGTCCAGGTCGTGACTTGATTAACTTAGATTATTTCTGCCATGCTGAAGGCAAAGCTCCAGCACCAATATCAGGTTGTCTCATTCTTCCCTTTTCCACAGGCTGCACATGAAAACAGAATCCCAGAATCAGCTGGCTTGGAAAAACACTTCCAAGATCATCAAACCCAAATTATGCCCCATTCCCACCTTGTCCCTGGAGCACTGAGTGCCACCTCCAGGGATGGGCTCTCCAAACCTCCCTGGGCCATTCCAGTGCCTGAGCCCCCTTTCCATGGAGAAATTCCTGCTGATGTCCACCCTGAGCCTGCCCTGAGCCCCCTTTCCATGGAGAAATTCCTGCTGGTGTCCACCCTGAGCCTCCTCTGATCCAGCCTGAGGCCGTTCCCTCTCCTCCTGTCCCTGTTCCCCCAGCTGTCCCCTCCTGTCAGGAGTTGTGCAGAGCCACAGGAGCCCCTCTGAGCCTCCTTTTCTCCAGGCTGAGCCCCTTCTCAGCTCCCTCAGCCCCTTCCCAGCCCTGAAACCCCCCAGAAGAAGCTGAGGTGTGGCAGGGCAGTACCTGGACCTCGTCGTCCTTGCGGATGGGCATGGAGCGCACGTTGTACTTCTGCCTCAGCTCCTTGGACAGGGGCGAGGACATGATTTTCCTGCGGATGTGGGAGGGGGCATTGAAGTGCCGTTTGCGATTCTTGCTGCGGTCCGAGGTCACAAAAGGGTTGAACTTCATTTTGGCTGCACAAAAAAAAACCAAACCCCACAGCAGTTGGAGAGGTGCTCACAGCACGCACACTACACTTTATCACCCAGGCCCACAGAGTCTCCTGCTGCATAAAAATCAATTTCAACTGTTTTTAATGCCACTACTGATCAACAAACCCTGATATCCCGGACTCCAAGTAAATTGAAGCCCCTGCCCTGACTGACAGCGTCCCTGTGATTGGCACACGTGCACATCAGACCGTTCTTGCAAAGCTCCCTGTTCCCAGCGCTCAGGACAGCTGGATGCTGCCCTGCAGTCACACGGCTCATCTTTTATAGATTGGTACAGATTTACACCAATCTATAAAAATGTGTATTCTGGGCCCGCACTGCTCCAGCACCTCCAGTAACGCTCCTCACCACAGCGTGCAGGTAACACACCTGCAAATCCAAGATAATTCCGGCCTTTCCTAAACTTACACAACTGCGCTACAGGACTGCCTGTCAGGGCACCATTGATACTGACAGCAAAGGATAAATTAAATCAAAGATAAATTAAATTAAAGGCTAGTTTTGCTCAACTCCCGAGTTTCTGAGTGCACACCCTGGCACCTCCCATGCGGGCTGGGCTGCGCTAACTCCGTAATGCACCAGGGAAGCGCAGCCGGAGGAGGCCGAGCTCCCCCCGGAACCCGAGCTCTCCCTGCCCCGCAGCCCCCAGCGGGCTCCCGGCCACCCGAGCCCCTTCCCGATCCCCGCCGCTGCCCCGCGGAGGCCCCGCCAGCCGGAGATGGCCGCAGATGGCCCCGATGGCCGCGGATGGCGGCTCCCGGTGTCTCACCCGCTGCCGCCGCCGCGCCGCCCGCCCGGAAGAGGAGCCAAAGGCGCTTCTGCTTCCGCTTCCGCCTGCGCCGCCGCGGCCCCGGAGCCGCGCCCCCTGGCGGCCGGAGGGCAGCGCTGCAGCGAGGACAGAGCCGGGACAGAGCCGGGATAGACACGGGATAGAGCCGGGATAGGGCCGGGATAGAGCGGGGATAGACACGGGATAGAGCCGGGATAGAGCGGGGATAGACTCGGGATAGAGCGGGGATAGACACGGGATAGACTCGGGATAGAGCGGGGATAGACACGGGATAGACACGGGATAGACTCGGGATAGACTCAGGATAGAGCCGGGATAGAGCAGGGACAGAGGAGGGACAGACCCGAGCACATGTCTGTGAGACCGAGACCCAGGACACAGCCTCTGCCCCAAGGGACACCAGTGACACTGATTCCATGTCCCTCAGCCCCAAGGGACACCAGTGACACTGAACCCATGTCCCTCAGCCCCAAGGGACACCAGTGACACTGATTCCATGTCCCTCTGCCCCAAGGGACACCAGTGACACTGATCCCATGTCCCTGTGCCCCAAGGGACACCAGTGACACTGAACCCATGTCCCTCAGCCCCAAGGGACACCAGTGACACTGATCCCATGTCTCTCAGCCCCAGGGGACACCAGTGACACTGATCCCATGTCCCTCTGCCCAAAGGGACACCAGTGACACTGATCCCATGTCCCTCTGCCCAAAGGGACACCAGTGACACTGCCCAGCCCCTGCTCCTGTGTCACTGTCACCTCCATCCCAGCTCACCTGCACAAACCATTCCCCTTTCAGGTAGATGTGGCCCTAGTACATATTTTCAGGACACAGACTAATTTATTCTCAATGAGAATTATTACAAATTAACCAATTAATTGGCTTGGTTGGGTTTGGGCTGGGTTTTTTATAAAGATAGCCTGGAAAGATTTGGGCCTGAGTTGCAGCAGGGTTTGGACAAACACCTTCCCCAGAGCTTTTATTTGTCATTTACAGAGTAAGGGGCTTCCAGCAGCACCCATCACTTGGGGAAATCTGAGTTCCAGTCATTGGAACAAGCA
Source organism: Agelaius phoeniceus (assembly GCF_051311805.1). Lineage (NCBI taxonomy): Eukaryota > Metazoa > Chordata > Aves > Passeriformes > Icteridae > Agelaius > Agelaius phoeniceus. The sequence continues at coordinate 2,402,109 of NC_135279.1, read as the reverse complement.
GGATCTGTTCCTCCACAAAGACCTTCCCAACATAAAGGGAATTGGTTTCTTAAGATGGTGCAGATACCCTGAGCCCAAACTCACTGTGCTGTAACCCCTTACTGTTCAACATTTAAAAATTGCCTCATTTATTTCTAAATAGTTATGAAGCAAGACTAAATGGACATTAAAGGAGGGGAGAGGACAAAAATTGGGTTATTTCACATACCAAACCCAGCAAGCCCCAAGCACAGTCCATTCTTCACCTTTCCTTAAAAAAAGGGAGGTTGGGACACTTGGTACTGTACAAAACCGAGCACTGAATGTCCAGACATGACTCAGGGCTGATTACAAAAGAGCCTCGTGCTAACTTTCACCACAGTGACCTGGCTCCCAGTGATTTCATTGTGTGATAACGCTCAGCTCACTGAAATCATAATTAAAAACAAAAGAAAAAAAGCTCCTTTGGATCGATTTTGCAACAGGAGTGTGACAAGAAGCCAATCAAAACATGTAAGAGTTTTATTTTTAATTATGGAACTAAAAAGGCTAATAGTTTATTAACATAAGATTGCAAATTAAAAAGACAAATGCCAGAACTCCTTAACAGTCTCCACTGTAGAAATGTAAAAGACTTGTGCTTTAAACATTGCTGTACCAGACATGGCAGGGCTGCTCCTCCTCCCTGCCCCTCTCCCACATGCCAGGGACAAACCCCTCACTGACACCCCCAATCTGCAAATTCAAACAACTCCAGTAAAGCAGAGACTCGTCACAGCCATTCCCAGCCCCAGCAGAGAAGGAACAATAAATGAGAAATATTCAGGAGCTGGTGGCACACGGGGCCACCTGCACTGCAGATCTCATTTTTTACAGCGCACAAGAAATGCAAGGATTTGAGAGATCAGATCAAACATTCACAGACTCATCTCTCCTGGGTTTTTGTACCCCATTTCCATTTTATTTTCTTTTTAAAATACTCTTCAGCAGTCCAGATACTGCCTAGAATACACCTAATAACTTTCCCTAGTGCTAGAAGTTTTTAACTCCACCATTGCAAAGCATCCTATGCCTCAAGTTCTCACCGTAGGGTGGAGTCTGCAGTTACAGGGAATAATTTAAAGTGGGACTTTCAAATATTTCCTACAGGGATGTCTTTTTTGGAAACCCAAATTCTTCTATAAAAACACTGACTTGAAAGGGCAAAATCAGAACCCTACAACTGAGGGTTTCCTTCTGCTCTGACCCGAAATTCTTTTGTTTGTAAGGACGTTTAAAAGCAAAACTAAGCTCATTTTCTCCTCAGAAAATCCAGAATAGAAGTGAGATCTCCTGGGTGCAGAGGCAGTAACTGCCTTGCTTTCACACCTGGAGAGATGAGAGCAGATTCTGCTGTAAACACACGAAGCAGTACCATGGTGTGACCCTGCAGGACGAGCTCACCACAAATCCCAGCAGCCCCAGAAGGTGGCCTTGGCTTGGCAGCTCTCAAAAGCTTAGACCTGGTTTAGAGAACCCAGGTACAGATGTTCCTCCTGCCAGAACTTCAGTTCAATTTGGTTTCAACATTTTGCAAAAAAAAAAACAAACCCCAAATTTTTGATTTATTGCCTTATTGTAGGGGATGTTTTGGCAGAGAGAGCAGGCACGCTGAAGTGTGTTACTTCCAAAAACAAAACCCCAAAACAAACCAATTGCACTGGTCTTGTTTAGAGAACTGGCCTGGACTGCACAGGAGGCAGTTGAACACAGACAGGGAATGGGGAGAACACACCAGGGGACACAAAGAATCTGCAACCACCTTTCTTTGTGTCAAAGAAATTGTACCAGAGGAGAAATTTCAGAAAATGAACTGTACTGCAAAGATCTCCCCTTGCCCAGCTCAGGAGAAGGATGCACTAAATAAATCTCAGTGTAAGGAAGATGCTGAAATATTAAAAATCTCATTGTTGTAATCCACTGTTCCCAAGCTGTCAGCAAAGACTCGCCAAATCCAAAAGGAAAAATGAGGACATTTTAGCTGTGAGTTTCAGCTGGTCACAGTGGATGAGAGGAAATCCTTCAGCCAGCAGGAGAAGCAATTGCCATGGAAAATCCTACAGCCCAGGTGAACACAAACATCTCACTGAAAAAGTTCATTTTTGTAAATGGGAGGGGGAAAAAAAAAGTAAAAAAAAATCTACCCATACATGAATGAGTACAGGAAGTTCCACAATCCATTTTGCACCTAAAGTAAGAGCAATCAGTCCAGAGAAGAACAGGGAAAAATTCCAATGCTGTCTGAAGTCACTGCAGGGCAGAGCATGGCAGGGGGAGAGGAGCTGGCTGCTTCTTTTTGGTGGGTGGATCAAACTGGCAACACTTTCCCTGCTTCCAAAGCAAGGAGACAAATTCAACAGACAATCAGGAATTCTTCTGAAATGCATCTGACTCTAACAATAACACTGAATATTCAACAATTCATATCATCACAGCATAAAGTTTGGATATTTTGCCTCCAGGGAAAGGCAATGGATATAATCCAAGAGAAACCCTGCACCCATCTTACAATTTACAGCACTGAGTTCAAGATCCTTATTTTATGATTATTTTTGTTTAATCCATCCTGAAAGACTTAAAATTTGTGTATCCTCAGCTCAGACATTCACAAGGCATGCAGAGACTGTCACTACTCAAGGAACACTGATGAGGCTCTGGAAAATGCACTGGTGGGCATCTGCTCTCATTTTTGAGACCAAATGAGATGCAAGACACCCCTGGCAGGAGTTTTCCCCTCACACCTCTGTGTTTTGGAGGCTCCAGAAGACAAGGCTTGAAGGAATGGACAGGGAAGCTCAGGAATCTTTTTAAGGGATCAAACAAAGCTCCCAGCAAGGGTCACCTGTGGGAATGCTGCCCTGGGTACCTGTGGGAGAGCACTGGCAGGCCAGGGCTCAGAAAAGATGCCTGGCTGAGCTTTAAAGGAAAAGGGAGGCACCTTAAATCCTGAAAAGTCAGAATTCCTGTGTTTGACAGGTGTATTGAATACACACACACAAAGCAAGAGAGGAAGCTGTGCTCATCCACCCAGAGGGCTGCACCATTTTTCTGAGCACAGAGAATATAAAACTTCTTTTCAAAAGAAAACAACAACAACAACAATAAAGTAGAATCCAGACTTTTGGGTGGTCTGTGTTTAGAAACAGAAGAAAGAAAAGCTAATGCTGTAAAGACAACTATTCCCTTTCAAAGCAAAGGCCACATAAAACTGTGTTGCTCAGTTTGGTTTTTACTTCATGCCACCTGTAAACACAAGACTGGATATTCAGTTAGTGGGAAGGAATGAAACAACTTTTACATCCAGGGTAAAAGAAATGCCCTCCACTGCTGGGATCACAGATCACCTATAGGAAAAGGTAGCTGGGGAAGGCTTCCTGTTCTTTTTTCACTTGGTTAGAAAGGTTGTATCTGAACAACTGAGCTTTCAATAGAAGCACAGAACATTTCTGGGTGTTATTTCTGCCCTCTGTCTCTTAGGTTTGCTGTGGGGACTAACACTTTCCACTCCTCACCAACAGATACATCACCTTTTTGGCACCATGGGTGGAATTTCTTCCTCATGCGTAGTTTTGCCCTATACAAAAGTCGATTGTCTGATCATGCAAATCCAACAGAACTCCAAAAAGTGCCACAAGACAGTTCAGCTCTTTGCCATCTACTCCCTAGTTTGTACACTGCCATAGGAACCTCCCAGAGGACAGACTGCCATCCTCACTTAGATCTCAAATGGCATTTCAACCTCTCTCTCTGGGGGGAGGGAATCCACACCCTGATTCCACTGATTTTTCCCTCTCAGAGCTCTGAAATGCATGGAGATTTCTTTGATTTGTTGAAGATGTCTTCACTGACCAGCCTGATTAGAGAAAAACATACTGATTCAATCAAATAGAAAATAAAGACAAAAACAGGTAGTGGTAGATTTGTCAATCTTTGCTCCTGTCCTTGGAGTCGAGGGTAGAGTTTCACTGCTACTGCATTTTGCCCAGCTGGATCTTCTTCCAGGCCTCTGATGCTGTGAAAATGCAGGAGTCCAGGATCCCAGCTACAGTAAATGTTCCTCCAATGATGGCACATATCTGCAATTACAGACAGACAAACACCTTTGTCAACAACGAGGGGAACTTTTACACAGCTTGAGCTGGAGGAGGGGTCCTGCTGCCTGGGTGTTTGCTGGAAGCACAGCAGGGAGTGGGTAACAGCCCTGGGGATGGAATTCCATGAGGATCATTCACAAAAACCATTCCCTGCAGTGGAATAAATGAGTGCTGAACTCCTCAGCACTGAGCCATCACAAATCCCAGCTCCCACAGCACAAACACTGCTCCCTTCTGGCTTAAACTCCACCCAACTTAGATTTCTAGGAGCTCTGTGCTGCTCACATCTTCCTGTACTGTTTTCTGTTATAAACACCAGTCTTGTAGTCTTTCTCTTCCCCATTTCACAAGATAATTTACTAACAGGCAGAAGGCTCTGAAATAGCACGTGAAGGGCAGTGAGTAACAGAGGAACCCAGCTGCCAGTGACACCACAGCCCTGCCTAACACTTTCCATGACAAGGGCTGCTCACAGCAGCCAACTTAACTCTTCGTGGGACAGAGTTTTCCACACAAGATGTGGATCTTGGGTCGAATTAAAACACATAATTACTTCCAAGAACAGAATTAGGGAAAAAATTAATCTCCTGATCAGCGTTAACAGCCTACTTCACTTCTCAAGTGCTACGAAAACACAGAAATATTCTGTGTATTCTGTCAAACCTAAGTCTTTGTGGAAACAGAATCACAGAGTCCTTTAGGCTGGAGAAGACCAACAATACAAAATATTTCCCTGCTACAATGGCTCACTGGTTTGGGATTGCTCTCTCCTTCAGCCCCTAGCTCATAGCAAATCCCCCTTTTCCCAGGCAGGCCCTTGTCAGGAGATAAGCTCCACATCTTGTTCCCCTTCTCACAACCCCATTTTTATTCTCAGAACCACCTCATCCTACACAACATAAAAGACCAAATTAAAAAGAGCACCACAGCTGTGAAGTAAAAAATGTGGGAGCTGGGAAGTTAGAACTGTGTAATTAGAATATGGCTGGTAACATTTGTAGGTTGCATTGTGGTGTGTCACACTCCCTGGTGGCACCCTGGGACTTTCTTCCCCTCCTGTGGTGTTGGACTTCTGCCTCCCCACCGGGTGGTTTGTATGAAGCTAGCCTTGAGCAGAACTCAGATGTTTTTGTATCAAAACCAGTGTGGCAGCAGGAGCAGGGTGTGACTGTCCCCTGTGCTGGCACTGCTGAGGTCACATCATGGGGGCTGTGTCCAGCTCTGGCCTCTCGTGCTGAGAGACCCTGAGGGGCTGGAGCGTGTCCAGGGAAGGGAACAGAGCTGGGAAGGGGCTGGAGAATCCCTGAGGGAGCTGGGAAGGGGCTCAGCCTGGAGAAAAGGTGGCTCAGGGGGGCCCTTGTGGCTCTGCACAACTCCTGACAGGAGGGGACAGCCAGGTGGGCATCCAGGATGAGAGGGAACGGCCTCAGGCTGGGCCAGGGCAGGCTCAGGGTGGGCACAGCAGGAATTTCCCCATGGAAAGGGGGCTCAGGGCAGGCTCAGGGTGGGCACAGCAGGAATTTCCCCATGGAAAGGGGGCTCAGGGCAGGCTCAGGGTGGGCACAGCAGGAATTTCCCCATGGAAAGGGGGCTCAGGGCAGGCTCAGGGTGGACACCAGCAGGAATTTCCCCATGGAAAGGGGGCTCAGGGCAGGCTCAGGGTGGGCACAGCAGGAATTTCCCCATGGAAAGGGGGCTCAGGCCCTGGCACTGCCCAGGGAGAGTTGGAGTGCCCATCCCTGGAGGTGGCACTCAGAGCTCTGGGCTGGGGACAAAGTGGGGATCACAGCTGAGACTCGGTGGCCTTGGAAGTCTTTTCCAACCTAAATAATTCCATGATAAACGTTATAAAAGTGCAACAGAGCTGGCCCAGAAGGGAACTGGTGCCACACTACACACACCCTGCCACGTCTCTGCTCCCACACAGCTCCCCACGGGCAAAGTCAGAGACGAAAACCAACGTAGGAGCAGCAGCAGAGCTGAGGGGAAGGAACAAACAGCTCATCAAGGGTGAGCAAAGGCAGTGAGAGCGACAGCTCCTTGCCATGTGCATTTATAACCAAGATATGAACATTCAGTGAGCTCAGGAAACGGGGCTGCAGGAAATGGGGCTTTTGCAGGACACTCAGCATTCCAGCAGATCCAGGCCGCTGAAACCAGAGCAGCAGCCTGAGGCAAAGTCAGGGTTTTTAGGGGACAAGTCCAGCTGCTGCTCCTGTACCCCCTCCCTGCTGTCCCTGAGGTGTGGCACAGGGTGACCCCCCAGGGAAATGCCCACCATGGAGCTGGGTTATTGCAGCTCAGAGCAGCCCAGCTGACGGGAGATGTCACAGCACAAACACAAACCCCGTCCAACACGCACATTCTGCATCACAGGCAGGAAAATCTGACTTCAGTGCAGCAGCACAAGGGGCTGGGGAATAGAAAAAAAAAATAAATTCATCTGCAGAGCTCTGTAGTGCTGAGTGGGGATGAGTCACACACACCTGGCACTGGGGCCTCCTGCACACACAGCTTTGAGTCCTGGTGACGAAAAAAGGGCCTGGAGGGCTTGTGACCAGTGCTGGGCTCCAGGTCAGCACAGGAGCTGCAGCAAATGTTCCTGGATCAGGACAGCTCTGATGCATACAGGCAGGCATCAGGCACTTCTCTGGGTTTAATGGGATGAGTTATTGGCAGTGATCTGCCTTCAGCTCCATGAGGTCTGTGGGATCAGGCCCAGCCATGAAAGGATGAAAGGAAGGAGACACAGAAGGGGAATAATCCCAGCAGTAAGGGCCCTCTGGACATGAGGAATGCACCTTGAACAGAAGGAGATCCCAGCAGAGTGGGATGCAGGCTGGTGCCTAAAGGAGAACACCAGGGGATACACAGGAGGAGGCAGGGCTGCTGGCAAGTGACAGAAAGGCAATGTCAGACACATGACTGTGCTCCTCACAAGCAGGATATCATTCAAAAAAGATGCTTTTTATAGGCATATAATGGCAGATCAGCTGTGAATCAATGCTGACAATAAAATTAAAGAATAATCCCAGCTATCAAATCATTTCCCATGAAAACACCTCCACACCCTCACCCCCAGCAAGATGTGTAAGAAACTTCTGGGAGCACAGTTTTAGGGAAAGAAGCAGAGGCAGAATGAGATGCCAAGTCATGAAATGCTGATGCTTGACCTTTTTAGGATTATTTTTTGAAGCCAAGTGGATGTGCTAAGAAGAGAAAGTCTTTTACCATGATATTCAGGTTTTACTTCAAGCCCCCTTATCTGGTTCTTTGTGTATTCTATTCACTGTCTAAAGTTCAGTGAAGGGAACTTGCTGTTTATCAAAAGTTGCAAAATCAAAATCTTGAAGTGCAACTCCACCACACTGTTTATGTGAATTGCAGTTAAAACAGTCAAACAGTTTAAAAATCAGAATTGAGGTCTTCACTGCAGCCAATTTATCAAGTGCTTCACATTCCACCATGCCTCACTGGCACAGCTCACTGCAGCTTCAATTTTAAGCCAACTCCCTGAAGACACTTTTTTTGTTTTTAAAGTTCTGGAGGATCTTTAAATAGCTCTTTGCCTAATGAGCAGTTTGGCCAGCACAGCTTTGTTCTGGATGCTGAGATCAGGACTGCAGGATGCTCTCTGGACAGATCCAAATGTAACTCGTCAGGAAAACACCTCTGGAATTTGATAATGCAGCTCTTTTCCACTTCTACTCAGGAGTAAATACCTGGAACTGGCACTCCTTATTAAACCAATCAGCAGCACTGAGTAAAACTCAGTATAAAAAATAAAATTCGGTGTCTTGTAGGAGAGGAGAGAAGTGGCTGCTGATAAAATCTCCACTGCCAGTCTTCTTCCTATTTACTGTAAAAATCACCCCAATACCAGCAGATAGCAAGGACAAGCAGCTCTGTGTCATCCAACAGTTCTCCTCCCTCACTGGAACAAAGGAAAACCCTCAGGTGAGACCAGGATGACTTTGGGGAGGAAAAGGGCGAGGGCTGCCCAGAGCAGCTGTGGCTGCCCCTGGATCCCTGCAAGTGTCCCAGACCAGGCTGGACAGGGCTTGGAGCACCCTGGGATAGTGGAAGGTGTCCCTGCCATGGCAGGGTGTGGGATGGAATGAGCTTTAAGGTTCTTTCAGTCCAAACCACTCTAGATTCTCTGCACATTTGATCTCATTGGATTACTGAGCAGTTTATGGCAGTTTTCAGCTTTAATTCCAAGCTTCTGACATGCTGCAAGAGAGCCCATCCTGCCTAGGCAGATCCTGGCCCTTCTGGAATGGGTTAATTTCCCTTCTTTTTGTGCCCAGCTATTAAATCAAGTTGTCAGAGACTCACCTCCCAGTCCAGCAGCACCCCAGTGATGTGCTGCTGTGTCCCCACCTCATCGCAGTGCCCTGAGGCAGAAACTCAATTCCTCTGGGCAAGAAAGGCTCAGGAGGGCCCTGAAAGGCAGGCAGGGGAGGAGAAGGAGAGGGTGGGGTGACTCACCGATGTGATAAACCTGTACAGAGGCTGTCTCCTCTCTGTGTACTTCACTGTGATGGGGCTCAGGTCGTAGCGGAACCAGATGGCCGGGATGATGCGGCCCGTGTGGCTGTAGGCCACGTATTCCTGGGGAAAAACAGGGGAAAAAAGGAGAAAATGGCACAAAATGTGAGCAAGCTCATTCCAGAGAGTGTCTGCCAGAAAGCTGCCTCCGTGGGTTTGGCCTTCACCCCACTGTTTTGTAGCAGTGGCCAGATGGAAAGAAGCAAACAGTGAATTCCTGTGTGAGTGCTCACCTCCCATCCTTATCAAAGAGGAAAACAATCTCCTTCCAGGCTGATAATGAAAGAGCTGGGGGTGATGGTGATTATTCTCACCTTCATTCAGAGTCACAGGACTGAACAGAAAGGCTGTCATTGATTCTCCATCCTAAATCTACTCTATTTAAATATAAACAGCCTGGCTGCAGGTGAAGTTTTAGGTCTGCATGTCTATATTTTGTATATAAATCATTCACCAAACAAATGAAATTTAGTTTGTAAAAGCCTGAAAATCTCTCCTTGTCTTTGCATTCCTCTGTCAAGCCCCCTCTCCATTGGCAATGGGAATGCTGTGCCTCTTAGTATCAATCATGTGGAACCATCTTTAAAATTCCTGCTGAAAGCCAGGATGAAACTGTATACAGAAAAATATTAGCAAAGGTTCAAAAAATATCCCAGGCTGGTTTGGGAGAGACACCTTCCCAATTTCCAGGTCCACTCTCCTTTAATCCATTTGTTTCCAAACAGGTCCAGTGCCAGCTGCAGCCACAGGCCAGCACCCAGCAGGACACACTGCCCAGTGCCAGCACCAGCTTGGGAACTGAAGCCACATCTTCCTGAGATAATATTTTGTCTGTGCTGTCAGTGGAGACAGGAATCAGTTTTCAGACATTGACAGGGTGAAGAAAAATCCCAGGAAAGCAGGCTGGGGAGCCAGAGTCCAAGGAGAGCCCAGTGTGGCACAGGCTGCCCCTCCCTCCCTCAGCCCTGTGACAAGCTGACAGCTCACATCTCCTCTCCTGCCTCAATTCTCCTTCACAAAGAGGCAAAGACAGCCTCAAATACTTCAGAAAAATAAAAAAGAGCAAGCAACAGGACACTCATGAGCATGACACAAAAAAAATAATTTTGTTCTGTGTGCTGGTGAAACAGCATTTATCTTCAATCATCTCATATAAATTCCAAATTTCCCTATTTTTAGGTGGTTCATCCCATGATGACAAGAGAAGCAGAAGTCCCCAGTCATGACATTTTCAGGCTTTTATTGGAGCTCTGCAGCTCATTTTGAGACAGTGGTTCTGTGGGAAGGGAGGAAGCAGGGAGCTAAGAGAGGAGACAGAGTCTGTACCCTTCAGACTCTCCCCACAGCAGCCACTCTGTGCCAGACTCTTCCAGGGGCTTCCCATTTCCCTTTCCCACTGCTCAGTGTGGAGTGAAGGACTGAAGCACCATGAGCAGAAAGCACAGCTGTGCTTCTCAGCACCTCAGTTTTGACAGAACTGACCTCATTTTTTCCTTCCTGTCCCCTTCTCCCCACCAGCACTCCTGCCCTCATGAGTCAGACTTGGCTGAACGCCCCAATTTGCAGCCAAGCTCACAGAAGTGTCAAAAGCTCCTGCTATTTTCCAAATTACTTTCAGAACTCCTGTCACAGGAGTCTTATCAGAACAGCAGTTGTGACATTAAGCAGAACAAATACACTGTAATCTGAACAGAGGGAGATGTCCAAATCCCTGGGACAGACACACAAGCAAGCCCAGAAGTCACCAGTCAGGAACATTAATCTGAGAACTCGTCCAGGAGAGTGTGTGCCTAATTATCAGTTAGGGCAAACTAGAAGTAGATATTACAAACAGATTTTGGACTTTCATTTAGCACCTGAATGGCAAGTAATTTTCAACTGGAAGATGCTTTCTACTGTAAAAAGTAAATAGGGTCCTTTTTTTCCTTAAAACAATTCAATACATTGAATTGTTAAAATGCTGGATGTGGCAGTCATGCTCTGGGCTGGGTGACAAGCTGGGAATTGGTCACTGGTAGGATTTGGTGATCTTGGATCTTTCCTAAACTAATGGATTCTGTGATTATTCACTACCATAATGCAGGGACTGTGAAATACTCAACCAGCATATATTTGCTGCTTCAGTTCAGTGACTTAATGTCTGAAAAAAACATTTGTAAAAAGCTAAAAACTCTGCTGATTTATTTGTCTCATCCCTCCATCACAACTGAGACTGTTTAGTTACTAAAACCAGGTGTAAATGAAGTCTTATGTGCTCAGCTGGATTATTTCCATTCAGATGCACCTTGCCAGGCACAACAGGAGTTCCTGCAGCCTGTAAACACCTCCCACACAATCTACAGAAATCCACATCAGCTAAACTGACAGGTGAGCACACCAGGAAGAAGAACAGGAATGAAAGCACCACCACCTGCTCTGACAAACCCTCCCAAGGCTGGCAAACTGCAGCAGCAGGAAAAGCCCCACTCCGAGGAGCTTCAGTTCCTCCTTCTCCCAGCAGAGGCTACTGCTCACCCACAAACCCACAGGGCACAGAGAGCAGCAGGAGGGGAGGAACGGTGGCTGAGCATCCCCTGGGGTGCAGAGAGGAGCCCGGGGGTGGAGAGGCAGCTGCTGCTTTACCTTGTTGGCCACGGTGTACTGGTAGGAGTATCGCTGCTTGCCGCTCATGTCCTCGTACACCGTGGGCACAATCTTCAGGATGTAGTCGTGAGAGGCAAGGGCTGTGCTCGGGGAAGGAAGGGAAGGACATGTCAGCACTGAGAGAAAGGAGCCAGCCCACAGGACAAGTCACAGAAAAGGGTGACTCCCTCCTCCTTATGGCAGGGACAAAGCTTCACCCGCCACATTTGTGCCCTTTGCTCAGAACCCTGGCAGGTGCTTGGGTGACACCAGGAGCCGCCCACACCTTCTGTAGGACCACAACCCACCCATGGTTTGGGTTACCCCAACCCTCCCAACTGCTTGCAACTATAAATGGTAACACTTATCACCACCACAAACAGCCTGGTTAAATCAGGAACTGGCTGAGGTTAGGGCTGCAGCCCACTGAGATAATTTTGACTAAAAAACCTGAGGTATCACAACCTGAGTACTTCCATTTCTTTCTTGCTTTCTCATCCTCCTTCTCCTACACTCCTACAGCTGCTTAACTTTTTTTTTTCATTATTTAAATGGCTCATTCCCATTTTTGTGTCTGCTAAAACAGTTCTAAAACAGAATTCTAAATGACATCTCTGAAGGATCCTCTAGCCAAGTGTAACACAATGACATTTGGCTTCTGGAGGTACAAAAACCCCAAACCACAACTTCAGGAACAGCCACAGAAATTTTGTTCCAAGGAATGGACAAGACTGATGTCCTGGAGGAGTCGGAACATTTAAGAGACAACTCTCTACACTGAATTGTAGCATGCATTGAATTTTCCTTTTTGTGCTAGGCCATGAAAATGTCCCTCTTGCCATCCACAGAGAAGAAATTTCAAGGCAATTTGCAACACAAGTACAAGGCAAAGTTCTGGTGGAAGTAACAGCAGCAAAGGGACACTACAGGAACAGGATATGGATAAAAAACTCCACAAGGACTGCAAAGGAACCTTTTGGACTAAGCCTTTTCTCTAGCACTGGAGGAAATGGAAATGTCAGCCAGCAATGTCTGGATGATTTTGGCTGAAGAGGCGAATGAAATACACTGGATACAGCAGTGTTGCATGCATGGCCCTGCTTTCCCTCCTGCAGAGGGTGGCTGAGAGCTGCAGTGCCCAGGAATACCCACGGTTTGAGCTGAGCTTGTCTGCTCCCTCCAAGGCATTGAATGCTCCATGGACGTTGTGGACCTGGAAAGCAAAAAGGAGGATGAAGAAACTCTGCTCTGCCTTGATACTCTTGACCTTTGCTTCCCTAGCCTGTAACCAGCCTGATTCAACCCTCCCAAAAAACAAAGCCTGGATCCAGTGAAAGATGACCCCAAATATCTTTCAGTGACCATCATCACAGCGGTTGGCTCCAAGTGAAAAAGCTGATTTCACAACATCTTACAAGATGAAACTCCAAAACCACTCCAAAGCTAAAGGAATTGCAGTTGGAAGAGGCCAGTTGTGAAATTTTCACCGTGAGGTATTTCCTAAGAGCTTTGCAGAGGTAACTGTGAAATTAATTTTATCAGGCTGAAAGGGAAATAGATGGGAGTCACACTGGGGTTAAAACTCAGCAGGTTTCTCCTCTAAAGGTGGCTGGTGTCAGGGCAGCTGGGTCTGTACAACTCCCCAGCCTCGGAGATGGCTGATGGAAGGACACATCCCAACACTGACACCCCTTCAGCTTTTCCTGCAGCTGATTTCAGACCTGTGAGTATCTGTTTGCCCAGAAAAACAGCATTTCCATGCCCTGCACACGCTGTGACCTGGAGCCTGATCTCCAGCAACAGAATCATCCATGTGTGATCTCTCCAGGCAGGGAAAAGCCCATGGCAGCAGCTGTAGGTCAGGGGTTGTGCTGCTCACAAGGTACAAAGAGAGGACACAGAGCTCCACGACCCAGAAATTCCTGACCTTAAGTCAGACAACAGGGAAGAAGAGTTTGGAGTGAGGATTTGGTCAGGGGTGTGACAGTTTCACCTCACCAACAGGGCAATGCCATCTCCTTCCCAGACCCTCTCAACACGTGTCTGTCTCATCCTCATGGGCATTTCCCTGCTCCCAGCACTACAGAGTGGATCAGGGAGGAAGCAGCAAGTGAACCAGTTCTGCTCAGCAGAAAGGAAATTCTGGACAGACAAAATCACAGCAAGTTCCACTGGAAGGTGCTGGGAACAGGAGCAGAGCAAAAGCAGCAGCTGATCCTTCTGCAAGGCCTTTTGCCCTGCTGGAATTTCACACAACCACCACCATTCCCACACTACATCTGCAGGCTGTGCTCATTCTTCACTCACTGTAAAAGGCATAAGAAAAAGAAGCCCCTGGAGGGGGCTACAGTGTTGTGTCCATTCTTGGAACAGCTAAGAAGTCTCTTACAGAATATCTGCACAAGAGACTTTAGGTTCACTTCAAACTTTTGGCAGATTTTCCCCTCATCAAGACCAAAATTCAAACCAATGAGTTCCTACCTCCAGCTGTCAGGTAACCCAGTAAAGAGAGGTGTGTGGAAATAGGAGATGTTGTATTTTTAATCATAATTTCTACTGAGTTCTACATTATGGTGTTGAATAATCCTGGCTTTAACCTTGTCAGTAAAAAGGCATCATCTCCTGCTCTCCTCATCCCTCTCCTTACTGGGTTACCCCTGACAAGCAGCAACTCACTGCATCAGTTTTAATTCTGCAGGTTTTCATTCTGATCTCATCCTCAATGAGGATGAAAAATCTACAGGAAGTCTGCCACTATTGTGCACAAAGTACTGATGAAGACTCAAAGCTCGTTCAGAGCCAGATGATATTTAAATCTCTGCTTCAAAGAGACTGGTTTTTCTGGAGAACACAGCCTGTCCCTCAGTGGATCACTGAGGCAGAGTCAGCCCCAACCCACAAAGAACAAACTCCCAGCACATGACACAAGTGAATAAGGAGCTCCTCACCCTCTGTAAGGAATATAAGCTTTTATTACATCAAAGCAGGTGGAGACAACCTGAAATATTCAAAGGTGCACCTAGGCAGATTTAAAGCTCCCCACACTTGCTGAGTCGTGGTAGCACCTGTTTGGGGAAGATATCCTTCTTTAATTTGTGCTGCTGAGCTGCTGCTTGCCTGCAGCACCTCAGACCATGAGCAGTCATCCTCAGCTCTGAACACACTCCTCTCAACTTGCCCCAGCCAGGAGCCAACTCCACGTTTGCCAGACAGGTTTCTCACCACAAGAACTGAAGGCACTTGCTGCTTGTCCCTCCAGGCTCCTCCTCCATGCTGATTCACACTCCAGCTGCCTTCCCCCAGCACTCCATGATAAAACAATGGGAATGCTCCCTCAGAGCACCCATTTCCCACGCAGGCTGCACAACTCCCCATTACCACTCACCTCCTATTTTTCATAATCTCAGTGTGCTTTACAGACATTAAGCCAAGCTTATTTATACGCTAATATTTCCTCGTTCCCACACAAGATAATTCCTAAAAGGAGCCGGGAGCAGAACCAGAAGACTACAAAGCAACGCTTAGACTTGTTAGCATGAAAAAGGGCTTTGGAAGTGGGTGTACAAGGAGCAGACTAATGAGACGTCTGTGCTGAGGAAAGAAGATTACAGAGAGACTAAGGGTAAGCAATGTTTAGGGTGAGTCTCAAGCTGGGTGTGCACATGTGGAACTCCCACCTGTGAGGGCAGCTCCTTGGAAGTAGGCTAGTGCTGTAATCTGTCCTTATTGAGAAATCAGGTAATATTACATAACTTGCAGCACCTGGTGAAATTCTATCCACTGGGCAAGTGCATGCATTCAGCAGGGAATTGGCAGTGCTAAGTCTAACTTGTGTTTCACAGAGCAAATTTGACTAATAGGTGTCTGCTATACAAGTAGAGTGAAGTGAATTAAAAAGAGCTTGACTGCTGCTGTGGTGAACACAGTAGCCAGCACACATCTTCCCTGAGTGCATCACTGCTCCTCCACAAAGGCAGAAAGGTTTGTTTGCTGTGTTCATGCCAAAACCAGGATTTTGCTGAGCCACAAGCCCTCATTTCTAACTGTCCCCACTGAGTTTTCCAAAAGCACTCTGAGTTTCAGAAGAACACATCACAGTTGCTCTGTGGCTGGACACTGCTCCTGCCCCAGCTGGTGGCAGCTGTGAACTCTTCCAGCCTTGAGCTTACGGTGCAGGGACACACAAGCCTTCCATAAAGCCAAAGTGTCTAACATTAAACCACTCTCACTGCATTCCCCTAGAGCCAGGGAAGTTTCAGGACTCACCTGTAGCTTGTCCCCAAATGAGAGCTTGTGGATGATGTGAGTCATGTCGGGGTTCTGGGGCTGCGCCGTCGCGCTGTGCGTTGACACGTGGAAGTTACCAGGGACCTAAAATTAGCCACAACAGGGAAGACAGGATTTCACATTTTATCCCTCAAGGCATTGCTAGGCTCTGTGGTGTGACATGGGAATGCCTGGATCCATCCAGGAAGATGGGAGAATCCGTGATGCCTTCCTGCAGCTGACCAGCACCACCGCACTCAGGTCCTGCACCCCGGAGCCTGGCACCCCACACTGCTGATGGTCCTGACCAGGGGATGATGAGTGGGTCACTCCCAGCTCCAGGGATTCCCAGCACTTAAGGCTATGTCTTTCATCCCCATTAAAATAAAATTCCTGTCTCTCTTGCTCAATGTCTTACTCCCACATCTGGCATTTGCAAAGGGGCCCACTGCTGCAGAGCAGCCCAGGAAGCTGGGGATGTATTTCTCTGCTGGTACCAGTCATGAGCAACTTTACCTCTGAGATTGTGTGCAGGAATGAGCTTTATGTGAAGAGAAAATCCACCACCAAACCCATGTGGGCATCCCACACAAACTAACCTAGATCTTCCCCTTGGCAGAATCTAGCAAGAGCCCTTCCTTTAAATTTTTTTAATGGAGGGAAATACGAAGAACTGAAAAGCACAAGTTTCACCTAAAGGCTCAGTTCCAAGACAGAAAATGAGCCCTGGTGTCCCTCTGATGGCACCACTCTGCATGCATGCACTTTTCAGGTCACTAGCCCTGAAGTCCTTCAGCAGATTCAGCTCAATCACTGACATGGAGGGTGCAAGAATATTTTCCTATTGAGAAAAGGTTGTGAAATGAAGCATCCCTGAGGAGCAATGTGGCACAGCCCAAGGCAGGAGTGGGAGGGTGGTTATACAACTGCTGCCCAGCTGCTCTCTGCAGAGACACCTCACCAGCAGGGCCATGGGAGGCCACATGCCCTTCCATGTGCTTTCAGGAAAGCTGATTTAATGACCTGAGGAACAGCAGCGCACTCCTGGGAGCACTTTCAGGTGTGGACACCAGTGGTGTCATAAACAAGCTGAGCAAACAGCAAGCAGCACACACCAGCATCTCACTGTCACCCTGTCCTCCCTCAGCAGCTGGGACAGCCCAAGTGCAAGCCCTGGTCAGGTTCCCAAGGCTGGCCAGGTCCCACTCAGCTCTCAGCCTGTCCAACTCCTGCCAAGGCACTGCAGACTGCCAGGTCACACACAAGGGATTTGGGCTTCCAGAGCCACAAGTCCTGGGTCAGCTCCCCAGCCTGTGACAGCTGTCCCAGCCACTAAATGAGACACAAATGAGCAGTGGAGGAAGCTCCTCAGTGCCACATTCTGCACCCCCTTCTGGGGCTGCTTTGTGAGCAGGACACACCACATGCAGCACACAAACCCCCAGGTGCCTCAGCTCTGTGCTCTGGGAATTGTCTGGACAAGAACTTTCCAGAAGCCCTTTCCCAGTTTTGTGGACTACCAGCTGCCAGCCATCCTGGTGCCCTGGAGATGAGGAAAAACTCCTCTTTTTAAATCCCCAATCACTTCCATGCCACAGAACCAGCAAGAGGTGTTGTCTGTTATTTTTAGATGTGCTTTAACACGACCTGGGAGGAAAAGAAGGAAGGAGGATTTTGTAGCCTGTGGTACACCAAGAGGAGTGAATAAAGGGTGTGCCTTTCTTAGGACATCACTGGGTCCCACCAGTGCCTCCCCCACCCCAGCAAGTCATCTCCAGCATTACATAGCAAGATTATTCAATCTTGAACACACCCATTCCAAAGAGGAGCCTCCTCCAGGCCTGGAATTTCATTCCTTGAGACAGAAGCAGAGCATCCCCAGCAAGCATGCGTGGGGCCACGTGCTATATTCCAAACATCCCAGCAGGAGCCTGGCACCCTCCAGCAGGGCACATTCCTGTCATTCTGCAGCTCTCAGAACAAAGGAGAGCTGAGATGCAGCCACTGCCAGAGACCTCTCCACCCTGAGTCAGGTTTTGGAGGTGCAGAAGTCGTGAGGAGTAAACAGAGGAGCCCTTTGGCATCTGTAGGGTTTTCACACATCCCCTGGACATGGGGCTGCTGCACAGAGCTGCTCTCCCTGATCAGCAATTCTGTCTCCATTACCTGCTTTGGAGAGTGAAGCAAACCCCTGATCTAACACATTCCCTGTGGGTCTGGCCATGCTGCCTCCTCTCCCCACACTGACTTGAGTTTCCGTCTGATCAGGGTCATAAACACACACAACATGGCGGGAGAGACACAGATTTGCAAATTTTCATTTTCACAAATGGATCCTGCCAGCATCTCCCCAGGCAGCACACCCTCACCCACAGTCAGTGCCACTCACCTTGTTGATGCTGAAATGGCCCTCAAACCTGCAGCCATCCCCATTATTGAGAGGGATCTTCATCGAGTTGTCAATGTGACCCACTTCGTGCCTTCCCATTTCATCCTGGATGTCCAGTCCAACCACTGCAGGGGTGGGAGGGAAAAGATAATTTTTAAAAAAACCAAACAAAATAAGCAATAGGAAGGTTGCATAGGAAAAGCATGTATTGTTTTTACTTGAAAAAAATCCACACCTTTTTTCCTGACGTTTGACTAAACTGAGGTGATAATGTCCTTTGTCAAAAATTGTTATACCAGAAAAGCTTTGCAACCAAACTTTTCACACTGCCTATTTGACACAAATACACCTGCCATGTCCTGCCAGCTGCCTGCACTCCCAATCACACAAACAGAACAGCTTCAGGCAGACAAGGCAGGTGACCTGGGAAGAGCCAACAACCAGCTGGTGCACTCACAGCTCCAAATGGAACCTGGGAGGTTTCTTGCTCCCAGACACAAAAAGGTTGCTATTAAACAATAAATAAAATTAAAAAAAAAAAAAAAAAGAAAAGAAAAAAGGAAATGAGATTCAGAAAGAAGCCAGTGAAGGAGATCAGCCACTAACACATGGTCCAAGAAAACAGGTGCCCTGGCCTGGAACAGAAAGCAATGGGATATTGGCAGAGGCTGCAGCTACTTATTTCCATCCTGTTACAGAAGAAGGGCCACTGTACCAGGCTGGGCCCATTTCAAGTATTACTTAAAGCACAAAGAAAAGCTGCTAAGTGAAGAGGTACTCACATTCACAGTGCAGGTTTGGCAAACTGATGTTCAGGTTCACTTCTATTTTCCCTCCACTGTCTTTGTCTGGGTCATCCACGTACAGCTCATTAACTCTGGAGGGCAGAAACACAGGTGGGCTCAGGCACAGGGCTGATAACCCAAAAACGTGCATGGGGAGGGGGAAAAGGAGACTGGAAAGAGGAGGTTTGATTGTGTGATGGCTACAACAGTGTTACAGAGAGAAGGGAAAGCTCTCCAGGATGGAATGGGGGCAAATCATGGCTTTAGTTGATTTCTTGGCAAGTGCAGGAGGCTCTAAACAAGTTCTGCACCAGTAAAAAACAAAATTTCTGTTCTGTGCTTCCTGTACCCTTCTCCACCCTGAGGTTTCAGAGGTGCTACAAAACAAGGGCCTAATGCTGAAGAGGATGGCAGGTTATTGATCCCTCCCTCCCCTGGGCTGCTACTCCTTTTAGGCAGGAGGGAAGCATGTGTTTTTCCATTTGTGCCACAAATAGTTCCAGAGAAAGGCTGCTCTCAGCTACCCCCAGGAAAGCTTATTTGTGTCACTAATTGCCTTTTGTTATTGCCTCCCAGCTGACAGAGCAGCAGCAAAAGGAGGAAGGCAGCAGGACATATTTGTATTCTTCTCCTTAATATCACATTTCAGGCTATGAATGGTAACCAAAAGTGGTGACTAAAATTGAGGAGAAGGGGATTTGAGCCAGAAACAGATGGGAAGAAACATCCTGGGCAGCAGGATCTCACACACTACACCAGCCTCCCAAAGAGTAATGTTGTCTCATAGCACCCACAGTGCTGGCACGCATCTCGCAGGAGACAAAACACAGATAGAGGGGCAGAGGAATGCAGGAGTATAAACATTTATTGTTGGCACACACAATCCATCCAACACGTAAAAATAAACCAAAACAACCCCAGTGCTGAATGTGCTGAATGGTCCTGGAGAATCCACTCAGGGGAGACTCACCCCATTGAAGTGAGATGATGGTGAGATTACCTAGAAACTCTTTTCCCTGTTCGACAAATAAGATTTGACAATTTATCTTCCAGCTGGGCAGATTATAAAGCTATGGGAGCTTAGATTCAGGCAAATTACATAAAATAAAACAAGTGAGTGCTCTGTAGCATTTTTATTTTCCATTCAAAGTGCACTAAACTCTTTGACAAGCCCCATGCTAAGAGTCAAAGCAGAGTAAGGCAGCTACAAGACAGATTCAGAGTGATTTTGCTCTGGTGATCCATCTCTGGGCCACGATGAACTGTTTGCCCTGTGGATGCAGAAGAAACAAACCTTCACACTGAGAAACACACATGCTGCCAGGTTTTTTGGAGGCAATTACTCACAGGTCAGTGGGGTTTACAGACACTCATTTAAAACCAGCACAGCATTTGTGTTCGGCTTCACAGCCCTACCTTTCTCTGGTTTTAATTGGCTTGACAAGTTGCTTGCAATCATTACTCAACCTATTTTTCAAGTGATTAATAAAAATGACACAGAGGGAGGGGAAAGATTGCTCATCAGTGACCTAGTTAGCAGCTTTTTGGCTGAGCCCTCTCCTCCTGGGTGGAATGCATTCTCTCCTCTACGTGTTCATTACTGCCGGATTGGGCAGATTGGATTAAGTCATATATCCAAATAGGGCCAGGAGGAGCAGCCCCAGCCAGGATGGGCACTAATCCCCCAGAGCAAGGCACCTCTCAGTGCTGCCCCAGTGCTCCCACCCATTTCCCAGCTCCAGCCCATGTCAGAAACCCTGGCTCCTTCCCAGGGCTGTGCTGGCTGAGATGCCCAGGGATGCCCAGCAGTGCCACGGGCACTCCTGGCTCAAGGAACATTGACAGCAGGGCTGGCAGAGCACAGCCAGGTCCAGCAGCTCAGCCCAACATCCCAGCTCTCTGGAGAAAAGCCCTAGCACGGTCAGTGTTTGTATTTGCTGATTTCTAACCCTGAACCTGTCAGGAATCATGCAGCTCTGGCAGCAAAGGCACAGGAGCCGCTCGGTGATGAGTGCGTGAGAAAGAAATTTCTGATTTCTCTGGCAGAAATCAGAGCATGAACTGAGCACAGAGAGCCCGTGGGAGCTCTGACATAGGCAGGCAAGTGCTGAGCTCACCTGGCTGCTGGCTGGATGGCTGAGGCACAGAGAAGTAGGGCAGCCTGTGCAGGTCACACAGCCCATCAGCTGCAGCAGAAGGAAACTGGTTTCCTGTCCCACAGTCTGGCCACTGGAACAGCGGCTCCCAGCCTGTCCCTTGGGCAAGGCTCACTGCCACTTCCTCCTCCTCCTCACCCAGGAGCCCTCTGCCCCTCTCCAACTCATGTTCCAAATTTCACAACCCAGTCTATCACTGCACAGACATCAGGCAGCTCATACAGTGATCCTTCCTTTCCTTCCCCTCATTTCAACTACAGCCTCACCTTCCATGGAGCACCCATCCAGCTGGATCCTGTTCTCCCTCCCAGTCCAGCCACTGCCTCCTCATGGCATGATCAGCTGCTGCTGAGGGCCCAAACTGATAAATCCAGCTCCAAAGTGCATCCTCTGTGTGTCACTGATATTCCCTCTCACCATGGGGAACCAAGGGTACAATGACAACACACCACAGGCTGCACCTGGTGGGGCAAACCTCATAAGAAATGTTGTTTTCAACAAACTGGACATTTCTCTCCTCAAATATTTGGAGTATTGGAATTCTGGAAATCTCACAGGTAATGCAAATGTCCATGGTCAAGGCTATTCCTTCCACTGAACCACTGGCACCCAGGTTTGGGGGGCAAAGGGCTGGCACTCACATGTCCCTTGTCATCCTCCTCCCCAGGGCCACAAAGCCAAATTGCACCCAGCCTTCCTACTATTTAACCACTCTTCTGGGATGTCAGGAAAGCTTCTTTACCCCCTCTAGCCACTCTCCCTGAAGGACCAACATCTCTGATGGAAGAAAAGAAGTTGACTCTAATTTATAGCTGGAATACAAAGTGTCCCAGGAGGAGCAGTGCCTTAACAGTAAATCTGGGATGATCACAAAGGAAATAAAACCTGAGGCCAGGCAGAGAGAGGCAGTGATACTGGTCATACTGTGACTCCAAAGGCAGGGTGTACCTTCTCCAAACATGGAGGAGTTGGTGTTTTCCTGGCTGCTGCTAAGGAATATTTGAATAAAAGCAGCACAATGAAGGAGGGTGAGGGTGCAGAGCTCTGAAAGTACAACAAGGTGAGAGCCGGACCTCTCACCCCCACTGACCCGAGGAACAGCAGGGAAGTTTCTCCATGATCCACACATCAGGAATCTGCTTCACTTCTAGAAAGAGCCACTTGGAAATATTTCACATTCCTGAGTGATGCTGCTGGGCTGCTTACCCTGTCTGCTTACAAACTTCCAGCGTTCCACGCAAAAAGCTGGAGGGACCCTTTGGCCAGATCACGCCAATGGCACGTGAGAGCCAAGGCAAGGGGGCCACAGCAGCCAGAGGGAGGGCAGGCCATGGCTCCAGGGTTTTATCCAAAGAAAGTCAGACCTGTTCCCTGGGCTTTAGGTCTCAGATTTATGACACAACAGCTTCGTTTCCCCAGAAACAAAACTTCCACAGTGATTTCTTTCCACCCAGCAGCTCTAGCCACTAACTGCAGCACTTCAACAGCTGAAGAGCCTTTGGATCTGAGGGTGGCCAGTGCATCCACCCTCCAGAGCTTCACACACTGTGTGGGTGCTCTCTATACACGTCTGCCTTGGCCTCTGTCCTCCTTGTCCCAAGGCCCTGCTTCAGGTTTTAGCCTTTTTCCTCGCCCTTTCACAGCCAGCTTCCTCCTCAGTCATCAGCCATGGAGAAAATACAGCCACTTCCTCCAGAAAGCTGCACTTTACTCATCCTCCAACTGCCAGGAGGCACCCTCTGATCTCCAGGACCCCATGCCTAAGAGGGAAAATAATTATTCTTTCCTGAGGAAGCCCAAAGCTTCTCAAAAGACTTTCTCAGGTGAGCCCTCTTGGCTCCACTTGCCCTTTCAGCTCTAATCAAACTCCTTCCTGAAACACAACCCTCCAGTGCTGAGATTCCTGCGTCACCACGTTTTCAGTGGTGCCAGAGCAGAGAGCATTAGACAAATCTTTTCCATTTGTGTGAAGAAACAACAACAAGCAGGTCAGCAAACTCTCTCCTGCGTCATGCGTCTGCTGCTGTGACATTTGTCATCTCCTGCATCCCAATCAGCTCCTCAGTGCGAAGGTGCCTGTCCCAGATCAGCTGTGGAGCACAGCAAACACGCTGCCCTACAAAGGAAGGAATTACAGCTCTCCAGGAGACAGGAAGAAGGAGAAGGGTTCGAAAGACGTCAATGTAGACTTGACTCAGGATTTGCAGATGACATCATGACACGACCTTCCGCTTCCTGCAAGCCCACACAGGGCACAGCAACCCTGCACAAACCTCCAACACCTCCTCTTAGGTAATCCCCACCTTGCCTCACAAACATCAATTAAGCTTCTTACCTGCCTACCTCTCTCAGGGCTGCTGAGGATTACATCCTTCTGCAGAAAAGTCTCTGTCTCAAGGTCAGTCCGTGGCAGGAGCAGGATTACAACTCCAATTTCCTTTGCCTACAAAGCTCTGCTGGGCTGCTTGGCTCCAGCATTTCATCTGCCTCAAATGGATGAGCCAGCAGGGCTGGAGGTGTATCTCCAGCTCCGTGGCAGGACACAGAATTGTGGCACCTCTGGGCTTGTGCTCCCAGATTAGGGTTTGCAGCAGAAGGAACCCCTGCTGCAGCTGGATCACACTCTGCTGCTTGGTACCATTTCCATGGGCTGAGAGCCACAAAACACAGCCCACACGCTCTGGAGAGCTGAGGGATAAAAAGCCTCTGAAGACAGGTCTGGTGACAATCCTGCTGCTCTGCAGGATCAGTCCTGGGCATGCAAATGAATCCAGTGTGGACAAGGATCACTGCTCCCTGAAACTCCTGGAGTTTTGCTTCCTCCCACACTCCTGACAGCCTTCTTGGGGCTATCCTGTTTCAGGCCAGGAACTGGGCTTTGATCACCCTAGTGGGTCCCTTCCAGCTCAGGATATTCCATGACTCTGTGATTCATGGCTTATGCTTTCATGAAAAGGCAGTAATTTTACTGCAGATATTCTGCTTAAGTAATTAATTGCCTTGCGGGGGGCTCAGCTTTCCAATTAGCAAACTTGTCACTTCAGATGGGTTTTTGTCTGTTATTACATTAATAAAAAAAAAAAGCAAACACTGCCAGGAACAGTCTGTTGCTCCCTGCAGTGTGCTGTGGCAGATGAATTAGTGTTGAGCAGAAACATTCATACCACAAGCACCACATTCATACCCTCCTGCCCCATCCCCTGGCTGCCAATGCAAGGCAGACTAGATTAGTTAATTACATCTTTAATCCTTAATGATGGAATACTTGGAAAACTATCATTGATCTTACAGGACATAATTCATGACCTAATTAGGGTGATAAAACAGTGAGATTATCATCTTGCCAGCTATTAACGTCTAGCACTGATCTGAGTTAATTAGAAAAGAGAGGGGTGATTTCTATGCTTCTGATTTGCAACACAGCAGCAGAGGAATGAGGAGGCTGCTAAAGGCAGGACAAGCCATTTCTAGCTCTCAGACTACTCTCAACTCGACCAACTGTTGGTTTTGCCCAGGAAAAACCAGACACATTTAACCCTTCAGCTTAATTTGTTCAGCCTTTTGAGTCATTGGCTCAGTGGGACCAAGAGTGTTTGATGCTGTTCATCTTTCAGAGGTTCAAAAGTGGAGCACAGAGCTCCTTTTCTTTATCTTCTACAGAATTGAGGGGATTCATCAAGGTTCTTGGTATGGAATCACTTAGGTTGGAAAAGACATCCAAGATCATTGAGTCCAACCTGTGACCCATCCCCACCTTGTCACCCAGCCCAGAGCACTGAGTGCCACATCCAGGTGATCCCTGGACACCTCCTGGGATGGGGACATTCCAATGCCTGAAGTTTGGACTAAGTCTTCAGTCACTCTCAGTCTGGACTAAAAACACCTAAAAATCAAGAGGATCTTTGACCTCCAGAGTTAAACTCACCCTCCCCTTAATGGCAATGATGGGTTGTGACTGAGAAAAGAAAAAAGCTCTTTTCCCTCACCGGCCCTTCACTGTGCTTTTCCTGGGAAGGATGCAGCCCCACCTAAGTGCCAAGCTTGGATTTCCTTCATGGCTGCTCACAGGCCTGTTAGGGTCACAGGATAAATCTGGAAGATGAGCAACTTGGGAGCTTTCTACCCTCCTCAGGGCTGGTCTCCCCAGGAAACCCGTCAGCAGCAGAAGAGGACGTGCCTTTGGAGTGTGTTACCTCTTCCATGAGCTTCCTGCAGTGTCTTGGTTTGACTTCCTAACTGGAGCCAGCTCCTGAGCACAGCCCCAGCCCCGGCGCTCATTAGAAATGCCCACACGAGTTATGACACAGCTGCCGTCCTCCCCACACAGGTAATGTTTGGGTTCAGGGCTATGACTGTGATCCTCGAGATGAGGGTGTCATTTCTTGGCTCTCTGCCACCCAGACAAGCCTTCAGCAGCTGAGACTGTAAATGCTACCACAATGGGCTGGTCAAGGAAAAACAGCTTTGAAGTTGGGCAAGAGCGGCCAAACCGAGACTTCGAGTAACACCAGGCACTGAGGCTGCTGCGCTCCTGTGAACGTGGAGGAAAGTGCAGCACTGGGCAGGAGCCAGGGAGTGTTTGGGGTCAGTGTGGTGCACAGCAGATTCTTCTTTTCTCATGTTGCAGCACGAGCTCAACAAACCACACCAACCTCTGGCTCGAAGTGCAGGCACCGAGGGAATCTCAGTGCTGAGGGTGAGACAGGGAATCCTGTGGGCACCCCTGCCCTGAAGGAGCTGTCCCTGCACACACCCCACTCACAACAACTCCGTGGAACAGGCTCTGAGTGCTCAGCAGGGAACCTGCCACGTCTCTGATGTAAAGCACCAGGCCAAGTGCTCACCTTGTTATCAGAATCGTGCAGCTCTGCCCACCCAGCTTGGCTCTGTCAAGTGCTTTAAGGGAAATATGACAAAAAAGGAGAAAAGAGTGATGCAGTCTCACAGCCCAGCTGGCAGTGACAAAGCAGGAAAGTTCATCCCATGTAACTGCACACCTGTAATCATCCAGGTCCTGGCTGGCATTGGGAAACTTCAATCTGGGTGAGGTATCTGTTGTAGGAGACTCTTAATATTAAAAATCACCTTGAAGCTCGCAATAAAAGTTGATGAGAGCTGAACAGTTTGCATATAAGGAATCTTCCATATATCAGTAAGTATTGGATTATGGGAAAACAAGACTCAGAAACCTTTTTGAGACAATATTTCCCCTGTTATTTGCTATTACCCAGTTTAATGGCAGCACAGAGCTCTCACAAGTTCCAAACCACGCAGAGCTCCCAATTCTTATTCCCAGTGATGAGGCTCTGCTGCCTCACAACTCACTGCCAGTAATACCTGACTGAAAGGGAACCACAAGAGGCTCACAACAACTTGTACTGGGTTTCTCAGAAGAGAAACCAATGAGTAAGAAATGGAAAATAAAAGTTCACTCCTGCTTTCGAAGCCGCTGAACTGGGAAGGACTTGATGTGACTTTCTGAAGTATTTCTGGTGTTCTGCGAGAGCCTTTTCACAACTGCTGGGGGTGAATAGTCCCAGCAAGAGTCTGGTGACTTGTAACTCACCAGAAGGAGGTTTTCCTCCTCTTTTGTGTGAGCTTTTGTGTTGGACAGTCCATGACGAATCAGGTTCCTGCAGTCATTTGTCCCAGACTCTTGTATGTCATCCCCTCTCCAACTTTACTGCTTTATTGCCTGCAAACACCTCCAGCCCACACAGCTCCTGCTGGGAAAGGCACTTCACCATCTCTCTGAGGTTTTAATGGGGAACCTGTCAGCTGAGCATGCTTACAGCACTTCCCAACATTTCTGTGGAAAATGCATCATCTTCTTAAGGAAAAAGCAAGGAGATTCCCCAGAGTTATGCAATTGTGCTGTTCAAAAAGGAATTTCTGGTCAGGAAACTGCCACTACATAAAGATGTGCTCTCCAATAACTGGGTCAAAACTAGGTAAATATTACTAATTCCTCTGTAAAGCATTAACTGGAAGAAAAAGGAAAACCAGACAAGAGAATGAGATCTATGAGGAGAGCAAGAAAAAAGCAGTGCTTTACTTGAAGCAGCCTGTCTGGCTTTTCTGTTTTTTAAAACAAGAAACCCAAGGAAACTCAGCTCTGTGAAGTGGCTGATAAGGTGACCCCGGATTTCACAAGCAAACACACAGAACTGAAGTCAAAGAAACTGTGAGCAAGCAAGAAATGTGAGATACCATCTCTGAAGTAAACGTGCAACAGGCACAAAAAACGATCTCGAGCTTGATTACACTCCTGCCTTCAGTTAAACATTAGTCAACCTTAACATTATTCCTGAAATTATACTCTTGATCCAAGACAGAGCTGCACAAAAACAATGCAAGAGCCTCTTGGTTATCAAAATGGTCAATCTAAGCAAGGTTTCAGAGCCTTTTAGCTCAGCACTGACATCTGTTGCTATCAGGACCATCATGTGAGCCTGACAGAAGTTCCACCCTTCCCGACTGCCCAGGAACTGTGCCTCACACTCAGTGAGCTCACTGCCACATCAGCAGGGTGATGGAGAAGGTTTCCTCGAGCCCAAAACAAAGGTAGATGTGTTAAGAGTTACTAAAAGTTTACTTTGAGGCAGGAAGAAGATGAGAACAGGAGGGAAAAAATAAAATTCTGATTAACTCGGTGTTAATAAGTACTTCATACTTGTTCAATGAATAATTTTTAGAAATAGAAATTATTTCCATTTTCTCACAGCTGACACCACCTGGGGCAACTTGTCCTCAGACACAAAACCTGTGAATAAGGTTTCCTAGTAAGGCTCAACAAAAGAAGGAAAATTCACACATTAATAAAACTACCCGCATGAATCAGAGATTCAGCTCTGACATCATAAAAAAAAGCAATTATTGATATTAAATTAATAATTCTTATTTTATGCAATCCATTTCTCCATGCTGCTAATTATGCAATCCAGCATGCATCTAATAAAGGATCAAGCAAGTCTGGAACAGCTTCCTCTATCAAAAATAGTTCAGAACCAAGTTTGCCTATTAATTTTGGCAAATTAAAAAGCTGAATGATTGTCTGAGAATTTGGACTCAACCTAAAGGAATCCCAAACCCATTAGGCAACTAAATGACCTAGTGAAATTACAGGAATATTTCTCTCAGATAACAGTAAAGCTGTAAAGATTCACATGCACACAAACAGGGGAAAACATGACTTTTACTTACATTTCAGTGGCTATGAATCCAGTGAGCTCAGACAGGAAGAGAAACAATATGAAGAGACAGCAGCAGACAGAGACTGGAACAGAGGCAAGGAGAGGAAAAGGTTAGTTTTGTATGTGTAACAAAGACAAAAACTGTTTTCACACAGCCTTATCACTGCCCCTATGGATATGCCACCCATGCACAACTGAGAATGAACAATTTTTAGAGTCCATGACCAAGAGGAGCCCACCAGAGCAGTGACTTCAATGCCATGCCAATATCCAAACATCCTGTGGAACCATTAAAAATTCAATTATTTTATGAATGCATAAATATCCAACGTGTGTCTTTCCCACTGAGCAAACACCAAAAGATTCTGTAGACAAGAAAAAAAAATAAAAGCCCTCACATTCACATAAAATCCTGACCACTGCATCCCCATCCTTGGGACTTCCCAAAGGCATGTCTTAATTCTGCTCACAGGCAAGATTATCTAGAAAACCCTCATCTTAATTTCTTTGCCTCTTGCAGTGAAAATATGAGAATCCCTTGGCTTAATAATTAATGACCCAGAACAGGAATATCTTCCACTTTTGGGCCACTTTTTTCTGTCATGAATTCCATCTTCCCACATTCTCCTTTTTCAGCACACAATGCTGGTCTGCCAGCACTCCCTCTTCTTGACAACATCACTTCTTTGGAGCCTTGGCTCCCAATTTTATCACTATTAAAACCTCCAGAAGGCAGAAAGAACCAGCACCTCCTTGCTTTGAAAGGACACAGTCCCCTCACACTGTGTTTTGGGGATGAGGAGACATTTTGGCTCTGTCAGGTTCCAAAGCTCTGTGTAAAGCACCTCAGAGCTGGACAGCAAAGAAATGGCAACACTGGAATTGTGCAGCCAGTGCCTGACTTCTCTCATTTCTCCATTTGCTGACCCTGCAGAGAGGGAAAATCCCCACTGAAGGAATTGTGAGGTAGCCAGAAGACAATTCCGAGGAGTTCCAACCTGGAATTGCATGGAGGGAACCCAAAGTAGCTGGAATTTTACTGTTTGCTCTTCACCAGGAAATTATTCCAACCCCTGAGCAGGGACATTGAAGCAGCAGTGACAGTCACCCACACAGCAGGGGCTGGAAGGAAGCAGAGCTGTAAATCCTCTGGATCAGGGATGACTGGAGCAGGCAAGGATGGGCCAGCTCAAGGGGACAGGGCTGCAGTGTGTCCCTGTGTTAAATACAATACCCAAATTCACCACAAATCACTCACAGAAAGGCAAAGCAGGAACTGACTGACAGCCAGAGCACAATCCCAGCACAGCCCTCTGTGAAATGACCACTAATTAGGGTTGAGAAATACAATTTTTTTCAAAAAAAGCCACGTTCCTCAACTTTATTCCACATGACCTGCACAGCCTGGCTGCCCATTCCTTTGGGAAGCTCAAGTAACAACAGGCTGGGAACAATTTTATCACTCCCTTGGTAAAGATTGTGAGAGGCAAGGGAAGGAAAGAGGTGCTGAGGGCAAGTACTGAGACAGAGCCTTGAGTGACCTAAAGCCTTGTGCCTCATTCTTCCAGCTCTGAGGAAAGAGAAATGCGTTGCTTCCCCTTCCTCATCAGAGTAATTTCAACTGTGGATTCATTTATTGGCCCACTCTAAAATGCAATGGATTAACAGATGCCAAAAAATCACAGAATCACAGAATAATGAGGTTGGAAGAGACCTCTAAGATCACCAAGTCCAACCTATGCCCTCACACCTCACCCAGATTATAGCACCCAGTGGCATCTCCAGTCTTTTTAAACACATCCAGAGATGGTGATTCCACCACCTCCCTGGGAAGGGCATTCCAGTGCTTTATTATTCACTAGCTAGGATGAGGAAAGAGAGGAAAAAACCCCAAAGACCAGTAGGAAACCAGGAAGCAAGAAGGGATATTAATCCTGAAGAGAAACCTCAGATGGGCACACAGCTGCTCCCAAGTCTTGGCTGCCAGGACACAGAAGGTGACCAGGGCTGTGACCCAGCTGAGCCCTGGCACGGGGCACCAGGAGAAAGCTCTGCTTAAAGCACAGCAGCAAATTCTTGTGAGAACATCCACACCTACATAAGAGCCCAAAAAAAGAAAGCAAGGCAGCACATGAGCAGATCCAGTGTTTGTAGTGCTGATCACTGACAGAGAGACACGAGATCTCTGATCTCTGGCAGTTGCAGGGAGAGTGTTTGACGTAGACAACCCTTTTTTCTTTAATTGCTTCCCATATTCCTTGCTGCTTTTTATAATCCCATAAAGGCTTTCCACAGCATCAGCCAGACCTCTCTGCTCTCAAGCATTTCTAGGAAAGCCTGCTACTACTAACTCTCTTAACTAAATTCTCTCCCACAGCTTCCTCTCTCTTCCAGTTTTTAAACTTCCTTCTCTGCCACTTATATAATCAAAATACCTCCTTCTTTTCCAGTACTTGCTCCCTCAAGTCCATTTTCAGTTCGGCTCTTGCAGTGAAGGTTCGTGACAATACTTAGCAAACACAGCACAGTAAAATTCCGCTAACCTGGATCTAAAAAACCCTGCAAGAATGCCCTGAAGTGCCTGGCAGGGACTGACTTCCAAAGCTCCTCAATGCTTTTCCCAGTTCTCAAACCACAGAGTCAGTTTTGAAGCTGTAAAAGAGAATACTGAAGGTGGGCATGAGAGGGGATATAAAATCATGAGCAGCCTGAAGGAGGTGAGTGGGGAACAATCACTCACTGTCTCTTCCACTATGGGAACTACATGGAAAGGGGAGGTTAAAAACAAGGGAAGGTTTTCCTTTACACAACTAAATTCTGAGGATTCTTGACTACAGATGCTGAGGTTGCATAAGAAATAAAACCTGTTAGATTACAAAAAGGAATCATACATGCCCTGAGGAAGACATCCATTGAGGGATACCAAACACAAAGGAACCAACTCCAGCCTAGGAAGCTCAAGAGCCAACTGAGCAAAGCCTGGTGCAGTGTTTAACCTGCCCCTCCTGCTCCTTCTCAGGCATCTGCTGCAGCACGCTCTGGGACAGAGGACACTGCACTGTTCAACTCTTCCTATACACACACATTTCCAGGGCAGGGGCAGTTTTTGGCATGAGGCTCAGGTGCCAGCATTATCAGTTACTCTCTCCAGAGGCAGCATTTCCTCAGCTGCAGAACAGGAGCTCCTCTCTCAGCCTGGAGCTGCAGGCACAGACGTTCCCAGCACAGGAATTTATGCACGGGGTGCTTCAGCTGCTTCTTTCACAGTGAGGGCTTTTACCTGCTTCCATGCAAATGTGCAGTCCTACCACCCACATTTGACAAGTGTATTATATTATATTTGGAAAAGTAGATTAAAGGCTGGGATCAGACAGAATCAAACAATTCATGCATAAAGCTTCGTTAGCTGCAAGAGCACGGCGACGTTCCCACAGAGCTCCAACAACATCTGAGACAGGTTTTTTAAAGCTCTAATATGATAACATGATCAATGTATCAAAGGTTGCTGGTGTAGACACACTGCTAATCTGCAATCCCAAAAGGATGGGAAACTCTGCCAAGGTTTTTATTCCTGCACTAACCTTTTTGTACTTATCCCTTCCACTCCAAACCCCGGCTGCGTACATTCCTGGCCCTGCCTCCCCACCCCAGGAGAAATGAGAGAAAGTCAAAGTGTTTAACACATCACACAGACTGAGAACATGGAGCCATGTCTATATTAAGGCATAAAATTAATAGTATTTATTATTCAGTGGAGCAAACTGTTACGAAGCACAAGGAACGGGTCCTGTTACAGGCGCCATGTGAATCATAACTCGGATATTTCCTGATGTGTATTTAAAACTCCAGCCCCCAAACAGCACAGAGTATTTCTGGATAACGTTTCCATGTGTGCATACAACATGTGCATGCAAACTATGCATCCACAGCGATGGCTGGGGAGCAGGAGGGTGCCAGCAGCTGCCTGGCCTGCAGGCTCCTCTCCAGAGCCCCAGAGCTCCTGTCCAGCCAGATGCCAACTGTCAGGCAGCCAGGAGTGCTGCTGCTGCTGCCTCTGTACCCAAACATGGCCAGGTTGTCACCACGTCTGTCACAGAGGCACCACAGACATGCTACACACAGTGGGAGGACCTGGAAAAACTGGTGGAAGAGAGACAACAGCACAACAGGGATGCTGCCCGAAGAAGGGACCTTTATTGAGGAAAAGGAATGAGTGACTTCTACACACCTCCCAAAGAAGCCCACAGCAGTGGCTGTGTTGCTCTGGACAAACCTCACTCCAAGTAAATTCTTGGTTCCTTCATTCCTAAAAAACTTGTTTGTAGCTGAGTGGCTGCCACACAGATCTGAAGGATCTTGTACGCAGCCTTCACTGCAAATCTGGGATTTCAAAATCCATACCTAATAAAGCCTCAATAACTCCAGCTGGCTTCTGAGCTTGCTCATGTTCAAGACCACCTGCTCTTCTCCCTCAAAATCCCCCAACACTTCCTCTCCCTTAGCTGCTTCTTCCCTGAAAGCCTTGGCCCCTTCAGCCCTGGTGAGAAGCAGAGCTTTTTTTCTCCATCTCCTTTCTTCTGTAATCTGATCTGTTCCCTAATAAACCTCAATCTTTGTTTTTGAAAATAGACCTTTATACAATCCAAAAGTCACTGTTGAAACCCTGCAGTAAGTCCTTTCCTATTCCAGAAAGCCTTCAGCACCAGAAGTGATACTGAACTAAAGTTTCAGCAGAAATCATATGGAAAAGGCCTAAATTAATAGTTGGATACCATGGACTATTTTATATCTGCTCTGTAAAACTTGGAGGACTTTAAGAAAGTCAAAATAAAGCTGCAGTCATAGTAATTCCACATGATCACTAAAGCCTGAAAGCTTTTTTGAGAGGCAGAACCTTCCCCTGCACTCAAGTTCCCAGTGTTAACACAACCTGACTTCCCTAAAGCAATTTTTCACCAGGTCATGCAACCTTCCCAGGCTTCCAACTGGCCTGGCAATGGGCTGGTCTCACCCATGGCCCCCTACAACACCTAAGATTAGTGGCTTTCAAATTACAAGCCACAGGCTTGGTCAGACAGAAGAAAGCCCATTAGAAAAGCTGCTCACAAGATCCTCTCAGGCAAAGGCACCAGTTTGTTGGCTGCCTGTGTGGTTCAGAAGCTTCTATCAGGCTGCCTAAAAACACTGTGAGAAAAAGAAGGAGAACCAGTTAGAGAAGAAAATCAAAGCCTGAGAAGCTGTAAATAACAATAGAGAGAAGTCAGCTAATAATTGTAAGTAAGAGTCACAACCTTGAAGCCTTCCCACAACAGACTTATCACTTGAGCTGTTTACTGCAGATCTGAAAGCCTAAACCCTGGTGGCCTTTGATGGTTTTTTTTTGCTTCTAAAATACTCTTTTGCAGGTGATTCATAACAAGACAAATTCTCAAAGGGAGCCCAGTGGCAGTGTGGGAACTCTTAGTTTCCAAAACAGCAGAGAAGGCAGGATCACTCACAAGTTCAAAGTGTTCTTTCAAAACACCAAATCTCATCCGCCCCTGAATTCCCAAACAGTTTGAGTCAAGCTCTTTGTTCCCAACTTCAGCAAACCTACATGGGAGTTGGGATACAAGTAATTCAGGGGCCAGGAGAACTCAGGGGACAAGGACTCTGAGAGTAAATATTTAGGGAAATGTGTTATCTTCACAGAAGCACAGGATAGTTGAAGCTGGCAGGGACTCTCTGGAGCCCATCCTATCCAACTGCCCTGCTCTGAGCAGGTTGCTCAGGGCCAGCTCTGGTTGTTTGGAGCATGCCCAAGGACAGAGACTCCACACCAGCCTGTTCTTCAGCCATGCTCACAGGCAGGAGTTTCTCCAGCTCACAGAGGGCTTTCCTTTGTGTCCTGATTCACTGGCACTGACTCAGACCTGCGTGCTGTCACCAAGGGATGTGACATCACTCACGTCAGCAATGACACACAAGACTACTGACCCATCTCCCAGCATGGCTGAGTGGGGCACAGCTCCCTGATCAAAGGAAGTCCCTGCTCAGAGGGACAGGAAAGCTGCATGAGCAGGGTAATGACAGGCCTGGCAGGCTCAGCCTGATCAATGTTTACCAAGCCCTCTGCCCAGCCAGCTCGCTGCACATAATTGTGTGAAATGGCATTACTCAGCCTCCAGCCTCCCTCAGGAGCAGGAAGGAAGGAAAAGGGGCCCAAGGCAAGAGATGTGTATCAGCCAAAGTCTGTGGATTGATACATGGGAGTGAGAGTGGATCCCTATCAGTGGTTGGAGCTGGAGGCTCTTTAGGACCCCTTCCAACCCAAACCATGCTTCAATTCTGAATTCACACAAACCATTCCAGTGTTTGAAGCTGCCTCAGCAACAAAGGACACCCTTTCCAATGCTTACCATCCCTTTAAAAGAATTCCCTGCAGACAGAGAGGCCAAACAATCTTTAATTTTAGACCAGGGCTATGCAAGGACATCAAAAAGAAGTTACTTACTAATGGCCCCTGTGTAGGTTGGCTGTGTAAGGTCTTTTGGCACCTTCCTGTAGATGTCAAACCTGAAAGAGGAAAAGCACCAGCCATAAAACAGGTGGAACATTTCAATACATTTCATGCCCCCACAGGGATGAACGATGCTGAAGTTTTTTCCATCCAGCTTTCCAACAACATTTTTTCAGTAGGCAGGAGGATATGGGAAGGAAAAACAAAACAAAAAAAACAACCCTTTTCTTTTGTACAATTATGTAACTGTGCTCTGTCTTGGCTCCCATTTCCAAAGCATTTCCCCCCACCTCCCTGCTGTGGATCTGTGCAATCTGAACTGTGAGAGCAGCCAGGCAAGAAGTCATGCTGGACAAGTTTATAGACCACTGTAAAAAGAAAAGGATACTCTACAGACTCCTGAATAAAAAACCCAGTAAAACACAACCTGTATTGCCCCTTGTCATTTATATCCTGCAAAGCCAAAAACAGATAACCAACCCCTAAGTCAGAAATCCAGGTGTTGAGACCAAAAAACATCACTTGGACATTGGATACAACAACAGAAATTAACCCAACAGGTTTGTTCCTCCCCCAGCTAAGTCCAGCTTAGTATTAGATGGTTGTTTTGATTCAGTCATAGTTTTTAATATCCATAGGGCTCAGCTTGGCTATTTTAAACTGCCCATGGTTAAACTCTCCCTGCCCTCATGTGTTAGCTGTGTTATTTCCTACCACCCTGTGCTCCTGCACGCCCAACCACAATGCAGCTCTGACATCAGCTTTTCCATCACTCAATAAAAATTAATTAATGCATTAAAAACACCCACCCACCCACCCTAAAGAAGGAAGTGACCGCTTCTCCCTAAAAATAGACTTTTTTGGATATGCCACAAGTGGGTGAGAGCTGATGGTTTTTCCAGCCCTGGAGAGGGCTTCCAAATTCCCAGTCCACATTGCACCAAGATGAAACACCCCTGTGTTTATTCAGTAGCTCCTACTGCATCAAGTATTTTATTGGGAGTTTAAAAACTAGATAACTGTTCTTTTCTTTATCTTCAGCTGCTGAGGTAACTCTGAGGAACTGCAGGAACAAAACAGCATTTGCCTTGCAGGACGTCAGGAGGATCCTGTGCTTCACTCAGGAGCTGAAGCTGGAGGAAGGAAAGGAGGAGAGGGAATGGAGAGCAGGTAGGAAGATATTTCAGGTGCCCAGCTCAAGTCCTGAATGAGCTGTGCCATCACCAAACACCCCAACAACCCTCTGTGAGACACCTGACAGCACAGGAGCTGTGTTTTCATCACCCTTCTCACTGCTGAGCCTAAACAGACCAGCAATATTCCCCAAGCAAACAATCCATGTATGGTTTTCCAGCTGCCCTGAGAACATCTGGAAAGTGCTGTTTGCATTCTTTCCACATCCACCGAAGCATCAGGATGGTGAAAGAACCCAAAGTAGCTGATGACATCATGGTCTCACAGGCAGAGGAAGCTGCTGCTCTCCCAGCCCATTAAATGCTGCAAGCTGGCGTCGTCTGGCCAAAGTCACAATAATAGATCAACAAGGCTAAAAAAGCTGAGAGAGAAACAGGGGGAGACAGAGCACGTGAACACCAGGAGCTGCTGAGTGTGAGCCAACACTCAGAAATAGGAACCAGCTCCAGGCTGGACTCAGTAAAAACAGCAGCGTGTGGATACTATAAAAGGAAGTTTGTTCTCACCATCAGAAATATTTACTAGTATTGAAATGATGGCCCATCACAGCTTTACAAGAAAAAAAGAATCCAGCTTTTTAAACAGCTCACTGGAAAGCTGATGTCATATGAGGCAGAGTTCTCTCCTCTGAGATTTTCATTTCATCACATAAGTAACACCCAACACCACAAATTAACTTTTCCATGGCCTAAGTAAGCTTGGATTAGGCAGAGACACTACAAAAAGTGCTTGATTAAGGTTTTATGGATGAAAGCAGAAGCTTGAAGGATGACATCCAGAACCTGACCCAAGGGGAAGGGAAGGGAAGGGAAGGGAAGGGAAGGGAAGGGAAGGGAAGGGAAGGGAAGGGAAGGGAAGGGAAGGGAAGGGAAGGGAAGGGAAGGGAAGGGAAGGGAAGGGAAGGGAAGGGAAGGGAAGGGAAGGGAAGGGAAGGGAAGGGAAGGGAAGGGAAGGGAAGGGAAGGGAAGGGAAGGGAAGGGAAGGGAAGGGAAGGGAAGGGAGGAAGGTGTATTAAAGCTTGCACAAGGATGCTGAAATGATCACAACAATCAAAAAAGACAAGTTTGGGATAAGAGGCAAACACTGCCAGTTAGATTTTGCTCACTGATGTGTGGCACCAGTAAATCCAAATGATCACCAGCCCAAAAGAAAAAGGACTGGCTATGTGTAATCTCCTGGCAGAACAATCAATTGCTTGGAAAAGACACTTTCTGAGCTAGGAGGGTTCACAGTCAGGCACAGGAACAACACTCCTCAGGGTTCCAGGCAACTTCTCATCTGATACTGGCCACAATTTATACAATGTCCTCAGTCTGATCCCTGTTAGTGAAAACTGCAGGGGGATTGTGCACTCAGAGAAGGGCAAGGGAAAGCCCAAGTGGCATCAAAGTTTGAGGAGAATGATGGAGATGGCATGGCCAGGACAAAGAGCCACCTTCTTCACTCTATTAAAAACCCCAAGTTAGAAGATATGAAATGCAAAGG
Organism: Agelaius phoeniceus; assembly: GCF_051311805.1. Classification (NCBI taxonomy): domain Eukaryota; kingdom Metazoa; phylum Chordata; class Aves; order Passeriformes; family Icteridae; genus Agelaius; species Agelaius phoeniceus. The sequence continues at coordinate 2,364,857 of NC_135279.1, read as the reverse complement.
ATTCAATGACAGCTTGAAAAGTATGTTTGTGAGACACAGAGAGATCAAATGCAATGAGGACAGAACCCCAAAGAGGCTTCATTAATTACACATATTATAAAAATAAATAAATCAAGCAAATGTCTCAAACAAATCTGTGAAGCTGACAAGAGTTATTGTAACAGGAGACCTGAAACCCCAAGAAATGAGAGATTTGTGCAGCTCCTATCAGACCTAGAGTTATTATAACAGGAGACCCAAAACACCAAGAAGTGAGAGATTTGTGGCAGTTCCTATCAGACCTAAGGGTTAAAAATCTGCCTCCACTAGAAAAGCTTTTCTCCTTTGCCACTGGCTCCTTGCCTGCCTCCCAGAACTGAAAGCAATCCCAGGAGAGCACTTACACTGTGCTGGGAAGAGAAAAGAATGAGGATTAGACAGCAGAGATGATTTGTAATGCACAGGGAGGAGCTGTGTGCATGGCACAGGGGAACAGGTTTTACCTGCCCTCAGGTCAGACGTTCCTGCAAGCACCTGCAGTAAAAATTCCAAGAAGCCTCCAGGTTCCTGAGGCATTGGTCACTTGGAGGAGTATTTGTAGCCTGGGAACAGAGAGGAACCTTGTGCTGTGCTGCAAGAGCTGCCTCCCTGCTGTAGCCCAAGCAGTGGAAGGTGTGAGCAGTGCTGCAGGGAGCCTGGATGTGCAGAGGGGCTGTGACCGTGCTCACAGGGGTCTGAGGATGAGGGAAGAGACGAGGAGCTGACTCCATGTTTCAGAAGGCTGATTTATTATTTTATGGTATATATTACATTAAAACTATGCTAAAAGACTGGAAAAAAGGATTTCATCAGAAGGCTGGCTAAGAATAGAATAGGAAAGAATGATTTACAAAGGCTTGTGGCTCGGACTCTGTCTGAGCCAGCTGGACTGTGATTGGCCATTTATTAGAAACAACCACATGAGACCAATCGAAGATCCACCTGTTGCATTCCACAGCAGCAGATAACCAATGCTTACATTTTGTTCCTGAGGCCTCTCAGCTTCTCAGGAGGAACAATCCTAAGGAAAGGATTTTCCATAAAAGATGCCTGCAACAAGGGGCTGCACCTGCCAGCTCACAGGGCACCCTGTGCCATCCTGAGATCCACTGGCAGAGCCTGGGAATCATCTTTCATGACCAGGAGGAACCAGGGTGTAGATTTACAACTGCTCAGTGAACTCCCTTAACCTGCAGCTCATGCTGCTTTAGGAAGGGAGACATCACTTCACACCCCCACAGCAGGCACATGTGCATTTTCCACTGCACCTTGTTTATATTTAGCTTTTGGCAAGTTTCTTCCTCCCCTCAGAAAGGAGAGACTTGTAAGGAGAAGTTGTATCTTTGAGCTGATCAATTAACATCGTTTCAGAGTGGAAACAACAAACTTGCTGCTAGGAAAGTTCTTCCTCCAGGTCATCCCTGTTCTCATAAAGGGAAGGCTGGGCCTTGCAATTCCAGAATTTAAGGCTAAAGATAGAATTAGGCTGTCATCAGTACAACAAAGGAATTTCCTGACACATCTAGAGTGTCTTTTCTTTCAGTGGAGAGCAGGGTTGCAAAGAAAGAAATAAAAAAAGCCCGTTTGGCAATGTCAGAAGTGTGCAGGAACCCACATCCATAACTAACATGAAGGAATGCTACAAAATGGTTTTTTATCAATCCAAGAGTTGAAAGGACATGGCAAAAAAACTTTCTCACCTTCCTGGTGGGAATGTCAACAAACTGGTAAAGCAGCATCACAGAGATGAGCAGGGTCATTCCTAACCAGGTTCAAACAGAGAATTCACAAATCTCTGTGTGATTAAGGCAGGTGTGGGGCAGAACTCCAGCTCTCTGATGGACAGGAGTGCCACAGTCCTCTTGGAAAGAGGGAGGTGAGATCAAGGTGGTGACCTCAAAGGAGCCAAACAAAAGGGTGGCACATTTCAAGGGCCAGCAAGTGCCAGAAGGATTTCAAAAGCTGTGCCTACACTAATATTAACAGAAGTATATCATGGAATCACACAATGGTTTGGGCTGGAAGGGAGTTGAAAGAGCATCTCATTCCAAACCCTGCCATGGGCAGGGACACCTCCCATTGTCCCAGGTGGCTCCAAGCCCTGTCCAGCCTGGCCTTGGGCACTGCCAGGGATCCAGGGGCAGCCAAAATGATTTCCAAGAGCAGGTGAAAGAGCTGTGCTGGCCCTTAAAGGAGCTTATCACAGACTCATGGAATGGTTTGGGTTGGAAGGGAGCTTAAAACTCATCCAGTGCCACCCCTGCCATGGCAGGGACACCTCCCACTGTCCCAGGCTGCTCCAAGCCCTGTCCAGCCTGGCCTTGGGCACTGCCAGGGATCCAGGGGCAGCCACAGCTCCTCTGGGCACCCGTGCCAGGGCCTCACCACCCTCACAGTAATTTTTTTTTTCCTAATATCCAATCTAACCCTACTATCTGTCAATTTGAAGCCATTCCCCCTTGTTCCCCCAGCTCCTTGTAAAATTCTCTCTCCATCTTTCCTGCAGCTCCTTCAGGCACTGGGAGGCCACAATTGTGTCACCCCAAAGCTTCTCCATTCCAGGTGAACAACCCCAGCTCTCCCAGCCTTTCCTCCCATCCTGGTGCCTCCTCTGGATCTCTCCAGCAGCTCCAGGTCCTGCCTGGGCTGGGGTCTCACCTGAGCTGTCACTGCCAGTGCTGGGTGAGAGGCAGGGAGGGCACAGGACCCAAACAATGCAGTTTTTTTCTAGAGTTGATGCTTGAGCTGCCTCCCCAGAGCAGAGGATGAGCTCACTCCCTCAGCAGGAGCTGCCTGCCAGCGCTTTATGTACACTTGAGCAGTTTCAAGTTTGGACCCGAAATATTTCAGGAAATGAAGTAATAAATACATTATTTCACTGAAGATTTCCACACCTCCAAACAAAGACTCCTCTCTGGCATCTCTGGAATCTGAGAAGAGCTTTTTCAACAACTCTGTAAGACGCTGTTAAGTTTTTCATGAACAAGAAGCAAAGAATGTGAGGCAATAAAAAACCCCCAACAACTTTTAAGGAGAACTAAACTAGACAATGGCTAAATTTAAATGTCCCATAACAAAGGGAAACTCTGATACCCAAAGGAGTTCATATCAGAGAAGGAAAAACAATTCCTCCTTCAGTTTCCAGCATTTGCCCATCCCTCCCTGGCACAAAGACAGGAGGGATGCCCTGGCCATGGCACCCAGGCTGAATTTCTCCCAAAATCACTGATGTGGAGTCCCTGCAAAGACCCAGCAGAAGCTCTGGAGTGAGCAGCAGTGGAATGTTCTCATGTACCATTCTGCAAGGTCTGGTTTTACTGATTTACCTGAGGGGCCAAGGAAAGGCTGTTCTGGAGCTCTTGGACTGCATTTTGGATTCCAGTTAATCAAGCAGAACTGTAACACATTCCCATGTGGCACTTGGTCACAGAACAGAATTTGGGCACTGTACATCTGCAGAAAATAAATTCATTTTTGTCCCCTTCCAGAAATTAATGCTCACAGACAGGGGAAAAATGGTTGTGTTCTTCAGGCAGATTATGTTTTTCCCCAGGAGAACCAAATATTTAAACATCAATCTTCTTTTTGAAGCATACTGGCTCTACTGCAGGTACTTCAGCACATCCTGAAAGTCAGAGGCTGTGAGCATTCACTACAACAAATTCCATTTTTGATGTCAAAGATGATTAAGAAAAACTAAAAACCCAACCAGTATCATGGCTGACATTCCACTTTTAGCAGGTCAGTGGTGGTGTAAATACACCATTATCATCTTGGCTCAGCAGAAAGGGTCCATGGCTGTGATTCACCCAGAAGAATGTGGGTGTTGAAACAACACTTGGTTCTCCACCTCCCATGCTCACCAGCTTGGAGAAGTGACATCTATTTTTCAGCAGATACCACACTTGGAGCTGAGGTCACTAATTCCATGTGACATTACTCACTCTCAGTAACGAGTCCAGTGTGGAGTGAACAACTACCTTAATTTCATTACACATCAGCAGCTTTGAGATCTCTTTGAATAAATGAGGCCGCCTGGTGCTGCTGAACCAATTTGTTTCACTGACTTGAAGTGACTTGCAGGGACAACACATTTCCAGCAGACACAGAATTCACTATGAAGTTAATCAAACACCTGGCAGTTCTACAGCAGAAGTGGCTGAGCTACACAAAGGGGGAATTATCAAATACAGAGAGAAAAAGTCAACTTTGAGGGTGTGGAGGATCCCTCACTGGGGATATTCCAGAACTGTCTGGATGTAAAAGGTTGGATCAGTGACCCACTGTGGTCCCTTCCAACATGACCCATCCTGGTGACTCTGAAACAAGGGGTTTAAGGTCAGTAGAAATGCCATCCCTGGTGGTTTCCTTCTTGGTAAGAAACATCACTTCCCTGAGGAAGAGATGGGCTACAGGTTGAAAAAGAGAAAGGCAAGACAACTATAACACACAGACATGGGGTGGAAATAAAGAATAATACACCTTTCCAGGCTGAGATGGCTTCCTGATCAACAAAACCCCTCACTCAAGGGCTCAGTTAAAAAGAGCACAAAGAAATAAAAATCCCTCTCTTCAGCCCTTCAGTGAGAGGCTGCCTTGGGCAGTACCACTCAGATTTCTGTGGAGAACCCTCTTCTCACACAGGATTTCTGTATCTGCAGTACAATTAATTCACTCCCAAAGCAGGAGGCAGGAATGAGTCTGTCTTTTCACAGCCCCTTTGAAGCCATAGCTGTCACACCAAAACCACTCTCCTTTTTTTGCTCTAAACCTTGCACAGCAGCTAACACTGCATCTTTAGGCAATTTTCTCTGTTCTCTAAAGTGAAAGAAGACTAAGTTGGCCTTTGAGAAGCGATTTCATGCCAGAACTGTTTCCCTGCCACTGCAAGGGAATACAAGTGGGTTAAAGCAGTTCCCAAACCCTGTTTACCCTTTGCTTGTTTGCTGCCCCTCCTCATTGATCAGCAAGGAGCTGCAAACTGCAGATAAACCCCAGTGAAATATTGCTGCTGGTTTCCCCCATTTGTCAAGTCCTCCTTGCAAAGGGGACCAGAGCATTTGAGGCTGCAAACCTCAAATCTCAAGAAGCCAAGAAGGCATGAGGTCACTATTTCTCCACACTCACCAATTCCTGACTAAACAAAGAGCCTGCCTGTTCTTTACTAAGTCCACTCATTACATACTCACCAGTAAACCCAGTTACAACGTGGAAGAGAGAATTTTTACTGTTACACACTGTACTTGTCATGTTCAAGGAATGACACACAGGCAGCCCATGCAGACATTAAGTTTTAAAAAACTCAGTCTTGAAAAAAAAAAAAAAAGGTGCTTTTTGTCAAAAGAAGATCAAGTACTCTATTTGTTACACTGGTTTTCTTCTTCAGGTGGACAGAAAAACTGCTGCACTGTGCATTTCTGGGAATATTCATTCAAAACAACAATCCTAGATGGTTTTTGGTGAAAAAAACATCAAAAAAATTACAGCACCGTGGAAGATGCACAGAGAGCAAGGCAGGTGCCAAACACAGCCCTGGACAGTCAAGCCTATGCCAGCTTACATTTGGTTTTTGATAAGAGTCACTTCGAGGCAGGTCTGTCTGATAACAGGCTTGAAAACATCCACTGCCTTTTCTTTGAGAGCGTCTGTCATTCAGACATTCTAAACAAATTCATTTTTAGGCCACATCCCTCAGAATTACACAAGCCTCTCTAATTACTTCATGTAGATATCAGTGAATCCAGACAACTACAATTTCTATTTAAGTGCCTTTAAAGAGAGCAATCATCCTCAGCTCTGAGGATTAGTTTTCCCTGGAGACAAGGACATAACCTTGGGATTTGTCACTCAAAACACTTCTGTTCTTCTCTTCCCATTTCCTATCTGCCTCCTTGAACCTTTTTGTTTTACGAGCAGAGAGCAGAGATGGTTGATTCCATCTCCTTTATCTGGGTTCCCCACAGACCTGGTGCAGAGACAACCAGCTCTTCCCACAAGATTTGTATAAGTGGGTCTATTTTGAAGTTTGATTTCACGACAGAAGAGCTGCAGGGGCAATTCAGGAAACCAAGGCAGGTGTGAAGCAAGAAGAGAATGAAAAACCTCAGCCCCACTTGAGGAAACACATCTGAGTGCACATGAAATGAGCTGGAACAATGGCTCTGGAAAGTCCCCTCCATCCCACCACACAGCTTTGTTTCCTCATATTCCTGCTGCTCCCACCTCTGGAAGACCCTTTCCTAGAGACAGCACAAGAGTTTATGGACTATGATTCATTCAGTAGCTGCTACTATTAAGGCCCTTAGCAGAGACAGCAATTACAGCTGAGAATCCACTTTGCATAAAACACTTCATCATTTTGAAGGAGGACATGGGAGGCAGAGAGAAACTCAGTCATGGTAAATATAACTTGGATTAAGTCCATCTGACATTCAAAGATGACTGTGCACAAACAGACTCCATTTTCTCTCTCCAGGAACACTTCAGAGGAGGTCGGTGTTGCAAAGGGGAGATCAGAGTTTAACCACCCTGTCCCAGCACCTTCCCTTCTCCCTTTCCCCAAATCAATGCAGCTTGGAGGCAGAAGGGGAGGAAAAAACCCAGGCCATGTTGGTTATTTTCCATGTGAATTCATGGTATCAAAAGGAAGCTCTGCCTGCTGACTGAGCAGGATCATTCAGGCTGGAGACACGAATAGAAACGCCCTGGCTTTAATCCCCAGTGGTATTTCTAGAGAAACCTTCCCACCAGAGGCATGCTGCTGAGTGACAAGCAGCATCTCTATCTGTGTGCTCTGCTGACTTCTCAGGCAGCTTCTCTGCTCAACTCAGCAAAGCCTTAAAATTTAGAAGTGCCCAAGAGAAAACCTGGCTCCCTCCAGCTCAGGCACAGTGGGGTCTGTGATCAGCCCCTGGAACACCCAGGGAAATGGGTGGCATTCCCCATCCTCTCCCCAGCATCCAACACGTAAATATTAAATAAACCAGATCCTCAAGCTGTAGCTTCTAGATCAGGAATGGACACTGGGAGCTCCTGGGACCAGAGGAGGCTGCGGAGCTGAGCAAGGGCCTGGAGCATCTTGGTGCCCAGGAGATGCTGAGGGAGCTGGGGCTGCTCAGCCTGGAGAGGAGCCCTCAGCCCTGGGGGGTCCCTGGGTGTCCCTGTGTCCCCCTGTCCGTCCCTGTGTCCCCCTGTCTGTCCATCCCTGCGTGCAGAGGTCGGAGCAGGCCCAGCTCTGCCCCAGGCCCAGCCATGGCCCCAGAGCCCCGGGCAGGGCCTGAGCCCAGCAATTCCCCTCAGAGGAGGCAGAGCTGCTGCCCTGGGCAGGGCCAGCCCTGAGCAGAGCCCAGAGGGGCTCTGGGGTCTCACTGCAGAGCAGGCTGGACCCTCTGCTGTGCCCTGAGCTCGGGGATGGCCCTGCTGGAGCAGGGAGGTGCCACCAGGGACCCTCTGTGGTCCCTCCAGCCTGAGCCATCCCGTGGAACTGCTGTCCTCAGACTTGATCTCTTGAGACCAAAAAAAAAACCCAAAATAGATGGGGCTAGAAAAAAAAAAAAGAGAAACTAAGATGGCATAGAGAATAGTCCAGGGTTACTAAAAAAATTAGATTTTAAATTAAAATCCAATCTCTTAGCTAAGAGCTTCCAAGCTGTTTAACAGGCAGCAACTGCTCCTCTGTTTCCTTGGGTCACTCCTCCCAAACAATGACTTTGGGACAATTTATCCCTGCTTTGCCAACAAAGCTGCTGGGCACCAGGACCTCAAGGACACCAGCTGAGGAGCACAAGCCATCAGGTGGCTTTTAAGCTCTTCAGAGACCATCTAGCTCTAAATAAAACCAAGCAGGCTTAGACACAGTCTCACTCCACCAAAGGTAGGCAGGTACTTCTATCAGAACACACTTTTCTGGCTTCATTCCCTCCTACAAAGCACATCAGACACTCATGGTAAGATCTTGAAAACTGTTGCTTCTGTAAAATGGATAAATCTAAAGCCACCAATTTAGCTTTCAACATGACAGCTCAAGCTGAGGGGAAATACAGAGGTAGAACAAACAGCACAGCTGCGTCAGGTTTGCACACAAGGAACTCTTTTTATTAGCAAAATACCATTTACTTAAAAAATAAAATCCCAGATGCCTGTCTGAAGTAGTTGGGGGGAGTGTTACTGCTCACAGTTGTTGAAACCATCCCTAGAACTCCTCTGCCCAGGACCAGAGATAAAAAGCCTAACCTCTTTACTTGCTAAATTGATTTCATTCAGCAGTGTAACAGCTGGAGTGTGCAGAGATGGCCTGAAAGATCTTTTACCCCATTCCCAAGGACAGAATATGTGAAATAAAACAGCAAAGATGGCCCTGGAGAACAGCTGGGGTCTGGGACACAGAGAAGGCACAAGCAGGACACAACTCCCCTCTGCTTAGTGACCCTGCCAGGGGCTGGGCATCACCAGGAGAGGAGAGGAACAAAAAGAAGCCTGGCAAGGAACAAACACTGCTCAGCAATGCCCTGGGCTGGATTATGTTCCCCAGGTGCTTGAGAGCTGCTACAGGAAAAAAAGAAGTCAGATGTAGGATGGGCTTTAATTGGGGAAGCATCAAGAAAAGCCTGTCCTTTTAAAGCAAAGCCTCTTTACTGGACACTAAAAAAGTAGTGAGTTCCAACACCCTCTGCATTTTCAGTTCCTGTGCTCCTTGCTGTACCTGTGCTGGGAAAAAATCTCCAATTTTGCTCCACAAACCTAGCAAAGAAAGAAGAATTTCCACACATAGTAAATTCATTCTAAAACAGGTGAAGAAGTAGAGTTACCTTATTCTTACACCTTACTCTACACATGTATAGAAAGCATTAATTTTTCTATTTTCATTGAGAAATATTAGCTCAAGATTTAATTCTGAAATCCTTTCTCTAGCTGTTTTTCTCCCCACCCAAAGGCAAGTGCATGTTCTGACAGCTCTACAAGAACACTTAGCTCCTACAACCCAGCACAGACAATAAAATCAATCACTCTTCTCCAAGTCCAACCAAGTAGGTGAAATGTGTTTAAATGAATGGGAAAACAATGGCAGGAAGTCAGCAGCAGGGACAGAAAAGAGGAACTACTGACTTTTGAGCACTTCATTCTGCTAATTCTTTGTTTAGATGACATTTCTATGTTTCCTGACTGCTGGCAGATGAGAACATGATGTGCAGGGAGCAGCTCAGGACAGCTCTGGCAGAGCCAGGCTGTGATCCCAGGATGAGCAATGGGAGCCAACAGACCTGATTTTGTTCTGCTCACTGTGTAATTCCTGTTCCACTCAATTAAACCTTTCTTCTTCAGCTCGTTCATTCTGTACAGCAGCACCTGGCAACATCTGCCCAGCTTTCCTCCAGCACGTGGCAATCTACAGGTGGGAAAATGCAAATATCTGAAGCTAAACTAGCAGAGCTCCAAGTTCCACCTGAAGGAATGGCTGGGGGGATTTTTAGATTGGATATTAGGAAAAGGTTCTTTGCCCAGAGGGTCGTGGGGCTCTGACCAAGGCTGCCAGAGCTCCAGGAGAGTTTGGACAACACTCCCAGGGATGCAGAGGATGGGATTGCTGGGGAGTCTGTGCAGGGCCACGAGCTGGGTCAATGATCCTTGTGGGTCCCTTCCAGCTCAGAATATTTTGAGATTCTCTGATTCTTTGAAGGTCTGTACAAGGAAAGCAGCAGGAAGGTGACTTTAGGAAAACAAACTGGATGTGCTCTGCAAAAGCACAGCTTGGTTCAGTACCAGGGCTGTGCCTGGAGAGCAGCTTGGGAACAGTGCTGGTGGTTTTGGGAATTGGGACACAAACTTTGAAGCATGTGCAAAGTAAGATAAGTGATCCTGCTAATCGCAGTTTCACACAGAAAATAAACACTGAATACACAAACACCAAAGCTTGGCCCCGAGTGTGAGCTGGAGATGCAAATACAGATTCAAAGCCGGACCAAGAAGCCGATACTTGTAAATACCAAGACGTTATTAACACATTTTATAAGATTACACCCCCGTAACAGCAGATAAATTACACACCTCATTAAGCAATCGGCCAGTCCTCATTTACACACAATGGGACATTAACACACACTGCAGAACCTGGGCTTTACTGGACAAACTCTCAAGGCTTCAGAATTACATCGGAACTGGTTAATCCTCCATTACTTTGAGCAAGCTCTGATATGAGAAGGACCAGACAGGGAGATGGAGGGGCTGATGGAGTTTTAAACCAGTTTATCTGGACTGCAAGCCGGTGAAGATTGCAATTTTTCAAATGCTGTATGACTGACTTCTCACTCCCAACATCACAGCAGTTTTCAAAGCAAACAGGATTTTTTTCTGACCTGCTGGCTCTCCACACTTACAAACCCAGGAGTGAAATGTAGGAATACATTTCCTTGCCGGCCAGCTCCTCCCTCTTAATTCCAGTTCCAAGAACATAATGAAACCAACAGAGGAAGTGTCTGAAACAAGGAGGAGTACTGAGAACAAGAAAACAAGGTTAGGCCAGGAGGACTGCCATTAATTATATAATCCAGCCTTTGGGTAAGTGGACATTTAGGGAAAGGGGCTGAGAGAAGCTTGGAGGCACCAGCCTGAGCACATTATGTCATCTGGCCTGCTGGTTACTTAGCAGGTACAGGATCTGCATAGGGACAGAAAAACAAACCCATTTATTTCTAGGACAAAACACTTGCAATCCTCACAGCTGCTGAAAAAAGGCACAAAAATTCATACATTCTGCTCTCACTTAGATTGATTCCAATTCTCCTTTCTCCTCCCTTCTGCCTGCCCTGTGGTTCTATTGTGCTGCCCTGCAGAACACCTTTTTGTCAACCATGTGCCAAACTTTGTGGTTTTATTCTTCCAGTGCATATCAAGGAGTTCTCTCAGGAGTATACTCAGCAATTGTATTGCTGCAATATGCCAAAAGTGCAACTATTTTAGGTGACACTGAAGGATGGAAGACAGGAAGCAGTACATCACTTTTCTTTTTCCTGCAAAATAAAATGTGACGCTCAAACACGTTCCAAAGGCAATTAGGAGGAGGAGAAAAGTATAATCTCAAATACTCAAAGGTGGAGTCTTGCCAGCAAGCATTTTATTTCCTTTTAGGCACTGAAGCAGGTGTCAAAATGAAGGATGGAAGAGAAATGTATTTTTAATAAAGTGAGCAAATTACACTTTGCTTCATCAAAACAGGAGAAAAGTGTCATGGAGAAAAAATGCTCAAGTAAGGGGACTGGTATTTAAAGGGATCCAGCCCTTTGCTGGACTGTAAGAGCCATTGTACTCCTGAGTGGGAGCAGCATTTTCTGGAGAACAGGGAGAATGGGGGAGAGGATAAAACACTTATGGCTGCTCCCCAGGCCAAGCAGAATGTTCAGATATATGAATGCCACAAGCTGACTGGAACCTTCCTGGTCCAGAGCCTTCAACTCAGAGATTCTGGTTCCTGCAGCTCCCCAGCACTTCCACCCTTCACCATCCCCTTGGTCCTGAACATTTCTCATTTTCCTGGTGGGACACCTGCCAGCTCAGGGGCCTCAACCTCCTGCCACATTCCCTTCCCACAAACAAACAAAAGTCCTGATCTGCAGCAGACACTGAACAAAATTCAAAGCTGGACAGTGATTTCCAAGAATTTACCAGCACACAACCAGAGAGCTATGGAAAAAAGAGCTGTACCATAGTCTTTTCCACAGCTTCCAGGAATCACTAAACACTAAGGCTCTGCTGCTGCCTTGCATTGCTGAACACCTTGAAACAAGATCTGGGAAGAATATTTTAGCATCAGAAATGTGCAGGTTTTATTTGGAGAAGCTGCTTTCTGGTTTAAGTCCCAGCTGCACTTGCTCAGAAATTAATACAAAAGAGCATGAACAAATATAACATCTGGGGAATCAAGGAAAAAAAGGGGAGAGAGGGATAGGTGAAGAAAACAACTCCATAAGGCTTCCCTCAAAAGCACACATGCCAATCCATACCTACTGCAGAGAGAGATTTCTCCATATCAAACTCCTGTCCCATACAAGGGATTAAAATACATTGTACTCTTCCAGAATATCAGTAACTCTGCAGTGACCAGCTCAGGTTCTCCTATTTAAATTCCAATCCAAGAAGACAAGAATTTCTGTACAAGCTTCTACAACTCACTCCTGTATTTTATTTGCAACTAAGTGTGTTACCTACAAGCAAGTACAACCCTTCTGCATTGCCTGGCTTCCACGTCAAGTCCCTGCTTTAATACAATTTCCAAGAAATATCTGTCTGGATGCCCACTAAAAAAACATAACTGATGCAGACTCAAGAGCTGCAACTTGCAGGTTTACCACTGCTTTTTGGTCCAGATATAACCTGTTATAATGCAGCAGCCCCATTCAGATTTCAGTGCAGATTTCACATTTCATTTAGAATGACACAGAATCCAAGTAACGCTCAAAGACTACACCTTTATCAGAAAACAAGGTCACATTTACATTACTGATGTTTTAGGGGGCACACAGGGGTCTGCAGAGAGCAAAACTCTGGAAATTTTGAAGCCAGTTTGGAAGCCAGCTGATCTGCTTTAGGATATAATGAAATAAACACTAAGGAATCATGACCTGAAAACCTGTCAGCAGTAATACAGGCCTGCACATTTTAACATACTCTTCTATTACATGCCAATCTTTCTGGCTTCTCTGAATTAAACTAAATACATCTCATTTGGAAACATCCTTCAAAAAAAAAAAAAAAACCAAAAAAAACCCAACAAACAGAAAAGCAAACATCCAAACACACACAATTCAGTGAGTTGCACTGGCCAACTACATCTTGTATGTGTCTGCCATGATTATTACTGAAATACTCAGACATTTCAGTAAAAAGAAGATTTACTACTAAAATACTCAGGCATTTCAGCAAAAGGAAAATTTTGTAGATTGTGGCAAGGCTGTGGTTAATTTTTTGGCAGACCAAGTTTTCCATTTCGAGAGCAGCTGGCTCTGTACAGGAATACCTAGACATCACTTCAGGGCTTGTGCTTGGACAGAAGACAAGAAAAACAGATGATTCCCCACTCCTTCCTTCATTGCAAGACTATTCTTTCCTCACCACCTCCACCATTTGAACTACATGCCTAAAAAATACACCAGCACACTTCAAAATACAAGCTGAACAAGGTCCCCAGGTCCCAGTCCAGGCTGGTGGCATTGCTTCAGCTCTGTTTACAGTGTGATTCAGTCATTTTCACAGCAATGAACTATGATGGCATGAAGGAAGCATCTGTGTCACCAAGGACTGAACAAAGGAGGACAGTTAAAGTTCAGAAGGAACAATGCAAAACTTTCCTACCAAGCCAGACTTTAATATTTCCCTACTTACTCAGGAAAAAAAATCTCCACTCTGATGATATTTTGAGAGAAATGATGCACTAGGGACACTTAGAAAGAAATATTTACATACATGCACACCATGTATAATCAGTTATTTGTGGCACAAACATCAATAGACTCTGTCTGTACAGCTCTGCCTGCCCATCTGACTGCTGTGACTGCAGAATAATTTCTCAGGTGCCCTCAAAGGGCCATTGTTGAGCCAAAGTTAGTCATGGCACTGCTTGGCACCCAAATCCACGTTGGCCATTACGTAAGGTGGCAGCAATACCACTTGGCAGAGTTGTTTACCAGTGGCATTGCACAATGTGAACTGGAACAGGCTCCAGACGTGGCTGCAGGTGGGGATGGAAATGCAGCTACTGCTGAAATGAGCTCAGTTTGTCAGAGCACGCTGCCAATAATGCCAAGGTCATGGGGCTGGACTCGAGCCTTGGGGGTCCCTTCCAACAGAGAATATTTTGTCATTTTGTAATTCTGTAAACCTGGAACTACCCAAACCAGAGCTGTGCTACAGCCCCTGGACAATGATTTAGGAATGATTTACCAGCTCAGTCACATACAGGAATTAATATTTTGGACGAAATCATTGCAACCTTATTGCTCTTAGCAAAGGGAGTATGTTTGGGTTTAAGTTAGACCTAAGAGTTGTGGTGGGGAATGGACTGACTGATGCTCAGACTTGTGACCTGGAACAGTTGTGCAATCGATTCCTGTCCAGATTAATGAGCACAAACCAGGGAATTTTAGGTAATTTTGAGTCTACAGAGAAAAATCTTTTCCAAATTAAGCATCCCTCAGACACCTCCTCATTCACTTGTTAAGGCAAATAACTTGATTTTAGTCTTCTTTCAGAAAAGAAGGAACAAAACAGTCTTTCATGGTCCCCTCATTTTTCTTTTGGTCAGGAATCGATTTCACAGCTGTGCCTGGTCACAAGTGTGAGCATCAGTTTGCTATTCACCATCACAACCCTTAGGTTTAATTTAAAACCAAACAAACTCCCTTTGCTAAGAGCAAGAAGGTTGGAGTGTGTCAGCTTTGGTTAAGACTGAACAATTTGATTTAAAAGAAAACCTTCAGGAACTGAAGCGAAGACCTGCCTGTGTCCCAAAACAATAAAAATGATCCATAGGTCTGAATCAGCACACCCACACTAAAATACCATTTATCACAGACATGCCAAAGAACAGCTGACAGTGGGAGCCTGTCATACTGTGCAGATGGAATAAAAGTTTTTGCCTTCTACTCTGGATCAGCATTTAAATCTAAATCCTTTCTAAGCTTGGCTCCTTTCCCATGACCTCCAAAATCCGGGTACAGCACGCTGTTACTTCATACAGGTTATCACATGGTGAAAAAAAAACCAACCAAACCCCAAAACCAAACAAGGAACAATAAAAAACCCTAAAGAAAACATCACAATGATTAACTGTGGGAAATAAATTCTGAATCTTTAAGTTAAAAATAAAAAAAAAGGATTCACAGACATTTGCCACTCTGTGCGAAACACCTGGCCAGGGCACAACTGTGAATTACTCAGGATTAGAACAAAAACTTGATTTCAGAGTGGTCTATTTTAGTTTTTCTCAGTGTAACCAACTAAAGTGCCAAGATGGTTCAGAAGTTTCAGTATTTTACAAACCCACAGTAACTCTTCCATGCAGAAAGGCAGGTGCAAGCAAAAGCCACCAGAGTCAAGAGAATTTGCAGCAATGCTTCTCCCCACCATGTCCTCCTCCACTGCAGGGGAGTCACTTCATCCTTACATCTGTAATTCTCATTTTTATTCGTGTCATTCTCAACACCTGAGCAGTCTGAAGTCCCAGCACCAGCTCAGCCTCTTGCTAATAGGATCACACAACATGTGGGATCCCTCCTGGCTGGCTCACAATCACCACTCAAGATGACCCAGGCTTAGAGTTTAATCTAATTATGATTTGAACCATCCTCAGAGGCTGCAAGTGTGCAGGTGACACCAGATCTTAAAGGCTCCAAGGGGAAATACCCTCTCAGCTCCAGTGAGAGAACTCAAAATCCCCCATCAAACACATCCAAAGCTGCTTTGCTGACACAAGTTCTAAAAACCAGGAGATGGGCAAGAAGGGAAAAATCTGTCTCTGTCTCTCAGCCAAATGGGTGTTAAAAAATAGGAAAAGAACCAGGCCTTCTGGAAATACAAACTGATTTAGTAGCTCTGTAGGAGGGCTGGGTTCTTGTGACATGCACTGAACAGACCTGTACTGAAGGCTCCAATCTGGAAGCTGAAAACTTGGTTCTGTACCAACATCACAGCAGGACTGGGGGGATTAGTCTGAATTAAATGCTTTGAAAAATGAAAAGCATTAGGTAAATACTGAGTATTATTAAAACCCTGAAGATACTGGACACAGAATAATTATTATTCATGTGAGATTACTGTGAAAATATTAGTTTATTTATGAATTAAATGAAGTTTGTATTAGGAAAGGGAACCACTGATAAGCCAAGAAAACAGAAATCCTACAGAAAAAAAATTGTACAAAAAAGTACAAGTAACAAACCAAGCTACTTCCATATCAGACTGACTGATGGAGAAAACTCCCAAGAAAGATTTTTAAGCAATTTTGGGTCTTCAATCTAGCTAAGTTTAAGACAGAGCAGAGATTTAGTCCCATGGAAGTAAATTATTTCTTTGACTTTTAGTTGGTGAAGAATAGGGACATTTCTGGTCCTGGGCTGTTTTAATTACTTGTCATTTGTGTCTCATCATCTCCAGGTGAGATTTGGGCAACCTATTCCTCCTAGAGCTACTTTGTGTGGAAACAGCTCAAAGCCTGAACTTGCAGCTGCTCTACAATGCCCCTCTCTACACCTGGTGCCAGCTATCAACATCCTGCCACCCTAAAATACCAAAAATAAAGCTCTAAGAAAGGGGAGGATACAAAACCAACAAAACCTTGCCTTTCCAAATGTCCTTGGCAGAGCTGCTAAGGCCAGAATTCCTTCAGGTGCAACATGAAATGTGTGGCCTCCAGAAGAACACAAAACCTTTCCACGTGGAATGCTGGACTCTAGAAGATAGGCAGGGGCATTTCTAAAAGTTTCTTAGCAATCCAAGCCCCTGCTCACACACAGGCATGTAAAAGGCAGGGTACCAAACTGTACCTGCCACAACATCCTGCTGAAATCTCTGAGAGAAAAACATTGACATTTACATGGTGAAAATGTCATTTTCATTCAGAAATTTACTCAAGGTGGTGACCTTATTTCTCCAAGAGCCTTGTATTGCACGTTCTAGAGTTGTCAGGAAGTACCTGTGTGGTTTTTTTTAATGTGTGCATCATATTTTACCTACAGCAGTAAAATTTTCCAGCCTCAGCAGATTTTGTTCCACTGCCTACACTATGAACAAAACCCACAACAGCTAAAAAGGGCTCTAACCTTTGCAAACCTTTTGGTCCTGAACTCTGTTCATGCTTCTAAAACAGGAAAGTGGTTTGCTGCACGTGACAATAGCTCCTCTGTACTTTGGATAGGAAATTCCTGTTATCAATGGCAGCTTTTGAAAAATTCATCCTTGCAGAAAAGCTGAAGTTCAGTGAGCTTATGTTATTTGAGAAAGGGCTTTGAAGTGTCTATTTCTAATCCTCCACTCTGAATGACAAAGAAGTTATTTGCAATTGTGAATCTTTAAAATGCAGATCTGAACTGATGTCTCTGTTTTTGTAACTCATTAACACAAACCCTGCAATTCAGCTTTTACTGAACATCTTTTTTCCATTCCAAAGTGAAGCACTAGTGCTGTCTCTTAAGATGATTATGCTCTTGGTGAGCCAGTGTTTCCATTCTGAGACCCAACAGAAATTACATTTTCAAATACATCAGAAATAACATTTTCTTTATCTGCTATTACAAAGTGACAGCCACAGCCCAGGATCTCTTATTGTTCATGTATTTTACAAGTCTGAAAATGGATGGCAATAGGATTCGCAGCTGGCAGAATGTCTCCAAAGAAGAGTTTTTCTATCAAATTTTACACAAAAGCAGAAAGAAATGAGGCTCTGGGCCCCGGATCCCACATGATCCAGCAGATGCTGTTTCCAGCTTCAGCAAGTTTTCATTCAGAAGCAACTGCCTCCATGTTCAACAATGCCCCATGGATCACACAAGATCCTGTTAGCCTGTATAAATGAGAGGCCTGGTTTAGAATTACAGTAAAAATATAATAAAACACTGCACTATCACCATTTCCCATCTCAAAGGGCTGCACATGTAGAGGTCATGATGATCCTACATGGAAAGGACTGTAGTTACCTGCATATTCCCAAAAATGTATCTATTTTTTATTGTACTATTAACGTTGTAGTAAAATCTGTATTAGAAAACTCATCTGTGCATCTTCCCCTTGGCATCTCTGAAATTGGAAAGATGCAAATTGTTGGTTCAAGAACAGCTCAAAAAAGAAATGAACCTGCAGTTGCTATTTTGGCTCCAGTGAAGTCAGAGAGGTCTTTTTCACTTCTGCTTTGGTACCTGACACTGCCTCCAATGGCCCAGGGGATGAAGGAGCCACACAGAAAGGCCAATCCTACAACTTGCACCTGCTCAAAATGGCAAAACCAGAGGTGGAGGCGTCGATGTTGGCACCCAGCCATCAGACACGTGGCACAGCTTTGGCACATGGAGCCAACTGCAAAGAGCGACCCCTTAAAGATGCTCTGGGAGCTCCAGCCTAGGCAGTGACCCCCTAAAGCCACTGTGGGAGCCCCACTGTGATCTCCTAAAGCTACTGTGGAAACCCCAACATAAGAAATGACCTCTGAAGCTACTGTGGAAACCCCAACATAAGAAATGACCTCTGAAGCTGCTGTTGGAACCCCACTCTAAGGAATGATGCCCTAAAGCTGCCATGGGAGCCACACCATGACCTTCTAAAGGTGCTGCAGAAGCCCACCACAAAGAGTGACCTCTCTCACAAAAAGTGAGACCCCAGACACCTGCGGGAGGAGCAGCAGCCCAGCACCTCCCCCCCAACACCCGCATCCATCACCCCGCAGGTCCTGCTGCTCCCTCCGTCCTGCCCAGGCAACCCGAACTGCACACACCCCCTTCGGCTGGATGGAACCGCACGATGGAGCTGGGCACAGCCTCCCTGCTCACAGTCCGTCCGTCCATCCATCCATCCATCCATCCATCCATCCATCCATCCATCCATCCATCCATCCATCCATCCATCCATCCATCCATCCGCCCATCCCACGCGCACCCGCGGGCGGGGAGCGACGCGGGGCGGCGGCGGGCGCTGCCCGCGGGGCGGGCGGGCTCTGTCGCGACTCCGGGCGACACTCACCTCCTGAAGTCAAAGGGCATGGTGGTGGCGGTGGTGGCGGCGGGCGGGCTGCGGGCGCCCCCGGCCCCGGCTGTGGCCTCGCTGCCGGCGGCTGCAGGGCCAGGAAGTGACGGCCCCGGCCCCGGCCCCGGCGCCGCGCAGCCCCAGCCCATTGGGCGGCCGGGCCGGCCGGGGCTTCCGCCGCCGGGTTACGGAGCGGCCCCACCGCGCTCGGGGATCCGGGATCCGGGATCAGGGATCGGGGGTGAGGGATGCGGGATGCGGGGTGAGGGATGCGGGGTGAGGGGTGCGGGATGCGAGCGGCCCCAGGGCCCGCGGGGCTCCCGCACTTTGCAGGGTCCGCTCGGCTCAGCCCCGCGGCTCTCAGAGCGCTGGCAGCACGGAATTACGGAATTATTTGGGTTGGAAAAGAGCTCTAGGATCATGGAGTGCCCAATCCCCGCCTTGTCCCCAGCCCAGAGCCCCCAGTGCCACCTCCAGCCCTTCCTTGGGCACCTCCAGGGATGGGCACTCCAACCCTCCCTGGGCAGTTCCAGTGCCTGAGCCCCCTTTCCATGGGGAAATTCCTGCTGTGCCCACCCTGAGCCTGCCCTGAGCCCCCTTTCCATGGGGAAATTCCTGCTGTGTCCACCCTGAGCCTGCCCTGAGCCCCCTTTCCATGGGGAAATTCCTGCTGGTGCCCACCCTGAGCCTGCCCTGGCCCAGCCTGAGGCCGTTCCCTCTCATCCTGGATGCCCACCTGGCTGTCCCCTCCTGTCAGGAGCTGTGCAGAGCCACAAGGGCCCCCCTGAGCCTCCTTTTCTCCAGGCTGAGCCCCTTCCCAGCTCCCTCAGTCACTCCTGGGGCTCCAGACCGGAGTATGGGGGTGTTTCAGGCTTTGTCCAGCATCTTTTGCACTCTCAGCATCACAGGAATAGCAGAGTGTGTCAGGGGCTGCTCCACGGGCTGTGTCTGCAGACAGGGGACAGTCTCACACCTCCAAGTGCTTGCCAAGGAAGGGAGAGCACCCACCCCTCCATCCCTGGGCACCTTTTCAGTTTATCTTAGATATTAGGAAGAAATTCTTCCCTCTGAGGGTGGGCAGGCCCTGGCACAGGTGCCCAGAGCAGCTGTGGCTGCCCCTGGATCCTTGGCAGTGCCCAAGGCCAGGCTGGATGGGATTTGGACCAACCTGGGACAGTGGAAGGTGTCCCTGCCCATGGCAGGGGTGGCACTGGATGATCTTCAAGCTCCCTTCCAACCCAAACCATTCCATGAGCCTGTGATAAGCTCCTTTAAGGGCCAGCACAGCTCTTTCACCTGCTCTTGGAAATCTTTTTTTTTTTCCTTCGCACTTTTCGTGAAGACAAGGATTTAAAGTTAGAAAAAGCTCCCCATTCATTAGATGAGGCATTTCCCTAATCTTTCCATTGTGCCTGCATGCCTTTCTCTGGCTGCATCCCTGGCAGGTTCAGTGCAGTGCACAAGGTTAATCCTGTCCTGCTCCATGCACCATCCCTGTTGTCATAATTCTGTCACCAGCTGAGAGCATCCCTCAGGGATGCTTTGTGCAGGTAGTGAGACTGCTGCTGTGCTCAGAATCACTGCCACTCACATGCAGTGCAGGTTACACTGCACTGCAGGAACAAAATACAACTATTCTTGCCTTTAAGTCTAAAAGCAGGGCAAGAGAAAGAGTGAAATGACAGCAGTCTGAGTATGCAATATACTGCATTTCTAATTGATTCTGTACCTTTCTTCCTCCTCCTCCTGCTGTCATAATTTCTTTACTTAGAGATGCACATCTTTCCATTTTTTTCCCCTTCACACAGAAACTAGGCCCATACCTGGTTAAAAAAAAAAGGAGAAATTCAAATTGAAGCAAGCAGGGGAAAATTACTGAAGAGTCAGAGCTGTTAATCAATACCATTTTCATTCAAAGAAAGAGATAATAATTTATGCTGGGAATATGAAAAACTGAACTGGAGGAATCCCAAGTATGAGATAACACAGCATTATCCCCCAGAAGCCCCCAGGGAATAGATAAAAATACCTAATTGTTTTTTTGGTTTTTTTTGATCTCAGACACCTAAATTATCTGACTGTATTGTGCGAGCACATTCAGCAGATTGCTGCCCTTCACACTGTGCTCCAGAACTGAGCAGCCCAGTGAAATTAATGAGACAATTCTCATCTCTCATGAGGTCAAGCCATTGCCCAGGCGTAGTCAGGGGGGAGGATCGTTGTGGAAAAAAACCAAAACAAACAGTGCCTGACGAGGTGGTTACACAACCAAGGGCTCCTGGCAAGGAGCATCATTAGCTGTTAGTAACTGTCTTGGGCAGAGGCATCAGCTCTCTCAGGAGCCAAGAGAGTGCTGAGGGCTTTACAAAAGCTCTTCACTTGTACAGTACATAAATCTGGAGGTGGCCTTGAAGAGTTCTCCTCCTGCAGGCTCGAGTCTCCAGAGCACAGCACAGTGAGAGCTCGCCTTGTGGGGATTTGATTTTATTTTCCACTGAAAGGTCAAACTGGAGAGAGCAGTGGGCTCAGAGCAGTCCAGCAGTCCAGCTCACTCACGTCCTTGCCAAGGGAAGAAGAAGTTAATGCCCTGAGATAAGACCCTCGTCACAATATTGTTTAATTACATAAGGCCTCCATCGAGCTGGAGATAAGAACAGGAATTTGTCCTCAGTCCAGCTGGGTGGGGCAGCTGAGCTCATGGTGTGTGATAGAATGAGAACCAAAAGCAAGGGGTTCATCTGAGGTGCTTGTCCCACCATTAGAGCTGCAATGAGCCAACTGATACTGACAACTGATGGAAAAGTTAACTTTATTTGTCATGGGAGCAATAAACCAACCTTTTTCTGACAACAGCAGACTTAAAACTATCATTTCTCTTCAAACTGCATTGAGAATGATCATTGAGCCAAACTGCTACTCTGAAACCAGTACACCAATATTTTCAGACCTCTGACTACCAAGAAACCAAAGCAGGAGGATTAATTGACTCACCTAAGACTCCAGAGTAAGATCAGCTTCAGTTCTAAATTAGCAAACAAATCCCTTCAGTCCTAAATCGTGTTCATAATTCTTCTTTCAAAAAAGAGCATTTTCCTCATTCCAGATCACTTTGTTACAGATAAATCAGATCATGGATGAGTCTATCTGAGTTCCTGACTAATGTCTCACAACAACAAAACTGGTACCTCCTTCTTATGAAAAAAACAGTGGCAAAAAAGTGCTTTATTTGAATCATCTTCTTGGTCTTTTATTTAATAAATTTGTTTTTGCAGGTGAAATTATTCATGTCCAGGTTTCTGGGATATTTTTCATCTCCAGTTGATATGCTGTTTTTAAGTTTTGACTTCATATTAATAAAGTTAATTTACAGAGTTTATATTGATCATTGACAATTCAGCCTTGAGGAGACTGAGGGGAGGTCTCCTGGAACTTCCTCCCGAGGGGCAGCTCCGATCCCTGGGACAGGGACAGGACCCAGGGAAGGACTGGGGCTGGGCCAGGCTGGATTTTGGGAAAGGTTCTTACCCCAGAGAGTGCTGGGCACTGCCCAGGCTCCCCAGGGAATGGGCACAGCCCGAGGCTGCCAGAGCTCCAGGAGGTTTTGGACAGCGCTCCAGGGATGCCCAGGGTGGGATTGTTGGGGTCTGTGCAGGGGCAGGAGCTGGACTTGGATCATCCTTCCAACTCAGCATATTCCATGATTCTCTGAATTTTACTTATCTCAGTTTTGTACTCTCAAAGTTTTCTCTTTCCCAGAAAAGTGCAACCTCAATCCTCACCTGCTCACCACGCTTTGGGCTGTTCTAACATCCTGTACCACTCATATATACAATTTCCTTTTTTGTTCTGTTTGTGATTCCTTACACAGGGCTGAGTTTCGTTTTAGCCTCTGGCTCCTGCCACAGCTCTTGGTGTAGGTGCTGTGTGTGGGTCATGAGCAGCACTGTTTGCCAAAGGTAAAGCTGGGTACACAGCTCATCCTTGGGGTCAGCTGGGCTTCGTTCATCGATGGGGAATGCGCTGTGACTCTTAGGAAGGTGCAGTGCTTATTCACTTATTCCCCTTCTGCCACAGAGCTGTGTAAAAACACAACCAAAAGCTGCCCCGTGGCTTTTGTCTGGGGTGTTGTGAGGCAGGGCCCACCCCAGGCCATTTCCCTGGGTGATTCGATTTTATTCAGTTTGCAGGGGTGGGCTGGGAATGGAGTGAGCGCATTGCTCTGCAGGGCGTGTGCCCCCGATTATGTGTTGTGTTCTGCAGGGTGTGGCCTGGAGCCCTGAGCACAACTGCCGTTCAGGAAAAGGAAAAAACATTGCAGAGAATGAAGAGAAAAAAATGTTATAAAGCGTTTTCAAAATATAAATACCAGCGTTTGAGGAAATCTTGCTGCAGGAACAGGATGCGCGTGGAGGTGAAGAATTCAAATACAAGTGCTGTGCTAAGTATAATCAGTAATGAAAACTCAGCCCTTCCTCTTAGGATTTGGATAAGCTATGTGTTGGCAGTACTTCCCAAATTCCAGGGAACAAAAAGCAAGCTTTGACTGTTGTCTTAAAGTCCTGCTGCAGTGTTGTTTGTTTATCATTACCACATGTAATGCTGTCCATCTATTTTTGTGAGATACACAATAGAATAAATGAATATCTACTGAATTTAATGTGTAAGTTCCTTCTTTATTAAATAGCTACACTCTTTCCTTAAGAAGACATAACAACCTCTGTTCTTCCTGCTCAATAGGCACAAGAAATAATCTGATTATTTTTCAGTCACAGGGATGGGCACAGCTGACGTGTATGGCTGTGGAGAAGGGGGTCTGTGCAGCCACATGGACTCTGCCTTGTCCTGTGACAGTGGGCAAATGCTCAGGGGAATCTGCCACTCTTTAAGCCCCTAGAAAATTTACCCTGCTTTTAATACAAACTGCCTGTTTTCAAGCCTGTTTCCTGGCATGTTTTGGGTGCCAGGAATTTACTATGGGAAAGTTACAGCGAGCAGAACATTTTTTGTGTTTTTGTATTTTATTTCTTTTTCCACTGTGGAAATGAATGCCACAAGGAAGTTGCAGCCCCTGTCCCAGGCTTACCTCATGCTTTGTACAGCACCCCTGTGGTGGTGAGTGTTCCGTGTGGTTCAGGAGACTGCAAACACCTGAGCAAAGGTCATGGCCAAAGGGAGATGCAAGTTAACAGTTAACTAGGTTACAGACACTAACTGAAGTCTGTAAATTAACTGGATAGAGGACTTTGAACACTAGGAGGGCCAGATCTCAAGGAGATTTGGGATTAGCAGCAGAGGAGGGTTGAGGATTACACCTGATTCTCAAGGCTCTGCAGTGAGTTAAATGCCTTAAATTCCCTTTACACTGGAGAGGAATAGTTCAGGACCAGGCCTTGAAGGAGTCGAGTGCCCTTAGCCTGTACTGATGGTGAGATTCCTACATCAGCCAGTGGGAAATACTCAGGAGAAGGGGACCTCCGAATACCTCACTGTGAAACTCATACAGGGCCACAAAGTGTTTGCTTCTGGGCTTAGAGAACACATTTGGCACCCGCATCTAAATTAGTCTTGTCAGTGAAAATAAGCCTGGGAGATGAGCCACCCCTGTGCTTTAAATACTCACTGAGTGCTGGAGAGCCTTTCCCTGGAGGACAGGTCTGCACCTTTGGACACAGTGTGCGAGAAACTTGAGGGCATGAAGGGAGAAAAATGTGCTCTGCCCAGCCTCTGAAGGCTGAGCCACTGTGCAACCAGAAGTGCAGAATTTCTGGTGTTGAATTAGGGCTTTTACCTTGGAAACAGGTAAAAAGTGGAAACAGTGGAAACAGTGACTGTGCTTGGACACTGGAGGAGGGGTCCCTGACTCAATGATATTAAATACCTATAAGCACTCCTGAGACTTCCCTTCTGCCTCCATCATTCCTGGGAAATGGGGTCCTGAAGGTCTTGCTGACAAAAGCCCCAGCTGATTTCTGGACCAGGAGGGAAGGAGCAGCTGAGGGAAGGGGGCCCACCCAGAGCAGCGGGGCAGGAGAAGGCGCCAGACCCTGCGGCGCCTCGGGGAGCCTTCCCCAGGAGCTGTGGGCACTTCCAGCATCTGACGTGGCCGAGCAGGGCAGGCAGAGCTTTCCTGGGCTGCTCTCACCAGCACAGGCGCCAGCAGTCTGCACAAGTTGCACTTTGGTGCCTGAGTGCTGTTTTGGATGTCTCCCAGAGCTGCTGCAGTGGGCACTCAGGCTCAGCAGGGACGGGGATGCTGTGCTGCCACAGTGACCTCTCTGAATGGGGACTTCTTCCCAGGCTGGGAGCTGTGCAAGGCAGCCCAGGCACCCAGGTGCAGGGTCAGGTCTCTGTCAAGCTCTGCTGTGGTCAGCAGTACATGGAAACCAGCTTTACACAGCAGAAGGTGTCATGGACATCTTTTATGAAAAATCCTTTCCTTAGGATTTTTTCTCCTGAGAAGCTGAGCGGCCTCTTGAACAAAATGTAACCAATGGTTATCTGCTGCTGTGGAATGCAACAGGTGCATCTGGGATTGGTCTCATGTGGTTGTTTCTAATTGATGGCCAATCACAGTCCAGCTGTCTCGGACTCTCTGGTCAGTCACAAGATTTTATTATAATTCCTTTCCTTTCTATTCCTTGCTAGTCTTCTGATGAAATCCTTTCTTCTATTCTTTTAGTATAGTTTTAGTATATAATTTTCTTTTAATATAATATATATCATAAAATAATAAATCAACCTTCTGAAACATGGAGTCAAGATTCTCATCTCTTCCCTCATCCTTGGACCCCTGTGAACACCACCACAAGAAGGAGTATGGGGGGATTCAGCAGCACTAGGCCATCACAAAGGCCCTCAGGCAGTAAAGAACTGAACCCAAACAACAGCTTGACAAGGAGGAATTTCTCAAACAAGGCTCTGGAAGTTTCCTTGGAAGCTTTGCCAGCTCCTGCTGTGGGCAGCCAGTCCTGCTGCTGCAGCTTAGTGGGTTCTCTCCCATCCTCTGACCCTCTGGAGCCAGCCCTGTGCGTGAGATGTTGACTTGCACTTCCCTGACTTGCTTTTGGCATGTCCTCTGTGCTGCCTTATCAGCCTGCTCAGTGATTTCCTCCAGATATTGTCTAGCTGAGTAAGCCCAATGGGACATTGCAGACAAGAAATACATACCTTTTTTTTTTTCATCTTTTTCATAGTAAGGATATGGATTTTTAATTGCTGCCTCTGCTGCAAATGAGACTTGTGTTTTCCTTGTTCTCACTCAGTCTCTTGGCACTGCTGTGATGGTCAGTGGATTGGAGAGGTTTTGTCAGTGCTAAAGAATCTGTTGCAGAAATCAGGGTGTGGCCAAAGAAAAATTATTTCATAAAGATGTTTTATTAACCCTCTAATGAATTAAGGCAGAAATCATTATCTCTGGCCTTGTTTTGTCTGCAGGGACACCTTCCGCTGTCCCAGGCTGCTCCCAGCCCTGTCCAACCTGGGCTTGGGCACTGCCAGGGATCCAGGGGCAGCCACAGCTGCTCTGGGCACCCTGTGCCAGGGCCTGCCCACCCTCACAGGGAACAATTTCTTCCCAAAATCCCATCTAAACCTGCTGTCTTTCAGTTTGAGGCCATTCCCCCTTGTCCTGTGACTACAGGCCCTTGTAAAGAGTATCTGGGCTCAGATTTGGAGTGGGGTTCGTTTTGGTGGTCAGTTCCAGATGCCTTGTGATCCAATCCATCCTCGGTGCCAGCCCCAGCAATCACCACCTGGCCAAACAGACTCTGAACTGTCTCAAGGTGCTGGCTGGAGATGGGGGTGAGGAGAGTGCTCTAAGACACAGAATATGCAAGGGAGCATGGAGAGATATGAATAAATGGAGAGAGAAACTGCTGGAGAAGGGAATGCCCAGCACAAGGGAACTGGGAACAAGCAGACCACACATGTAGGCAGGCCTGTGCAGGAACCTGAGGAGGATAAGCCCAGCTTAAGGCAGAAGCTAAGAGGAAATGTGCTTGGGGGAGCTGAATAGTCAGAAATGAAGCGAAAGGTTCCTTTAAAACGACAGCGTGCAAAATCAGAAATCACTCCACCAAAGCAACGAATAAACCCTTCCAGAAAACTCCTCCATCCTTCAGAGGAAGGCAGGCCCAGCAGCCTCCAGACTGCTCCCTCACCAAAGAACACTCCTTTCACCCTGTCTCTGCTGAGGCCACTTCATGGCTTCTTGCTCAAACTTCTCTCAGGAGAAAGAACAAAACCCTGTCCTCCTCACACTGTGATGATAAGCCTGCAATGGAGTTAGCCAGGATTTATTTTAATTGGACTTTTTCGCTTTTTTCCTGGCACTTTAAAGTTTATGAACGGAAAGGATCAGTCTGACTCAGAGACTGGGCTACTTCCAAACATTCATCTTAGCTGCCATATGCTAATGCACCTTGGCTCTGTGCATCCTATGCTGTAAATATGTCTGTACCTTTCATCTCTGGTGTCAGAGGCCACTGAGGGGAACTTTTGGGCAGTTTGTGATTGCCTGGCATGCAATCTGCAGGCACTGGCTGAGGTTCTGGGAGGAAGAAGGTCTAGAAAACATCCCCATCATGTTCTCTTGAAGTTCCTGTTTTATCATTCTGCAATATGGGTTGCCAAAGTTATGATGCCCAGGGAAATTCTTTGGCCTGTGCTGACTCTGAAATCTGTACAAAGATTTTGGTTATCCCAGTTCTGAGCTCTAGGTAATAAACCTTGGAATATTTGGTACAATATTTAGCCCCTTCTGTTTTGGTTGGCTTTGTTGTATGGGTATAACAAACACGTAAAAATGATTGTCCTGCTCATCATGACTTTTCCAGCACTGAAACATGAGTCTCTCATCCTTTGTGTTTCACTTTCTTCCATTCTTCATCCCAAATGTTTCCATTCTACTGATTTCAATTTCATTCACTGTTTGAGGGCGTAAACTGAAAGTGTTTGGTATTTCCCTGCCCCTTCCTCATCTTCTTACTCACTCACTCTCTTCCCTGAAATCACTGTGGGAACAATCCTATTCAAAAAAAAAAAAAAAAAGAAAACTTTCCAATTTTCCAATTCTACTTATTTCAGTGGAATTTCCCTGATGTCCTTTTTCCATATCAGTGGATGTTTTTTGCTGGTGACAATGGTGTGAACAGCATCAGGAAGAAGAGAACTTCATTGCAGAGGCAGGCACTGAGGCTAACATTAGCCTAATGAAACTGATTTTCCTGGATTCCCCCTCAAGCCCATGTGCAGGAAAAGGTCTCCTCCAGAGGGAAGTCAGAGCAGTAACCTCATTCCATGGAGGACATGGGCTGTCCACAGAGTTTAACTCCTTAAGCCCAAAAGTTTAAAGAGATTGAAACCCACTTGTGTTCAGGGGAGTCACAGCGGACCAATACCCAATCCCAATGTTGAGGACTTGTTCCTGGCATGGAGAAGGATGTTCTCAGTTGAGTAACCACTGGTTTATGGTACAGGACAACATCCCTCAGCCCTCTTCCAATCTTCCAAGCAGTCCCCTGGCCTTGGTTGATGGATGGGGAATGGTGTAAACCATGATGTTAATTCACACAGGACCTTTCTCCAGCAGGACAGAGATCTGATGGACACTTGGTGGACACCAAGCTACAGCCAGCAAAGCCTTGCAGATGAGATGTAGGAGATGAAGTAGGAGAAGCTCAGCTTTCCCACACTGCAGGGAAATTTCCTGGGCACATTTTACATTTGGCTATTTCCCCACTTGCAGGCTGTGCAAGAGCCTGGACGTTGGGGACACGGCAGTGACGGAGGACGCAGCTGTCCCCTCGCCACCAGGAGCCTCGTCACAGTGACAAGGCAGAGATGAGTCATGGCTGGAGCTGCTTTATGTAAATGAGGAACCTCTGGTGTTCCCCTGGTGCCCGTGGGGCCACAAAAAGTTCAGTAAGTGACGCTGTGTTCCCATTGTTCCCATGTCCCCACTGAGGCGGGGCAGGGAAATGGGGTAAGGTGGCTGGGGTTGCCCCAGAGAGGGCAAAAATTGGTCAAAACTGGTGGGAAGCTGAAAGTGAACCCCTGCAAGGGGAGGTTCCTTCCCATCAGCCTGGAGAAAATTTTCTGTTACCTTTTGCTGTTAATTGCAAAAGCGATTGAGCCACTGATGGTAAATCGTGGAGGGGAGCAAGAGAAGGGGGAAGTAAAGAATTTTGGCAGAGTTCTCTTGCTGCGAAATCAGTCAGTTTTGGTGAGATTTATGGGCCATCTGTGACACAGCTGAGAAGCTTATTTGGGAATAAATAAAGAGAGGTCCTGCTGCTGAGTGGCATGGTGCTGCAGTCCCTGTCCTGGTGGCCTTGTGTGGGCAGCACATCCCAGGCAGGAGCACCGAGGAGGAGGAGGAGTGGAAACGTGAAAAAGCAGCGCAGTGGAATCGTGTCTGTCCAAAGCCACAGATAATATTATTTCAAGTGGGGGACCAAACTCTCTGACTCACCCCCACAAAAATCACGTTGAATTGTACTGAAGACAGTGGAATTAATCTGGTGTAGAACCAATGTGAGGGAGATGCCAGCCTCCCAAAGGCTGGCCTCCGTGGCTGTGTGGTTCTGAGGTGCTGTGATTCATGTGGACACTGCACTGCTGCGGATGACTGCAGGCAGCCAAGAGGTGTGAACAAGCTGACAGGCCTGAAAGGCTTTCTCTTGCATTAGATATGTTGCTTCAAATCAGAAGGAAGATTTAATTGACTCCAGTGGGAGTTTTGCTTGAGTTAGGACCTAGGAGCTGAAGTGAGAGATGAAAAATAAAATGTACCTTGCTAGTGCAGTGCTAACAGAAGTGACTCCCTTCATTTACTCTAAAAGACATGCAAGAAACTTTCTTTAAATCATTTCAAAACCCATATCACTGTTTTTGTCAGTATTCAACACGTTTCCTCTTACATATGATTGTTTCTTTGTCTGTAGATCTTATCTGTCACCCTCTACAAAAGTTTTCTTATCCCTTACAGTAATCCAAATTCGATAATGCTCAGTACATTTAATTACTAATTTTTTTTTCCTTTTTTCCCCTTAATTGATTCAGCCACTTACCCATTTTAACCCTACCCTGGTTAGCAGTGCAGCCACAGCACCCACGTGTGCTTTGCTTCCAGAGAGGTCTGCAGTAAATTTCCCAGGCAGGTGATGGATTGATGCAACTCTCATTTCTCCCTGAATGTAAAGGTCAGTCTTATAATGCTGAGAGGTCCTCCATGAGCTAAGTCCTTCGTGTGTTTTTGCTCTTTTCATTACCTGTTCCCCACTCTGTCCCACAGTGTAATGGCTGATAATTGAGCTCTTTTCAATGGTGTGGCTCCTGCTCCATTGAAGGCAGGAGTTTTTTCTCAGCAGAAAGCTGACTCATAAGGATGCTGCCTTCTATCCTTAGGAAAAGTGAGTCACTAATGGATTTTTCATTATACATTCAAGTACCATGGGCTGAAATTTTGTTCTACCAGTCTCGTCTTGAGGTAGTGTTTGGAAGCCTTTTAGATTTGGTATTTTAGTTATGTCTCAGTGAGGCTCTTGAGATACAAAAGATGCTGTACAGGAGCTGGTTGGTATTATATGCTGTGAGTATTCCCATTAACCTCAGCAGTGCCGTGGTTTCACTCTGTGTGCTGTGTCCTTCCTCAGCTAAAATCCCATAAAAAACCTTTTACACCTGCACCAACAAGTTCAGCATCTGTTTTCAACAGACATAAAGAGCTGAGAGTTGGTTTTCAAAGCTGTACAAAAGCTGAGAAAGCTGAGGCATAACTGAAATAATATGAATCCCACTGCCTCTATTGAATTAATAGAAATAGTCCATTTGTTCAGGCAGTAGTAATTTGGTTTTCCTTCAGACAAGCAGTGAAGATTCACCATTCACCACTTCACAATGGCCCACAACAGAAAGTGAAATATTATTGTTTTTATTGTTTCTATTTTATAAATAAAGGAATTAAATTTAGGGGAGATAAAGTTGTGATAGGGAGGCAATGGGATTATTGTGATGGAACCCAGGAGTCCTGTATGGCTTTTTTCCCAAATGAAACAATATTTTTCATCGAAGATTTTGCTGTATTTACAGTCAGGGCTGTTTAACTGTGGGCGATGTCCATGTGAAGGAGACCTGGGAGAATCTGTGTAGATTTGCAGCTTTTCCCTGTCCACGTTGCATTCTGTTAAACTCCCTTTGCAGGGGGTTTTATGGGGGAAGTCTGAATCTCTCTGCTGCTGACTGCAGCTGTTATTTAAAGCTGTGTGATGAGGATGCAAAGGGATGCTGTTGGGTGGTTCTTTGTTCTTCGTTGCACAGAAGTGGCTGGGCTGCAATGACAAGTTTGTAAATCATAGGTAGTTCCGTTCTCACACCACCCAATAACCTCACAATCTCTCTGTCAGCTTCCTGAGGGCCTTGGGAAGCTATAATCTGCGATAAAAATGGGAGCTGGGCTGGTACATGTGTATCAAAGCTGAAAAGTTGGGGCTGGCTGACCTTTTCATTCTGAGCAAATGCACTCATTTCCTTTGCGTCGCTTCGCTGTTTCCTCCTGAAGCTTGGCATAATAGGAAATCCTCCAGGATTGTTCTCCTTAATCGCTGGCTCCATTGTGCCGGCTTCTGTTCCCTTCAGGAGCAGTTTTCCTCGTGGAGCATCACTCTCTGTGCTCTCAGTGCCCCACAGACTCAGACAAATTTCAGCTGCTGAAATTCTGGCTGAGAGCACAGCAGGGGCAGCGGGTGCTAAATTCAGTGAGCTGTCAGAGTAAAGAAACAGCCCTCTGATTTTCAGTTCAGAAAAAAAATAAAAACCAACCCCCCTCACTGGATTTTACAGTGACATTTCCCAGTGCTTGTGATTAGGCTTAGATGAATAATGAAAATGAGTGGCTCGTAAATTTAGATTTTGCTTCATTTCCATACGTGGGGGGATGTCATTTGTTGTCATGTCACTGCTAATATTTGCATAGTCATCTGGCAATTATAAAGCAGGCATATGAATCTTTAGGACAAATAACTTCTCCAGAAATATATTCTGGAATGCCTGGTAATTATGACTAGCACATCATTTTTCAGTTTGTTTTTTATTCCTCTTTGTCATCCAGTCAAGAAATTCCACGCTGTGGCTGTACAGCCCAAACTGCAGATGGAGCAGCATTTGTATACACACATCTTTCTCAAAATTAGGCCACTATTCAGAAATAAAGACATACTGGCAATCACCTAGAACTGTTTGGGAAATAAAAATAAAGCTGAAGTTGCCAAAATAGCTTATTTGTGTTGGTAACCTTGGCTTTGTAAAGCACAGCATAAACGAAAACAGTGGCAGGTCAGTTCTCAGGAAGAGCTGAAGCTTCACCAAGTCTTATCTTCTGTTTCCTGTTGCAGCACGGAGTTGTTGACATCATGTTCCTGCACATGCAATATGCAGAGAGCTCAGGCTTCAGCATTCTGTTTTGGCACAAACACAGCAACTTCTGCTCGTTGCTACTGGTTTTGTGTTTTCCTGCTTTCCTCCACTGGAGCTGGTGTCTGAGGGGAGCCAGGCAGCCTCTGCAGGTGTTTTTTTCTCAGCACTCCCAGTTTTTTGCTCTCTTCTGGCTCTCAGGTGCAGCTTGCAATAAAAACCAGCAGCGTTCAGGGGGCTTTGGGCAATGGGTGACCCATTCCTTAGGCACAAAGTTCCATGGAAGGACTTGTGTGGCAGCATGGCTGGCAAATACAGCACAAACCCCAGGACAGCCCTTCACACATTTCCACTGGAGTCAAATCCCCAGGGAAATGAGGTTAGGGATGGTGATGCTGATGATAATAGCAAATAATGCACGCTCCCCTCGGATCTTGGCTGCCTATCAAGACAGACTTCCTGATGAGGAGATGCATCTGTCTGTCTCCAGTCCCTTCCAGGTACCTGCAAGGCACCATTTTTTGCAATTACAAAGGACTGCAGATGAGAACATGCCCCATAAGAAGCAATCGAGCAGCATTTGTCCCAGACTTCTGTCTCTCATTTCCATAATCATTCTCATCTCAACTCCTCAGACATTAGCAAGCCAAATCTCAGAACAGCTCTGTCAAGTGCTGGCACTGGTGACAGTGGCAGCCCAGGAACCTCCAGGATTTTCCTTTTCTGCTCCAGCTGTGCTTTGTTTGCATGGGGATGAGCCAAGAGGGGCACAGGGAAGAGCTGAGGGTCAGTGAGTGGACCTGTTTGCTTCCAGTGGGCACTGGGGCTCTGCCAGAGCACTTTGCCAAGGGTTTCTCTGTGGAGTTTGCAGAAATCACCTGTCCCAGCTGTGCAGCAGTGGGGAGGGCTCTGTGCCAGGTGCTGAATGGGACAGGAGCACATCAGTGGTGACGTTGGTGCCTTTCCTGTTGTGGCAGTGCCACACAGAAAAGAGGAAGGGCAGCCCCGTGGGGAGCACTGGATTGACTGCAAAAGGTCTGGGCTCACCCCAGAACACTCTCCTTGCAGTCCCTCAGCTCCCACTGGCTCTGTTCTCCCCAGGAAAATGGGACCTGCTGTGCTCCCCTTCCTCCTGGGTGCTGTACAGGCCATTCTGCTTTCTAAGGGAACAAACCCCATCCCAGTGCCTTTCTAACAGAATAAACCCCATCCCAGTGCCTTTCTAACAGAATAAATCCCATCCCAGTGCCTTTCTAAAAGAACAAACCCCTTCCCAGTTCCTTTCTAAGAGAACAAACCCCATCCCATTTCCTTTCTAGAGAACAAACCCCATCCCAGTGCCTTTCTAAGGGAACAAAACCCATCCCAGTGCCTTTCTAAAAGAACAAACCCCATCCCAGTGCCTTTCTAACAGAATAAACCCCATCCCAGTGCCTTTGTAAAGGAACAAACCCCATCCCAGTGCCTTTGTAAGGGAACAAACCCCATCTCAGTGCCTTTCTAAGAGAGCAAACCCCATCCAGGTCCTTTGTAAGGGAATAAACCCCATCCCAGTTTCTTTGTAAGGGAACAAACCCCATCCCAGTGCCTTTGTAAGGGAACAAACCCCATCCCAGTGCCTTTCTAAGCAACAAACACCATGCCAGTGCCTTTCAAAGGGAACAAACCCCATCCCAAGCCCTGGCTTGTCCACAGGATCCCCTCCTTTGCCACTGCAGGCAGCACCAACTGGAATTCCAGTCAATGATTAAGCAAGATAAACAGGCTTTGGCAGTGGCAGGACAGGTCTCCCCCCACACTTGGACTTTGTGTGAGAGCAAACAGAGTCCAGCACCTCTCAGGGCACACAGGCAGCACTCAAAACCATCTTTTCTGCTAAAGTCCAAAGGGAAGTTGGTATTTGCCATGATGTGGGATCACAATAACCTTCTGAGCCCTCCTATCTAATCCTGTACTCAGCCCAGGTTGGGCTCAATGTTTGTTTTGGTTACTCTTGACATGTTTGATAAGGAGGAACCAAATGCTGCCTGGCCCATCCTCTCACTCTTGGGCTGCTCTATTGTGGCTGATTCTCATCATTTTATCTTTGCTCTCGTGACATGCAGCCACTCAGCTTTAGTCACATCCACCATTCCATATGGCCTATTTAAAGTATGTACAAAGGAAAATAACCTTTGTTCAAGGTACTTGCTCTTGATTCTTCTTTCACAAGCTGCTGATTATCGGTGTTGTAAAATGAGGTGATTTTCCATGTCATTATTGCCAGAACGTGACTCTAGATTCATGCTCATGAATTATTTTGTCCCAGATACTCTAAGAAATGAGCAGGATTTGCCCCTTTGGTCTCTTCCAGAAAGGTTTCTCAAGCACATGGAGCACAAGCAGAAGCCTGCAGATCCCTTTCAACTGAAAGCTGAAATTTTAGAGGAGCTTTGCTCCCCATTTCCTGTTGATAGCCCCTGAAAACCTGGATGATCTCATCCTTAGGCTGCTCTGAGCTGTCAGACAGAAGCAGAAGGTTATCTCCTAGAAAGTGACAGTGAAAGTGGAAGCTTCCCAAGCCCAGGAGGGCTGTGAGGGTTGTGAGGGTGGCCCCTGTGGTGCCTCCAGGATTTTTGACAGAGCAAGGGGGAAGGAGTGGTCGTGGCTCCTCCAAGGAAGCCCCAGTGGGAAATTTCCTGGCAGACAGAGCAGCTTTAGGACTCCTCTGGGTACATCTGCCACTCCACCTCCCTTCCTACTGCAGGGACTGCTCTGGTGCTCTAATTGCCACATAAAGGCTCAGACATCACTTGTGCCAGAGGATTTTCTTCCTCAGCCTTTGAAAATAGAGTTAAATATAACCATTCTTCTCCTCCAGACAGAGAAACTGAGGCACAGAGGATCTGAAGGTTCGGTAGCACGTCACAGGCAGCAAATCCCAGGTGTCCTGATTTCCTCTCACCCAGATGAATCCCTAGAACTATCTCCTGTAATAAAGCTTAGCTCAGAGACTTATTCTGAAATGTAATTAATATGCAAAGTGCTTTGATCCCCTCTGATGAAAGATTCCGTGTAATTTGCTACCATTTTTTAAATTAATACCTCTAACTGTTCTGCAGCAGTGAAACGAAATATGGATAATTTCTTTGCTATTTTTGGGGAAAGGACTGAGTCTTTTACTCCAGGAGTTTTAGGTTACAGTCATTTTCAAGAGGAGGGCTGGGAGGTTGCTGCTGCTGTCGAAACACTTAAAAAAGTGAGGATTAACAAACATACAGTGTGTTCTGGGATCCTGGCTCTGGAGGGGTGAGCTCCCCCCCTGAGGATGACTAACAGCAGGATGTGGGACATAATTTGCATGTTCTCTGCCTCTGCTGCAATCATTTGTGTATTGGATACTTGAATTATACATTACACAGAAGGTCGCCCACTTGCCAAGCTGACAGCCCTGCTGAGCAGAGCACAGCCCTGGACAGGGGGCTGATGTTATTTCAAGAAATGCTCAGTGCTGGGCTCAAAAAAAAAAAAAAAAAAAAAAAAAAAAAAAGAATAAGTTCTATGTATGAGAGTGGAATTTGTCACTGAATACTTCAGGGGTTGTTTGCTCATTCTGACCACGCTCCTAGCTCTGACTTTCACTTGTTTTGCATCTCCTTCTGTTCTTGTCCTGAGGTGAGTTTGATGCTGCTGGGAGGTGACAGCAGACATTCCTGCACACCCCAGGGCTCCTCTCCCAGGAGATCCAGCCCAGGCAGGGGCACATTCCCCCTGTTTGAGGCTGCCTCTGGCATTTCACAGAAATCCCAGCCTGGAAGGGACCACAGGGTCACTGGTGCCACCTCCCTGCTCCAGCAGGGCTGTCCCAGGGCACAGGATTGCATCCAGAAAATTCTGGAATATCCTCAGTGAGGGAGGCTCCATCCTCTCTCTGCTCTCTGTTCAGGGCTGGGCACTGCACAGGAAAAAATTCCTCCTCGTGTTCAGGTGTACCAGTTTCTGTCCATTGCTTTTTGTCCCTGTTTTCCAAAGGAGACAAGAGAGCTCCCTGCTCTCCTTGCTTGAACTGTTCTTCACTGGCAGGAAGGCATCAGGGGTGCTTCTTCTACTGCCCTGCTCAGAAAAAAACCCAAACCCCAAAAGCTTCAATAAACACCCACAAAGTCACTTTTGTAGATCTCCTGTCCAGGAGGACAGACCTCACAGCATCTCCCACTGCAGCCAGGCTCTGTGAGAAATCATCCTTCACAAATTGAATCCCCTGAGAGAAGCAGTGATCACACTTTTCCCCTTCAAAATGTTATTTTTTCTGGCAGTACTGACCGCAAGAAAACAAGCGAAGCAAAGGAAGTGATTCAAAGCTAAGTGACAGAGTGCACTCATCTATCATCTGATCATTTCTGCTGGTGCTCACACTACCTTGCTGTGCCCAGGCTCAAAATTTAAGTCTGTGTCATCCCAAATTCCATTTCCCAAGCAAAAATACTGCATTTAGTAACAGGTTCCATTAGGCCCTGTGCCTTTCTTCTGCTTTAGAACTGGAGAACCCATGGCAGTGGGAACCATTTCATCAAATGCATTCTTCCAAAACCTGTTTTTTCAATTTGGGTCCATCAGAAAGATGTGAACCATTTCCTTTGGTATTTCCACCGAGAGCTCAAATCTCTTCGTTAAGAATTGTTCATTAGCCCACGTTCACATTTCCCCTTCCCTTCTTTCCCTTTCCCTTCCTTTCCCATGGTTTCAAAATCTGAATGGAAGCTGCAGAAGCCCATTGAGAACCTCTGACCATTCCCTGTGGAATATTTCCCTCTCCCCATGCTCTGCTGGCCGACAGTCAGAGCTTCCAACCCAAATGCCTGGTGATGGGTAATGCAAGATAAGCAATGCTTATCTCCCTCAAGTCCCCAGTGCCTGCAGGGCAGGAGGAGCTCTGGGCAGGTGGCCTCACAAACCATGGCAGCAGAAATCAGAACCTCTCACCTCCCCTTGGAACTGCAGCTGCCTGCTCTCCTCCTCACTGAGCCAGGCTCCTGCCTGATGTAACTCAAGTTTTTCCTATTGATTCCCACCAACTATTTCCAAACAGATTCCCAAGAAAGCCATGAGGACTCCCAGCCTGCCCCAGGTGCAGTGCTTGGCATGGATTGTGCTGTTGCCAGTGGCTCTCTGGCCCCAAAACTGACTCCATCCAATGCTCCACTGGATTCCAGGGAAGCTGCACACATTTACTCCAGGCAAGAGCCTGGCCCAGAGCAGAAATTCAGATATTTTGTTACTTTATAAACAAAAGTCATCGTTTTTCGGCGTAATGTGCCATCTTCCTGTTTCTAAGTAAAAGCTACATCACCAAAGCCTCAGGGGGAAGGGCTGTGTGAGTAATGGCAATGGCAGAGTCTGCATCCCAACCACTGTGCCAAACAATATTCCAAGAAAATACTTCTAAGTTACAGCAGTTGCGTAAGGGTGATTATTATTTTTGAAGCAAAGAAAACCAAGTCCAGTTTCTAAAAAAGCAAACACATATTTTTAGCCTTGCTGGTCTCTTGATCTCAGACTAATGAGAACCATCTGCACTGGGCCTGGCTGACGTTCCTGGTAAATAACCTTTCACTGCAACATTCCAGATGTTTCAGAGGCTTCTCTGTGGAGCAGCGTTTGTCTCCCTGCCTGTCAGTCTCCCTTTCTGCCTTTCCTCTCCGTGTTTGCTTCAGGAATATGCATTCCTTTAGTCAAAAGTTTTTTGTTAAAAATAGTTGCCCAGGATTTTTTGGCTAATCTTCCTTAGGGTGCTTGCTCGCCAGCAGAGAATGAAAGTTTTTGTTCCTTGGTGCCAGTGTTGAAAGGTAAAATTGGAGATTTGAGAAAGAAGCTACAAGATTGAGACTAAAAAAACAAACCAGAAATCAGTTGGAGATGGATTTCTACCTCATCTGGATCCCTCTGAGGATTCCAGCTGTTGAACAGACACGTTTCTTTTGGTATTGAGAAATTCAAATGCGGCAAACGTTTACGGAATACACAAATGTACTTTTTTCTGAACGAGATATCTCACTAGAAAACCTTTGCAAATCATTGTGTAAAGAAGTCCCGTGGTTTGCTTTGCTACCTCTGCTGTGATATATCCTGGTACTGGCTGTTTCCTATGCTAAGGAAACATCCCCAGACACATGGGTCACTTTATGTCCCAGCCAAGCTAAGCTGAGCCAGCCTGGAGGAAAAGGAGGGGATTTAAACCCATCCTTTGACCTTTCTGTTATCTCCACCTGGAGCCTGCCTGAAATCTGATGTGTTACAGCTTCATTAACGCTGTCACTCGGGTTCAGGGAGCTAAGAGAAGCTCGGGTGTCAAACCTGCTCAGGTCTGGGAGCTGCTGTCTGTGTCATCCACTCCCAGGGTGCTGCTCAGGAGCAGCGAACCCTTCCTCAGGAATAATTAATTACCCTGCACTCTCCACTGCAGAATTACCCTGCACTCTCCACTGGCTCATTCTTTCATTGTGAAAACTTCGTGTCACTGCCCCCGTGTAAAAGCTCTGGAAGGCACAGGCGAGTCTGTCTGGTTTTTTCTGAAGGGTTTGGGGCTGTGAGGCTCCTGAGTGCTCTGCTGTGAGTGGGACATTGTGGTGGCAGTTGCAGCACACTCTGATTTTCCGAGGTTCTGTGGGCTGGGACACGCAGCAGGGCCGAGCGCGGGGTTCAGCGAGCGCTCCTTTGTTCTTCTCTTGCCTTGTTATCGCATTTGTTTCATAACAAAGGTTTCCTGAGCTTGGGGGTTTTGTGTGTGTTAATACTGGTAATATGATTTAAATATTCTGATGATTCATTTTCACTCCAGAGAGCTGAATCAGCCATGTAGAACATAACTTGCTTCTCCCAAACCGTTACCTTTTTCATCCTTTCTCGTCATTTCTATAAGGGGATGATTCATGCTCCTCTTGTATTTACCATCTGAGAATGTGCCCCACTCCTTCAGCTATTTTCACTTCTTGTTCCTCTTTTTCAAGAAAAATAAAATGAAGAAGAAACAAAAGTGACTGCTGATGGATGAGGCCCATCCCACTGGTGAACATGGCATGTGAGCTAAACCCGAACTGGACAGACAGGAAAAAAAGAGGAAAAAATTCCTTGAATTATTAAATTGATCAGAGGCCAAACTGAGAAGTTCAGCCCCTAGCTTACATTTCACACATTTTTGAAATCCTGTGTGTCCAAGTCAGGGGTTGTGTTCAAATAAATGTTCTCAAACATGTCCAGTAAAACGATTTCTTTTTTTCTTTGGCATGTTGAACAGAATTCCCTGGTTTTATTCAGTTATTCAATTTGAATTTGTTTATTCTCCAGCCTGGTTATCGTTGCGACACTCCATTAACTGGGGGATGGCAGTGTTAATTATTGATTGACCTGATTACACTAGAGCATTCTCAGAGATGGCTGTAAGATATATAAAAAACATAAGGAAATAACTGTGTCAGGCCTTGGGAAAACACTTGGACTCTCATCCTCAATTTCCACGTGAGACACTGTGCTTCTCAGTGGTGAGATCAGTTTTAAACTCAGAGAGCATCTCCTGCCTTCCCTCTGTCACTGCCAGCCTCACCAGACCCAGGGTCACCCTCCAGGTGAGTTTAAGACCATCCAGGTGAGTTTAGGACCATCCAGGTGATTCTGGGATGATCCAGGTGAGGCTGGGATGATCCAGGTGAGGCTGGGACCATCCAGGTGATGCTGGGACCATCCAGGTGAGTTTAGGACCATCCAGGTAAAGCTGGGATGATCCAGGTGAGGCTGGGACCATCATGGGGCTCTCTGGCTGCTCGTGCCCTCCAGGAGAAGCCTCACTCAAAGAAAAAAGTCTCCCTCAGTTTTCAACCATTTCCATTTTAGGGCTGCCCTCATCCTTTTCTGGGTGGCTTTCCTGGGATTTTGATGGGAATGAAGTTCTGTACAGCACAGCAGCTGTCAGAAACCCTCTCTCAGAAATGTGTTCATGCGAGCATCCCTTGGGCTGGGCCTCTCTCTAAACAGAGCTCTGGATTTTGAGCAGTGGCCAAGGTGAAATCACAGCTGGAGAGAGGCTCCAAGAGCCACAGGGCATCTGTCCACACATGTGGCCACCCTCAGGAGAAAACGTCCCATGTTTGGGCAAATCCATGTGAGCCAGTGCTGCTGTGTGACCTCACTCCTCATCCATCCCCACCAAGAAACATTTTGTGCAGCGCTTCAGAGGACAGCACGAACCTGGGCTCACCTGGAGCTTTCACAGCAAAGCCATGACATCAGCTCAGCCCTGCTTTTTATCAAGCGGCCCATGAGCAACGCGGGAGGGTCAGGAGTGGCCCTGACAAGGGATTTCAGGGACAAAGGAAGGGATCAGCAAGTCCCTCTCCTGGATCTCACGCCCTGTCCCCCTCGAGTGGCAGGGAGGTGACTCACTCTGCCCCGTGTGTGCTCCTGGAAACAGCACTGTGGGCCAAAGCTTGGCTTTTTCCACAGCCTCGAGGTTTTCGTGTCCCAAACAGCCCAGTGTTCTTCTCCCCTATGAGTAATGCTGTGTTTTCACTGACCACTGTTCCACACTCATCACCTCCCTCCATCACATGAGGGAACCGTGTCATTTTGCAAACATTGTCACAAACTGCAGGGCACAGGATGAATAAGCAGCTCTGCATTTACTGACACTGGGGGGTTTCTGAACAGTTATGGTTTTAAACACTACCATTGGTTATAAACACCTTGGAAGCTCAGACTGAAAAAGCACAGAAAGGTTGGAAGAATAAAAAAGCACAGAAAAAGGAGCAAGAGTAACAAAGGGACTCAGCTGGAGCATGTGCAGTGTAATATCCACTGGAATTTCTTTGTGCCTTTATTTCCCTACAAGTTTCTTTACTTTTTGACGTGCTCTTGTGAAGGGTCACTCTTGGGTCCCCACACTGAGTTACTCCATGGTCCAGGAATGCAGGAATTGTGTTGGGGTTTTTTTTTGGTTTTTTTTTGGTTTTTTTTTGGTTTTTTAATAACAGAAACTTCACTTTATTTTTTAAAAAGGCAAAGTTTAAAAGGCAAAGTTTCCAGTTGCCTTTGCTGTTGTATCCTCCCTTTCTGTCCCCTTTTAACACCATTAGATGTGGGACAAATTTAGACCTGGAGGGTGGCAGGAGTGGCAGAGATGAGCTGTGGAGGAACAGCAGGAGGATCTCCCTTGATTGCTGCACTTAGCACAGGGCTTCAGGAGGAGACAGAAATGCCTTTCCATCATTTCTGCAGCTTTCAGCCCTAAAAGTCCTGTATTATCCCAAGCTGCCTTATCCACCTACAGTTATTTGTGAGCTGGGAGAAGTTGTTTTGTGTGAACATGAAATTGTTTCTCACAGCAGCTGGTCACACTGGCTTTACAGACCCTTCCCTGGTGGAAGATACAACGAGTGGAGAACAGGTTTGTGGTGGCTCCAGCACAGGGAAAAGATGCCAAACTCCAGCTCTACCCCTTCCAGTTCTGTTCTGGGTTAATGGGCAGAGTCACCCCAGGCTCAACATCAGCCCCTCGTGTGCCACGTCCGTTTATGAAGCCTTCACCTGGCTGGAAAGATAAGATAAGAGGAGCAGAAAGATAAGAGGAACAGAAGAACAGAAGAAGAAATGGCAGTGCCTCAGCAGCTCTTATCTCAATCTTTATGAGAATGGATGGTTCTGGGAATCTGAGGCTCTTACAGAGTCACTGCGCCCACAAAACGCTGACATCACCTGACAGGCAATAAACCCGAGGCTCGTGTTCCTGGGGAGGAGAACACGCCTCTCCCTGCTCCTTGGTGTGAGCTACGTCATTTGTTTTCTATTCAAATTCAGCCTCCTCCCACGGAAGCCTTGCCTTGCCCTACCAGCCATCAGGAGATGTTACTGAGAAAATACCCGTCCCAGCAGTAGGAAGAATAATTTCCCATAAGTGTATTTTATTGTGTATCTAAAGCCTTTCATCTTGAAGTATGAGAACTTTACAAATACAGCGATTTTATTGAATAAATACCCTTATGCCTAGTGCAAGGCATGATTCATAGCAGATTAATAGAGGCAATTAAATGTAAGATTAAATTGCCTAAACCATTTGCCCTACTAAGCTGATCCCAGAGCTGTGAAGTGTATCAGTGCCACTAATTCCCAGAGATTTTCCTTTGCAGGCAGGTATTTAAGGATTTTGAATATCAAATCCAGGTATCCCAGGCTGGCTCTGTAATGCCTGTAATCATGTTAAAACCAACACTAAGCAACTTGCCCCAGGCAGCTCTGTGAGTCACTGAGGAGAAAGCAGAACTTCTGCCTTGCAGGAGCTGCTCCAGCAGAGTGGAGCCTTGCAGAATGGGGATGGGGCACTGTCCATGCTGTAAATCCTGGATTTCAGGCTGTGACAAGGGAACACACGGGGATGGGGCACTGTCCAAGCTGCAGATCCTGGGTTTCAGGCTGTGACAAGGGTTTGGTGGCTGTGACAAAGGAACACACGGGGATGGGGCACTGTTCAACTGCAAATCCTGGGTTTAGGCTGTGACAAGGGTTTGGTGGCTGCTGGGACAGGGAACACACAGGGATGGGGCACTGTCCATGCTGCAGATCCTGGGTTTCAGGCTGTGACAAGGGTTTGGTGGCTGCTGTGACATGGGAACACACAGGTCCAGGGTCACA
Source organism: Agelaius phoeniceus (assembly GCF_051311805.1). NCBI lineage: Eukaryota > Metazoa > Chordata > Aves > Passeriformes > Icteridae > Agelaius > Agelaius phoeniceus. The sequence continues at coordinate 2,322,053 of NC_135279.1, read as the reverse complement.
CAGTGCTGGCTGCTGGCAGAGCTGCTGGCCAAGCCCAGCTGCAGCCCTGGGACTCTCGGGTTTTGGAGTGTTTGGAGCTCTGCCTGCAGCATCAGCAGCTCGTGGTGAGGAGCCCAGAGTCCAGGCAGTGCCCACTGGGGCTCTCCCTGTGCAGGACTGGCACCCACAGCAGAGCTGTGAGCTGAGATTTCCCCAGGCAGGGCTGGGAATATGGAATTTCCATATTCCCCAACGTCCATCAGGATTCAGATGTGTCCCCAGTTGAAATATCCAAGCTCTGACACCAAATCTTTTCACTCATGGCCCACAGAAATGAATGTACCAGGCTGTCCAGGAGTGAGACCTGAACCCAGAGCTGCTTTAATGCTGTTAGGACTTACCCTCCTGCCACCCTATTCCCCCTTCTCACCAGCTCTGAGAAGGATTTGAGGCAGTCTGAGCTCAGCCAAACCCCGGCCAAAGGGTTAAATCTTGGGATCTAAATGCATAAAAAAAATGTTTTCATTGCAGTGTGAGTCATCAGTAATTCTATATTGTTTGTGTTCTCTTTATGGTGACCTTTCATCTCTGAATCCTTTTTTTGTTTCCCTTTCTTTCTCTCTCTGTCCTTCCCTCCTCCCTCCCTTGCTTGCTTCCTTCTTTTTAATTTCTCTCTCTCCCTATGTATCTTTCCTTTCTTTTTCCTTCTGTTTCTTATGAATCTGTGCCTCTGTAAAATCTGTCCAAATATTTACAAAAGGAAATGCTGGGTTGTGAAACTGAATTCAGAGAAAATGTTACACATGCTGAAGAAATGCATCCAGCAGGGTTTCCAAATGTTCCCACATGCATTTTTGTCCAGTGTCTCAAGTGTTGGGGCTTGATACTTCGTACCTTTATTCAGGCAAAACTCACACTGGAGAGGCAGCGAGATCCAGGCTGGGGTCTGTTCCAGTGGTGCTGTAATTCTGGACTGGTTCCATTTGATTCTGGCCATGGGTGACTGGTTAAAAAGCCTGAATAACCAGTGGGGCTGGGTGAGTGCTTTGTGCAATGGGCCCGTTCCAGGCCAGGGGTTGTGTCACTTGTCAGTGGGCTGGGACACGGTGGCATCGCTGTCAGGCAGAGCAGGAGCTCTCTGCGGCTCTGAAATCTCCAAAAATCATCAGCCAGGCTGCACTGGGAGACCCCTGGTCCCTGGAGGAGCCAGGACAGGTCTCAGCTCCTGCTGAGAGCAGAAAAAGCCACACTCAGCTGTGCCATCATCCATGAAGTCATTTTCCCAAAAAGTCCTTGATGCTCTCATGTCCTCATGATGTCCTCATGTCCTCATGTCCTCGGACATGTTCTGGCAGAGGAACAGGGAACTGGTTAAGCCCCGGGGATAATGGGAGTGGGTCCCATCTGCTCGCAGAAAGCGTCACCTCCCACCCCCTCACTCCAAGCTCATGTTTCTATTCTCGCCCTCACAAAGGCTCCGCGGCCCCGGCGCTAACAGGGATTGTTTGGGAGGAAGGGGTTAATTTTGTATTTCCCGGCTTTTGTTAGGGCAGGAAAATGAACCCTTTAGCAAGTCATTCAAGGCGGTATGAGCTTCTAAAAGCCACTTCAGGCCTGGTTTGTATTCTGCTTTCTTGCATTCTTAGGGCAGGTTTATTTAAGAAAAGAAAACAAAAATAAAGCAAGGAAATAGCCAGCCCAGGATTGTGAGTTATTAAGTACACACTGCCACATGTGATGAATTTTTTTCTTCCTGATTTACACCGGGTATAAACAAGACCAGATTCCAAAGCCTCACAGTTACATAAGTGCATCGAAAAGCAATTATCATTGTTGTGGAGATAAATTCCCTTTGTGCAAAGGCCTCTGTGGGGTGTCATCCCTGCCCTGGCTCAGAGCAGCCAAGGTACTTGGCCCAAGCCCTGGCTCATATTCAATATTTGTGTGGTGCTGGTTAACATCATGATGAGAAAAGTGGACGTCAGTGAGAGCACATTGTCCCTTGGCTGGGCAGGTGGCGAGCCTGGAAATTTCTTTAAACTCGGGAAAAATTGAAGATGCCAGACTCAGGAGAAAAAAATATCTGTTTTTTAGATTTGTGGGCCACTGAGAAGGGTTTAGGACAAGGAGAGGAAAGCCTGTCAGTGGCACAGGGATACCTGTGAGCCTGGCATGGGATGGAATAGATGCTCTTTGTTCCCTCCCAGCCCAAACCATGCTGGGATTTCAATATTCTAAGGATGTCCTCAGTTCCTAATCCCACAGGGGCTCTCCACTGTGGCTGGACACATTCTTTGCCTCTCCCGTGCTCCTGCCAGGAGATGCCTTAAATCATTCCCACATCACACTCCAAAGGAGAAAATGAGGCAATTCCTGGGTACAGTTGGGATTTCATTATTCTAAGGATGTCCCCAGTTCCTGATCCCACAGGAGTCATTATTCTAAGGATGTCCCCAGTTCCTGATCCCACAGGAGTCATTATTCTAAGGATGTCTCCAGTTCCTGATCCCACAGGGGCTCTCCACTGTGGCTGGACAGGCACTTTGCCTTGCCCATGCCTCTGCCAGGAGATGCCTTAAATCGCTCCCACATCACACTCCAAAGGAGAAAATGAAGCAATTCCTGGGTACAGACCCACAGAAAGCTCCGTGTCTGAGGTCCATTTCCTCCAGGAAAGATGATGAGCACGGCCCTGTCTTGTGGCCATCTGTCGTGCTGGCTTGTGCTGCAAGAAGTTGGCAAGGAATCCATCAGGGACAATTCCTGCTGTTCCTCTCCTCAGAACGATCTGGGCAGGCTGGTGTTGGACAGGTGATGTGCAAGGTCACCAGAGCCTGGTGTCACGGTGGTGTCACATCTTTTGAGGTGCACATCCAAGGAGGACACCAGGGGTGATGTCCCTGTGGTGGGACATGTGTCACCTGCCCAGCTGAGGGGTCCTGAGGGGTCCCTGGGACAATGGGGGCTGGTGTGATGGAGAGGAGTCATTTCCCAGCACCCAAGTGTGTGAGTGTTCATCCCACAATCTGCTTCCAGCCCGCTGCTGAAAGAACAACAATAAATAAATGGAATGAAAAGTGCAATCCTGTGTTTATTTTAAAGGAACGTGTTGAAATAACAGATTCACTTTGAGGCTGCAGTTCTGGCAGGAAAAGCCAGTGCTCAGCAGAGCAGAGACAATCCTGTGGGTGAGCCAGAGCTGGCACTCACCCACCCCTGCCCTTGTCCATCCACCTCCTCCTGGACCCCTTTGGGATCCTGGAAAACCCTGGAGATCTCAGCTGGACACAGAAGTGGTGAAAGCCTGGGGCACTTTGGGGGAGACAGAAAATGTGAGGAGGGATGGGTGGGAGCCTGGTGGGGCAGGAGAGGGAGAGGAGCCCTGGGTGGGTGCAGAGGTCTCCTCCAAAAGCAGCAGCTGGAGGGGGAAGTGAAAACACAGAACTGCAGAGTGGGGTGAGGAAGGAGCAGCTGGGCAGAGCAGGGGAAGAGGAATAGCAGGGGGAAAGGGCTGGGGTGGGATGGGGTGATGGGCAGAGAGGGCTGGGGACACCCGGAGGGGATCATGGAGGGGAACATGGAGGGGACACCCAGAGGGGACACCCAGAGCAGCAGGGGAAGTGGCAGCAGTGCTGACTGGAAGCCCTGAGTAAGAAACACCCGAGTGGCTCAGTGGCAGCCAGTCACCCACGGGGAAAAAAAAGAAAACTTTTGGGAAGTGCTGATGCACCAAAGAGGGGGAAAGAGAAAGAGAGCTCCCACCAGTGTCCTGCCGGTTACTGGGCAGCCCCCACCCCTGGGGAGGCTCTCAGTGGGGGAAAATGAACTTTTCAAGGGTCTGCTGTGGGGCTTTTTTCCATATCCATGAAACATGCTGGGAACTCTCAAATATGTGTTTACATTATGAATATATACACAAATATATGTGTACACATATATATTTATGTGTGGGTTTGTCTGTACATGTAGCTATGCCTATGCATGAATACAAATATATGGATGTGTATGCCTTTATAGATATATTTTAGGAGAATAATCACACCCTCATCCAAAGCTCGACATCCCAACGCTGCTGCTGCTGCTGCTTGCCTTGAATTCTGTGGGAAAGGAGGGAGCAGCTAGTGCTGCAGCAGAATCCCCCTCTCCTCTGTTATTTTTATATATATATATATATATCCCCATACAGATACATATACACACCTACACATGCACACAGGTGTATATATGTACATATTTATAAATATACAGAGATATATACACATATTTATAAATATATAGGCATACATATTCACATAGATACGTAGACATAGGCACATATACATACACACACCTATACCAACTATACATACATACATACATGTATATATAAAAGTACATATATCTATGTGAATGTATATATATGTATATGTGTATATATATACTTATATATTCCTATATATTTCTGTATATTTTAATTTTATATTAATATATATTATAGATATCAAGATATATACATATATATTTTATATATATTTCTGTATATTTATATATTTTATATGTTTATATACATGCATATATACATGTATTAATATATATTATATTTCTGTATATTTTTATTTTATATCTTTATAAATTTTTACATTCTGATATATTTATTTTTATATATTTACATATATATTTTAATATATTTTATATCTATTTATACCGGGGGGATGTGTGTAGTACGGCCGTGTGTGCACACGCGTGTTCAGGTGTGTTCAGGTGTGTACAGGTGTGTACAGGTGTGCACAGGTGTGTACAGGTGTACCATGGGGTTCACACACCCCTGTGCGCGCCCCCGCGCCCGCGCGCTCCCGGCCGCCCCGCGAAGGATGACGTCACACCGGCGGGGCCGGGCGCGCCCGCGCTGGCGCGCGGCCAGGGTGACGTCACCCATGCAGGCGGTACGCCCCGCCCCTCCACCGCACCACGTGACGCGGCCCCATTGAGAAAACGCCGCTCCCGCCGGCGCGGCCCCAATATAAGCGCGCGAGCGGCCGAGCGCGACCGGGACACGCGGGGACAGCGGCACCTCCGCCACATCGCCCTGCCCATCCACCCAACAATCCCTCCATCCATCCCTCCATCCCGCCCGGCCATGGTGAACCTGCGGGTGTGCGCGCTGGAGTGCGAGGCGCTGCGGGCGCTGCTGCAGGAGCGCGGCGCGCAGTGCCTCGTCCTCGACTGCCGCTCCTTCTTCTCCTTCAACGCCGCGCACATCCGCGGCTCCTGCAATGTCCGCCTCAGCACCATCGTGCGGCGCCGCGCCAAGGGCGCCCTGGCTCTGGAGCACGTCGTGCCCAACGAGGAGCTCCGCGTCCGCCTGCGCCAGGGGCTCTTCCACACCGTGGTGCTGCTGGACGAGCGCAGCGCCGACCTGGACGTGCCCAAGCGCGACAGCACCATGCTGCTGGCGCTCGGCACCCTCTGCAGGGAGGCCCGCGGCGCCCGCATCTGCTTCCTCAAGGGTGAGTGGCGCCGCGGGCGCCGGAGGGGACGGGAGGGCCGGGCCGGGCGGCCCCGCTCTGCCCCCGGCCGTGCGGCGCTCACCCCGCGCCCCTCTCCCCGCTCTGCTCCCGCAGGAGGTTACGAAGCCTTCGCGTCCGCCTGCTCCGAGCTCTGCACCAAGCCGGCCGCCCCCGCCGGGCTCAGCCTGCCCCTGAGCGCCAGCCCCGCGCCCGGCAGCGCCGACTCGGGCTGCAGCTCCTGCGGGACCCCGCTCTACGACCAGGTGAGCGCCGGGGGGAGCGAGCGGAGGGAGCCGGGACGGGAGCGGAGCGCAGCGGGCGCTGCCGCCGAGCGCCGGCCGGGGCTGAGCGCGGCTGTTCCTCTGTTCGCAGGGCGGGCCCGTGGAAATCCTGCCGTTCCTGTACTTGGGAAGCGCCTATCACGCCTCCCGCAAGGACATGCTGGACGCTTTGGGGATCACGGCGCTGATCAATGTCTCGGCCAACTGCCCCAACCACTTCGAGGGGCACTACCAGTATAAAAGTATCCCCGTGGAGGACAACCACAAGGCGGATATCAGCTCCTGGTTCAACGAGGCGATCGATTTCATCGGTAAATGAGCTCTTTTTGCAATCCGCGCTTTTTCTGCGTTAATGTCCCCTGGGAAGTGATTTTTGGCACTTTTGTTTTCCGCGATAAAACCTCCGCTTGAGATTGGGGGATAACATTCCACTGGGAAGATAAACTCGGGGAACATTTCCATTAGTTTAATTCTATTCACAGGCATAATCTTAGCTTCTGAAAGCTGTTTAAAATCTTGATTCAAGAGGCGCTGGTCTTGCAGAAAAGAGTGAATTTAAGCGGATCAGTATTAAAGTAATCTTGCAAGACTGCTAAAGTGACCTGGAGGAGCTATTAGTATAATTGGAATTGGAGCCCAGAGTGAAAATAGCTGCTTTCCTCGGGACAAAGACTCCCTTTGTCTCGAAAGCTCCGGGTGTACCTATTAGGCTAAGGAAGGGATGGATTAAAGAAATGTAAAACAGCAGCCTGTGCTTTTCCCACCTCTGGAAGCAGCGAGACTTGTTTGCTAACTGTGTGCTTTGATTCTTTCAGACTCGGTGAAGAGCGAGGGAGGAAGGGTCTTTGTGCACTGCCAGGCTGGCATTTCCCGCTCAGCCACCATCTGCCTTGCTTATCTCATGAGGACCAACAGAGTCAAACTGGATGAAGCCTTCGAGTTTGTCAAGCAGAGGAGAAGCATCATCTCCCCAAATTTCAGCTTCATGGGGCAGCTGCTTCAGTTCGAGTCGCAGGTCCTGGCCCCCAACTGCTCAGCAGAGGCCGGGAGCCCCGCGATGTCAGTGCTGGACAGAGGGGCATCCACCACCACCGTCTTCAACTTCCCCGTCTCCATCCCGGTCCACACCACCTCCAGTGCTCTCAACTACCTTCAGAGCCCCATCACTACTTCCCCAAGCTGCTGAAAAAGCAGGTGAAGAACGTGGCCAGGACTCAGACTTGCTGTCTCAAGTGCAATAAGGACAGGGACAGTGTCACTTGTGTTTTGTGGGGAGCTGTTGGTGCATCCCAGAACGGTGTCCATGGAGAGGAGCTCGCCCAGTGCCAGAGAAACCAGGTGTTTCTGACTTCTCAAGCAAATGTCTGGATGTCTGCACAGAGATCAAAGGACATTGGCTCTTCCTGAGCTGTCCCTCCTTGTCTTCTGTCTGTCCCAAGCCTGCTCCATGTTTAGTAGCATGCTCACCAGTATTCCCATTCCTGGACACTTTGAGCAACACTGATGCTGTCCCCTTTTATATGACAGTCCTATTTATTTATTTTTACATTAGTGCATTGTTGTTGGGTTTTTGTTCTTTTTTTTTTTTGCCTTCACAAACGTAAAGTTTCAGTTCTAGAGAAACCAAATACCTCAGTATTTTTTGGTACAATTATCCTGTGTGTGTGTATCTGTCAGCTCTTCTTGTTTCCCAAGCACTGACATGAAAGCACCAGGCGAGTGCTTTTTTTTTTGAGTTGCCAAGGGTTGTATGTTTGCTGATTTATTTATGATGTGAAATAATATATTTCTTCTTATGAAGACATAGTTTTGTTACATGATTATAACTTTTTTTATACCAAACGGAATAAATTATGATATTTCTATTCATCTGGATTATATATTCTTTAAAATACTGCATTTCACAGTCCCAAAACTCACGTGAAGCTCCGGGGGGAAGAGCTGTAATTTTCAACTCTTCTGGCCTCTGGTCTTGACTGAGAAAAATGGGTTTAAGCACCATAATTGACTAGAAACTACTGCAGGTTCTTAACCTGAGCTTTTCTTTGTCCCCATGTAATTGTGTGCAGTGGCAGGGAGCCAAGGCTGGCTTCTCAGCTGGGAGTGGATTTGACTGCCCCGATGGCTGTAACAGAACCAGC